>NC_084836.1:48107166-48412576 GCF_033115175.1 Lepus europaeus | reverse complement strand
TTCTGGCTCCTGGTTTCGGATCAGTGCAGCTCTGGCCATTGCGGCCATCTGGGGCGTGAACCATTGGATGGAAGAACACTCTCTCTGCCTCTCCTCTCTCTGTGTAACTCTGACTTTTAAATAAATAAATAAATATTTTTTAAAAAAAGGAGTGGAACAAATTACAAACATCTCTATTTATACCAAATTTGTAAAATAGATGAGTTGGATTGAGAAATAAATCTAATAACTCTATGCTATTAACAAGTGCTGTGTCTTCAAGCCCAAATTTTCATGTAAAAAGGAGAAAGCTAATGTAATTTGATGAAATAGACTTTAAGGCTTTAGCAATGATGAGGGTAGGGATTATAAAAGGTTTTCACCAGGAAGATATGAACCTGTATGCACCTAGTAATATTGGCTTAAAATATGTGAGGCAGAAATTGGCAGAACTACAGCTGAAAAAGTCCAAATTAATGGGTGTGGAAGATTTTAACTTGTTTTTTCAAAAACATAAAAACATAATAGATATTTAGAAGCTATAAACAACATAATAGTCATCTAGCTAATAGGTTGGACATATCCCAAAAATTAGAGGTTTAACATTGTTTTCAGGGACCTATCGGTATTATTTTTCAACTTCAGTAATTACTAAGCAATAAAGTTAGACAGCAGTAGTATAAGATAATAATCACATATGGATGTTATAAACATACTTCAAAATAACTCAGGTCAAATAGATTATGAAATATGTAGAAATTGAGGGAAATGAGAACACTGATTATTAAATTTTGCAAGGTGCAATTAAAGTGATTCTTAGAAGGGATTTATTCTTTTTGAAGATATAATGCAAGCAGTCATTTTAAAAAATTGATTAGATGATCATTTTGTTGAAGAACTTTGAGAAATATCAGAGTGTGATGAAGGAAAGAATAACACAATAATAAAGATAGGTTGAGAAATTTATGAAATAAACAGTTAGAAAAAAAATCTCGACCAAACTAAAAGGAAGTTCTTGAAAAGACCCTGATACCTTATCTTACAATCTTAAAAATAAAAAAAAAAGTTTTGCAATGCAGGCATCCCATGTCAGAGGGCTAGTTCTATGCCCGACTGTTCTGATTCTGATCAGTTCCCTGCTAATGTGCCTGGTAAGGCAGTGGAAGATGGCCCAAGTACTGGGGCCTTTGCTGCCCAAATGGGAGACTAGGATGCACCTCCGGGTCTCGGATTTGTCCTGGCCCAGCCCAATCCATTACAACCATCTGGGGCGTAAATGTGGTGTATCTCTGTCTCTCTCCTTCCCTTTCTCTATTACTTCACCTTTCAGACTTTCAGATAAAGATAAATCAATCTTAAAAAAAAAAAAAACAAACAACAAAAGGGGATAGACTACAAATCTTATTAGAATTGAGAATATATGAGGAAGAGATTTTATAAGTTGATAATATTGGAAAGAATTTTACAGTCATGCTTTTAAAAATTAGAATGTATAGATTTCTAGAAAAATATGAATTATCAATAACTTTAATGAATTCAGTAAAAAAAAAATCTAACCTCAGCTATCCCTCAGACAGCACGCACAGTTTTATGGACATGGTTAGGTATGTTTCACTAACTCTCTGGGAAATGTTAAGTTCCATCTTAAACAAAAGAAATGTGTCCCAACATGGCTAAGTAGCTCCTCATTCTCCTCAGGAGAGCAATCATTTGAACACTTGAAAAATTGTTACTGTAATGTCTCACCTTAACAGAGCATAGGGGCTGGCGCCGTGGCTCACTAGGCTAATCCTCCGCCTTGTGGCGCCGGCACACTGGTTCTAGTCCTGGTCGGGGCGCCGGATTCCATCCCAGTTGCCCCTCTTCCAGGCCAGCTCTCTGCTGTGGCCCAGGAGTGCAGTGGAGGATGGCCCAAGTGCTTGGGCCCTGCACCCCATGGGAGACCAGGAGAAGCACCTGGCTCCTGGCTTTGGATCAGCTTGGTGCGCTAGCCGTTGGAAGGTGAACCAATGGTAATGGAAGACCTTTCTCTCTGTCTCTCTCTTTCACTGTCTACTCTGCCTGTCAAAAAGAAAAACAAAAACAAAACAAAAAGAACAGAACATAGGAAGAATTACTGCAAGTCATAAGAAAAAGATAAATAATCCAATGGTAGAATAGGCAAAGGAGTAAGAGAGTTTGCAAAAGGGAATCAAAGCAGCCAATAAACACATGAAAGGATGCTCCACTTCTACCATCAAGAAGATGCAGATTTTAACTAGCTAGCAAGGAGATACTGTTTAATTTTCACTGGTTATCAAAAATTTTAAAAGAGTAAAACAAAGACATGAATGGGAAATATTGTGTATAATTGATTGTGGAGCTGGTACTTAACATTCATGGTTAATTTCAGAGGAGGAGGGATTAGATGAAGAGGGCATGTTGCCTTGGGGAATTGTCATGTTTTACACATTTGAAAAATATCTGAAGCACATGTGGATAAAATATTTTCATTATTTGAAGGCATTGGGAGTATAGAGGTAATGTTAGACTGTAGTTTTCTATATGATAGAAATACTTTATAATTTTTTTATTAAACTTTTATTTAATGAATATAAATTTCCAAAGTACAGCTTATGGGTTACAATGGCTCCCCCCTCCCAAAACTTCCCTCCCACCCACAACCCTCCGCTTTCCTGCTCCCTCTCCCCTTCCAATCACATCATGATTCGTTTTCAATTCTCTTTATATGCAGAAGATCAGTTTAGTATATATTAGGTAACGATTTCAACAGCTTGCCCCCATATAGCAACACAAAGTGAAAAGAAATACTGTTGGAGTACTAGTTATAGCATTAAATAAGAGTGTACAGCACATTAAAGACAGAGATCCTACATAATTTTTTTAAAAAATTAATTTTCTATGCCATTTCCAATTTAACACCAGGTTTTTTTTTTTCATTTCCAATTATCTTTATATACAGAAGATCGATTCAGTTTATAATTAGTAAAGATCTCATCAGTTTGTACCCACGCAGAAACACAAAGTATAAAAATACTGTTTCAGTACTAGTTATAGCATCACTGCACATTAGACAACACATTAAGGACATATCTCACACGGGATGTAAGTACACAGTGACTTCTGTTGCTGACTTAACAATTTGACACTCTTGTTTATGGCGTCAGTAATCTCCCTAGGCTCTAGTCATGAGTTGCCAGGGCTATGGAAGCCTTTAGAGTTTGCTGATCTTATTCCGATTGGGTCATAGTCAAAGTGGAAGTTCTCTCCTCCCTTCAGAGAAAGGTACCTCCTTCTTTGATGGCCCCGTTCTTTCCACTGGGATCTCACTCACAGAGATCTTTCATTTAGGTCTTCTTTTTTTTTTTTTTTTTCTTTTCCATGGTATCTTGGCTTTCCATGCCTACAATACTCTCATGGGCTCTTCAGCCAGATCCGAATGCCTTAAGGGCTGATTCTGAGGCCAGAGTGTTGTTTAGGACGTCTGCCATTCTATGAGTCTGCTGTGTATCCCACTTCCCATGTTGGATCCTTCTCTCCCTTTTTGATTCTATCAGTTAGTATTAGCAGACACTAGTCTTGTTTGTGTGATCCCTTTGACTCTTAGACCTATCAGAGCCATCAATTGTGAACTGAAATTGATCACTTGGACTAGTGAGATGGCATTGGTACATGCCACCTTGGTGGGATTGTATTGGAATCCCCTGGCACATTTCTAACTCCACCATTTGGGGCAAGTCTGATTGAGCATGTCCCAAATTGTACATCTCCTCCCTCTCTTTTTCCACTCTTAAATTTAACAGGGATCTTTCTCTAAAGAAAAGGTTGAATGGAGAAGCTTGAAGACAGAAACATTGAGGGTCTTAACGACACTGATAAGTGGGTATTTCTGGAATGCATTCCCCACAGAAATCTATATCCACATTACTCACCTCCTCACTTGCTTCATATTTTTCCACAGAGGTCACCTTCTTGGAGAGAGTTTTCCAGACCTTCAACATTTCTGAACCTCTTTCCATGATTTATTTTTTTTAACTACTCTTATTTTAACATAGTGTATTATTCGCATTTACCTTGCTTATTGCCTGTCTTTCCTATATAAGCTGATCATCTGAAGTTCTGACCCAGGGGCAGAAGGGTACTAGCATCTTAAAAGATACGGAAAGGGGGAAAGCATTGGCACAGCAGATGAAGCAATGCTTGAGGGCACCTTGTCCCTATTTGGAGTGCCTGAATTTTAGTCCTGGCTCCACTCTCTAGTCCAGCTTCCCACTAATGTGTTCCTGTGAGAGGCAGCAGCTGGTGGCACAAGTACTTGTGTTCCTGCCACCCACATGGAAGACCTGGATTAGGTTCTGACTTCTGGCTTTGGCCTTGCCTAGCCCCAGCTGTTGTGGGCATTTGAGAAGTGAACCAGCAAATGGAAGATCTGTCTCATTTTCTCTATCTCTGCCTCCCTCCCTCCTTCCCTTCTTCCTCTTCGCTCTCTCCCTCTCAAAAAAAAAATTAAAAAAAAAAAAGATACAGAAAAGTTGATAGATGCAAACGGGTTGCTGGGTGGGGATTTAGGAGAGGGAGGATGAGGTACAAGACAGTAGGATCAGTGAGCATTTGGTAATTAGGGATTAAAAGGACAGACAGCCCCAGTTAGACTGAATTGTACTGAGCACTGTCTTTACAAATAGACATCCTTGGCCATCAGTCTTGCTGAACAAATGTGACCAGGCATAAAATAGATAGCTTAATAAAGAAATTCTCTAAATTTATTTTCCCTTACCTTAAAAATCAAACCAAAATAAAAACTGCCATTCAGTGTACTACAAAAGAGAGACTATCTCAAAAAAGGATTAAATGCTGCTGTTTTATCTATGGACTGTGACAGAATTAAGCCACTTTTTCTGGTTCACAAACATTAGATCTGACTCAACTGTTGTTTATTGTTTATTGTGCTGGGGAAAGAAAGATTAGTTCTTAGAGTTAAAAATAATAACAGCCATGTTGAATGCATCTTCATTGAAGACTCTCGATGGTGAATGAGATGCCAGGAATAACCTTGTATTTCCCCTATGTGTTAGGCTTTAGTTAACCGTATCTGTCTAGGAGGTTTACTTGCTGTGGGACTGAATGAACAAAATACTGCAATGGACTCCAGACCCATAGCTTTTTAACTTTAATATGGATTTGATTTCAGCTGGTGACTTTAAAAAATGCAGATTTTAGGGCCCCACCTGCCAGAGATAATTTAGAACTTCTGGTGGGAGAAGGAATCTGAATGCTAAACAGTTGTTGCAGATGATTGTTACATGTGGGGTGTGGAACAGTTCTTGGAGAAAAATCCTTGTAGATGACTCTCTTACTCCATTTTTAAAAACTTCATTTATGTATTTATTTGAAAGACTTAGAGTGACACACGCACACACACACATACACACATAGACACACACAGATCCTGCATCCATTGGTTCACTCCCCCAAATGATTGCAATGGAACAGGGCTGTGTCAGGCCAAAGCCAGGAGCCCAGAGCTCCACGTGAGTCTCCCACATGAGTGGCAGAGCCCAGGTACTTAAGCCATCTCCTGTTGCTTTCCCACATGCATTAGCAGGGAGCTGGATTGGAAGTGGAACAATAAGGGCTCTAGCTGGCAGTCACATGGAATGTCGACATCACAGGTTGCGGATCAACCTGCTGTGCCACAGCGCATTTCACTTTTTGTGTGTGTACCAATTACGTATATGAAGGAATGATGTGCGTGGTAACAATACAGGTGAGTAATATAGGTCTGCTAAAGTTAGTAGCTTGCAAGCTGTAAAGAATTATACCTGCAATAGAAAGAGGCACACGTACAGAATATGTGCTTTCACAAGAAGTGGAAAATCGAATCTAAAGTGGAACATTAGCTGACAAGATAAAACAAGTTATAATGTATTAGTTTCCTATAGCAGCTGTAATAAATTACCACCAATTCAGTAGCTTCACATGACATACATTTATTCTCCTGCTGTTCTGGAGGTCAGCAATCCTGAGTGAGTTCTTCAGGGCTAAAGCTGAACAGTCTGCAGGAATGGTTTCTTTTGGATGATTCGATTCCTTGCTTTTCCAGCTTCTGTAGCTTTGTCTTTTGCATTTTTGCTCATAGTTCCTTTCTCTATCTTTGCAGCTTCAAATGTTTGTAAATGTTTTTTTTTTCATTATTTATTTGAGAGGAATAAAAATAAAGAAGGAAGACAGAGAAAGAGAGGGGGAGGGGGGGAGGAAAAGAGAGAGAGACCGAGACAGAGAGAGAGAGACAGAGAAATCAGTATTCCCTTTGCTAGTTCACTCCCCAAATACAACAGGTAGGCCTGGGTAAGGCTGAAACATGGAGCTGGGAATTCAGTCCAGGTAGCAGGAACTCAGTTTCTTGAGCCAGTATCATTGCATTAGCAGGAAGGTGGAGTCAGGAGCCAGAGTCAAGACTGAAACCTAAGCACTCTTAGAAGGGTTGCAGGCATCCTAAGTGACTTGTTAGCCACAACACCAAACATCTTCCCCCACCTTCCTCTTAATAAGGACACTTCTGATTACTTTTAGAACACATGGCTAATGTGGGATAATCTCTCCATCTCAAGATTCTTAAATCACATCTGCAAAGTCCCTTTTGCCAAAAAGGGTAACATTTACAGGTTCCAGGGATTGACATTTTGCTATCTTTGTAGTCATTATTCAGTATACTCCTTTTGTATTTTGAAAAAGGTAACAGAAATGTGGCTATGCCCAAGCCCTGTACTTTCCTTAAAGTTCCTATAAGTAACTGAAACCCAAAGATTCCACAGTAAACAGGGAAGTACCATGGTTAATAAATGTGAGGTGAGTTATAATAAGAGACTGTACCGTTGGCCACAGTGCTATTTTTTCCTTGCTGGGAGCAAAATGCAGCTAGAAATATAATCAATCTATTGTAGCAGCATTTTACTACTAGAGTGGACAAGGAGTCAGCAACGTGTCAGTCCCTAGTGGATGCAAGAAACCTACCAAGGTAGACAATTTCATGGAAAATGGAACTGAAAGTTAACTTATTTTGATACGAGAAACTTTAAGGTAAATGTGTAGTTTATATTCATTGTATGCATTTTACATGAATTTTTTAAAGACATCTCATAAATGCGATTTAAGTACACGATGAAAACCTTAAACAAATTGAGTATAGAAGGAACATTCCGCAATACAATCAAGGCAATTTATGACAAACCCATGGCCAGCACATTATCGAATGGAAAAAAGTTGGAAATATTCCCACTAAGGTCCAGAACCACACAAGGTTATCCACTCTCACCATTTCTATTCAATACAGTTCTGGAAATTTTAGCTAGAGCCATTAGGCAAGAAAAAGAAAGCAAAGGAATATAAATTGGAAAGGAGGAAGTCAAAATATCCCTATTTGCAGATGACATGATTCTATATATATATATAGGGGATCCAATAGATATCACTGAGAGACTATTGGAACTCATAAAAGAGTTTGGTAAAGTGGCAGTATACCAAAAAAATTAAGCTTTTTTTAATAAATACAAATTTCATAGGTTCAGCTTTAAGAATATAGCAGTTCTTCTCCCCTTACCCAAACTCCCACCCCCATTCCCATCCCACCTCCTACTCCCTCTTCCATCCCATTCTTCATTAAGATTAATTTTTAATTATTTTTATATACAGAAGACCAGTTCTCTACTAAGTAAAGATTTAAACAGTTTGCACCCACACAGACACAAAAAGTATAAAGTACAGTTTGAAGACTAGTTTTATCATTAATTCTCTTAGTACAGTTCATTAAGGACAAAGGTCCTACATGGGGAGTAAGTGCACAGACACTCCTGTTGTTGATTTAACAACTGACATTCTTATTTATTACATCAATGATCACCCGAGGCTCTTGTCATGAGCTGCCAAGGCTATTTAGAAAGGGCTATAGGCTAAGTGGAAGTTCTCTCCTCCCTTCAGACAAAAGCACCTCCTTCTTTGATGGCCCCTTCTTACCACTGGAATCCCACTCACAGAGATCTTTCATTTTGATCATTTTTTTTTTGCCACAGTATCTTGTCTTTCCATGTTTTCACTATAATTCCCCTGTAGTATGTTTTGAAGTCTGTTATTGTGATGTCTCTGGCTTTGTTTTTGTTATGTGAGATTGCTTTAGCTATTCAAGATCTCCTGTGTTTCCAAATGAATTTCAACATCATTTTGTCTAGATATGTGAAGAATGTCTTTGGTATTTTGATTGGTATCACATTGAATCTGTAAATTGCTTTTGGAAGAATGGACATTTTGATGATATTGATTCTTCCAATCCATAAACATGGAAGAGTTTTCCATTTTTTTGTATCTTCTTCTATTTCTTTCTTTAATGTTTTGTAATTCTTGTTGTAGAGATCTTGTAACATCCTTGGTTAAATTTATTCCAGGGTATTTGATTGTTTTTGTAGCTACTGCGAATGGGATTGATCATAGAAGTTCTTTCTCAGCTGTGGCATTGTCTGTGTATACAAAGACTGTTGATTTTTCTGTATTTACTTTATATCCTGCTACTTTACCAAACTCTTCTATGAATTCCAGTAGTCTCTTAGTGGAGTTTTTTGGAGCCCCTATATATAGAATCATGTTACGAATGTCTAAAATGGCACACGCTTTATCGGCTTGTCACAGGATGCCATTGTAAAGTGATCAGGGAGAGAGAAACATGTCTATCCCAACCCCTCCCCCCGCAACCTTTTTTTTCCCTTTTCTTTAGTTTGGCTGGTACACTCTCCCTCACCCACCAGGCTCCAAGCAGAGTTCCCTCTAGGCTCTTACTGCAACTTTTTTGTTGTAGCTTGGGCTGCTGCGGTCTGGTCTCACCTTACTTTCCAGGGTTGGTGTGGAGGCTCTCGGCTGCTGGAGTCCTGAGTTGTAGACTCCCACATTCCATGTGGGTCCACTGTGTCTCTCTAATTTCAGTAGAGTTTCTTCTGCCATTTTCTCCCTAATTCTTCCCTGAGACTATATTCGCTCTACTTTTTTAAAATCAAAATTGACACACAAAAATCAATAGCCTTTTTGTACACAGACAATGCCATGGCTGAGAAAGAAGTTCTAAGATCAATCTCATTCACAGTAGCTACAAAAGAAATTAAATACATTGGAATAAATTTAACCAAGGATGTCAAAGATTTCTATAATGAAAATTACAAATCATTAAAGAAATAGAGAAAGACACAAAAATAGAAAAATCTTCCATGTTCATGGATTGGAAGAATCAATATAATCAAAATGTCCATACTACCAAAAGCAATTTACATATTCAATGTAATCCCAATCAAAATACTAACACTCTTCTCAGATCTGGAAAAATGATGCTAAAATTCATTGGAAACACAAAAGTTTCTTAATAGCTAAAGTGATCTTCTACAACAAAAACAAAGCTGGAGGCTTCATAATACCGGATTTCAAGACATACTACAGGGCAGTTATAGTCAAGACATCCTGGTGCTGGCACAAAAATAGATATGTAGACCAATGGAACAGAATAGAAATTCTAGAAGTCAATCCACACATCTACAACCAACTTATCTTTGACAAAGGAGCTAAAATCAATCCCTGGAGCAAGGATAGTCTCTTCAACAAATGGTGCTGGTAAATTGGATCTCCATGTGAGCAAGACACCTACCTTACACCTTATACAGAAATCTGCCTAAAATAGATCAAAGATCTAAAGCTATGACCTGATACCCTCAAATTACTAAAGAACATTGGGGAAACTGCAAAACATTGGCATAGGCAACGACTTTTCAGAAAAGACCCCAGATACACAGGCAGTCAAAGCTAAAATTGATGAATGAGCTGAAAAACTTCTGCACTGCAGAAAAAAGTCTCAGCCAAGTGAAGAGGCAACCAACAGAATGGGAGAAAATATTTGCAAACTATGCAACTGATAATGTGTTGATATCCACAAGTTATAAAGAGGTCAAGAATCTCAACAACAACAAAACAAATCCAGTTAAGAAATGGGCAGATAGGCCGGCGCCGTGGCTTAACAGGCTAATCCTCTGCCTTGCGGCGCCGGCACACCGGGTTCTAGTCCCGGTCGGGGCACCGATCCTGTCCCGGTTGCCCCTCTTCCAGGCCAGCTCTCTGCTGTGGCCAGGGAGTGCAGTGGAGGATGGCCCAAGTTCTTGGGCCCTGCACCCCATGGGAGACCAGGAGAAGCACCTGGCTCCTGCCATCGGATCAGCGCGGTGCGCCGGCCGCAGCGTGCCTACCGTGGTGGCCATCGGAGGGTGAACCAACGGCAAAAAGGAAGACCTTTCTCTCTGTCTCCCTCTACTGTCCACTTTGCCTGTCAGGAAAAAAAAAAAAAAAGAAATGGGCAGATAACTTGAAGAGGCATTTTTCAAGAGAAGAAATGCAAATGGCAACAGACACTTGAAAAAATGCACAGGATCACTAGCCATCAGGGAAATGCAAATAAAAGCCACAATGAGGTTTTTACCCCAATTACCCCAATTAGAATGACTCTCACACAGAAATCAACAAAGAGCAAATGCTGGCAAAGATGTGGGGAAAAAGGTATCCTAATACCCTGTTGGTGGGAATGTAAACTAGTGCGGCTACTGTGGAAGACAGTATTAGAAATCTTAATATAGACCTACCATATCATCTAGCCATTCCACTCCTGGGAATTTACCCAAATAAAAAGAAATCAGCATTTGAAAAAGTGATCTGTACCCCTATGTTCATTGCAGCACAATTTACAGTAGTAAGATATGGAATCAACCCAAATGTCCATCAACTGATGCCTGGATAAAGAAATTATGATATATGTATATATATATATATCATAAGTATATATATACAATGTATATATATATACACACACACACACACAAACTATGGCGTACTACTCAGCAGTTAAAAAAATAAAATCCTGTCTTTTGCAACAAAATGAATGCAACTGGAAACCATTATACTTAGTGAAATAAGCCAGTCCTAAAAAGATAGATACCATATATTTTCCCTGATCTGGGATAACTAATAGAGTACCTAAAATGTAATGCATTAGATTGAAATGGACATTTTGAGAATTGATTATTTACATCCTTTGTTTCTTCTGTTTAGGAACAGTTTTTTTAATACTATTTATTGAACTCTTTACTTAGTGTACTGTTAACCTTAGGAGTATTAAGTAAATTGTAAATAGATCTTTGTAAAAATTAAGAGTGGTAATGCATGAGGGAGGGAGGAAGAAGGGTTGGAGCATGGGCAGGCAGGAGTAGGATGGGAAGTATCACTATGTTCCTAAATCTATCTACATGAAATACATGAAACTTGTATAACTTTTTAATTCCACGTTCCATGAACTTTTGAAGTATTCTCGTATTAGACATATAAGGAGTAAAAAGATGGATCCAATGTCTAATGAGCTTACAGTCCTTTAGAAAGAGGAGACCAACCAACACACTTTAAATAGAGACATCTTGTAAACCTAGAGAATAAGGGTCCTCTGGTCCAAAAGAAACCTCATAGACACCTGTGTCAGTTCATAGCAGTTTTCACATTAATACTGAACAAAATTCTGTAAAGGAGGAGAGAACATCAGTCAGCTAAAGGCTGTAGATCAACATTAACAGTGATAGTAATCTGGATTCTACTTGTAACAGTGCTTAATATGTAGTAATATTTAAGACTGGTTTTAGACTTCACCAAAGATGTGTAGGTAATTGTTCTAAAAAATGTTTATTACTGGGGCAGAAATTTGGCTCAGAGGTTTAAGTCTGCTCGAGATGCTCATATCCCATGTCAGAGTTTCTGTTTTAAGTTTCCAATGCTCCACTTCCAATCCAACTTCTTACTAATGCATACCCTTGGATGTAGCATTGACGCTTCAACTGCTCGGGTCCCTGCCATCCACATGGAAGACCCAAAATGGAGTGTTGGGCTCCTAGACTTGTTGTGATCCAGCTTTGGCTGTTGTAAGCATTTGGGGAGTGAAGCAAAGTACAGTAATTTCTTGATTGCTCTCTCTCTGCCTTTGGAATAAAAAATGAAAACAAAGTAGAAAAACACATCTATCACATGAATCTGTGACATGGATTCCAAGGTGAGACCCACTGAGATGTTCCTATATTTCCTTTGGTAAAAATTTTTTGTTAGAATGATGTATTTTGAGGTGGTGGTAGCTCTGATGTCAACATACACCTCACTTTTGGCATTGAGTTTTTCTCCTCATCTATCCCAGATTCTAAGTTATCTTCTTTCATGGACTGAGTTCTTTGACTATGGTGATGGAGGCTGCCCATCACTGGTTATTCTTACTATACAAAGCGCTGAACAGATTTTTCACTTGTTATATGCTTTCCTATTCACTGACCTCCTGTCTCAATACATCTTAGATTCTGCTGTCTAAATAATTTCCCTTTGTCATTTTCAATCATGTTACTCTACTTCATACTCTTAAGTTTCTCAAAGCAGCACATCCGGACTGCTCACTTGGTTCCTGTCACCTGGGTGCCCACCACCTGCTCCAGTGAAGCCAGCTCCTTTGCCATCCCCCTACCAACCTCCTCTTCATATTCATTAGCCCCTACATATGGGCATTTGTTCCCTCTTTCTGTCAGAGGGAAAATTTATTTATTTCCCTTTTCTTATAAAAGTAGTTATCTTCTGAATTTTAAATAAATATTCCTGGGCTTTTGTCATAACATCTTTCTTTTGTGTCAATATGTTTGTCTTCTACTTAGAGCCAAAAGTACCTGTTCCTTTTTCTCTGGCTTGTTCTGTTTTACTGATTTGTAGGAAAAACCTTCAAATCAAGCCATATTCACATAGGTGAATGAATTTTGTTCTTTATTGGCTCAGAATTTAGTGATTTAGTGACAACACATTTTTTTGCAATTATTAAGGAAAGGTGAGAGGAAAAGCAAACATTTTTATTATAGTGGTATTTTAAAGCCATGAATGAAATAATTATTGTGTCTTCTAAAGTTCCTAGTGTGCACTTGCAGTGTAAGATTTTCTGAGAAGAGCTCTGGCAAGCCAGAAGGTTTATTTAACTTAAAGTACCAAATTACAGACGTCAAATCGGAGAAAGTGTTATTCAGATCTTTAACAGGTGCACCACTGTTGTAAATGGTTTTTCTTTTTGTTGGCTATATGGCAGAGCTATATGCTGTTTCATCTAATTATGTAGTAACTACTACAATTCATTTTTAGCACAACAAGTAATTAAAACAAGCTAGAAGATAGGCTTTAGAGAGATTTAGTTTCATTGTCCTTTTAACATGACACAATGACTATGGAAAACCTTCTCTCCCAATTCTTCACCTATAGAGTCAGAATTTATTGCTAGCTTCATATCTGTTTTATAGATATTTTGTGAAGATAAATTTTTAAACATCTGAAATAGTTTAAATTATTCAATGATAATTTCTAAAATTATTTAGTGAAAGATTTCATAGTATTTTTGACAACTGTGTTTCTTCACATTTCTTGCTTTATTTTCAATTATATGCCTTTCTTTTGAAATCTTTTTGTACCCTGAAAGGCAGAGCTTTATATGGAAGAGTCAGCTGATTGTTCATATTTTCTTCTCTAGTGCTTTACCTCTGTTCCACTGAGTCAGCGTCTCTCTGGAGAGGACTCTCCTGGACAGCCGGTGTAAATTGGATTTACTTTGTTATTCTAAATTATAAGCATGGTTGTCTTATCTACCCCAGTGGTCATCAAGCACCTTGAAAGGAAAGACCTTGTCTCTCTTGCCTCCTTTTTTACATAAACAGTGATCTGAGGATGAACAGACACTTGTTAAGTATTAATAAAATGTCCTGTTGATGAACTTCTTAAGCAGTGTGTGATGTTCTTATTTTAAAGTGCACAGCTTTGAAAGTCAGAATCAATGAGAATCTACCTAAGTTCTCTTTCTTTCTGACTGCCTTCCAAAGAACATTCTCTCCTAATAGTGGGAAATGGGCCTATCTAGCTGCAGTGTTACCTCTCTGACCCTTAAGTACATAGCTGGCCTTTCCAGGCAGGACATTTGCTCCTGCCCAGTTCTGTTGTGATCTCAGAAAACTCTTCTAGGAGTAGCTATTTTGCAGTTTCCAGGAAAGCTGAAACTTTATAACCATTTTCTGTTTTTTTTTTTTTAAAGTAAAGACTGAACACATTGAAGATATTTCTCTTTAGCATTTTTCCCTTTTAATGATTGAAATAATTTAAATCCTATAAAGAAGTTGAAACAAGCTTACTTTAAACATAAAGAGTTTGTGAACCGCTGGGTCCAACAGAAAACTCCCTTTTGTTCTAAGGAATTAAAACTATATAGTTCCTCTACTAAAGCTAATTGCTATAATACATGAGGGTCCTTCAAAACGCTCATAGAAAATGGAGTTGAAAGATATATTTATTTTGGTGTAAAACATTAAAAACCATGTATATGAGGGTTTTCCAAAAGTTCATGAGAAATGCATATCATAGAAAAAGTGTGTATGCATTTCAAATGTTTTTTGTCCCCAAATTAACTTCTCTCTTAATTGCATTTTTCCATATACTTTTTGAAGTCTGCTTATATTACCACAAAGATGGGGTACCATAGGAATATTTTCCCAAAATCATATCTTTCATTCCATATTGGTAACTACTGTTATTTCTGAAAAAAATGTAAAGAAATTATACTAAATATAGTAAAGTCTTTTCTCATTATGCTCTTCCCCAAGTAAGTTGTGGACTTGGTGAGAATAATTCAGGCAAATTAGCCCGACACACTAATTTCTCAGGGATAATGTAATATAATATGATATGATATGATAATGAGAGCTGTTATACCCAGAAGGAACTTTGAGCTGAGTCCTAGAGAAGTTAACTGTCTCTCATGAGGCAGGGGGAGATGGAGCAGTTAGTGATAAATTTGAACCTGAAATTCAGGTGCCAGTCCTGGTGTTAGGTACTTTGCACTGGACTAAATGTTCCTAGAGTTTGGTTCATAATAGTTTTAGGAAGGAGCTATGCAGTAGGAGAGATAAAGCCTGGTTAGTCATTTACTGTTACAGAACTGGGCTCTTATCGTGGTGTGTCAGAGAATGCAAATAAGCAGCCATAATAAAATTATATTTCATTGCTTTTGAGTGATACCTATGTTTAGGAAGATTTAGTTTTTGTGTTTGATGAAGTATAACCTGGCTACTTTTAAGGAATAAAACATTATTTTTTCTCCCACAACAAACGGTGAATTATTTTACCAAATTCACATGAGAATTACTCACTTTGTGAAATATTGGGTTTTTCCCTTACTTCTTCATCTGGGTTTCACTTGTTCCAATAGGGCACTGGAGTGAGATGCTGCAGTACCGATAAGGTGAATGATTGCTTTTCAGTGAGAATATGACTACAGTTGGCCTTACTTGGTAGCTAAAGTCCTTGTTTGACAGAGTATTAGGACCAATTGAATATATTTCTCCATTTCTCTGCATCTCTACTGCCATCTCTCCAGCCCACGCCACTGTCATCTTTCAACTGAGCTACAGCCATCTAATTCATTTTCTTTTATTTGTTCCTATTTCCTCCCAATCCATCATCTTCACTGTAACCAATGTAATCTGCTAACACATAACGCTGATCATGTCATTCTGTGGCTTAAAACTTTTAAATGACTTGCCTGGGCCTACAGTATTAAATTCATATTTTTCAATTTAGTATATAGACACTTCTGTGATATGGCTTGCAATTTCTCTTCACTTCTCCAACCACTGTATATCGCTTCAATTTTCTAATTTGTCTCTTTGCCTGCAGTCTTAACAAGCAAACCCTTATATCTCAGTTTACCTGGTGGTGTTGTGATCTTTTGGAAATGCAAAACTAATTTTATCTCTTTCTGGCTTAATATCACCCCATGAATTCTTACATCTATAATGATAAAGCTCTAATATTTAGTAATCGATTTAAAATCATTTACTATGTGGTCAGTGCCATTGCCTTAATAGTTATGTTTACATTAGTCTCTATATCATCCTCTACTTGGTACCTTCCTATATCAAGCTTCATCTTCAAGGTCCAGCTGAAATATCTCCTTCTTAATTGGGTTTTTATTATGTAGTTCCTTAGGACCTGTGCATTCCCGTGAGATTAATTTATTTGCTCATTTATTCATCAAATTTTGTACACCAGGTATTAGGCAAATTGAATGAAATATTTTTACCTACAAAAATGACATTTTTATATGATTAGTCTCAATAGATAAAAGAATTTTCCCTCATGCAACTTACATTCTTTGGGGAAAAAGGCAGCAAGAAGCCAAGTAGATTAATAAAACATCTTTTATTAAATGATGAGTGTTTCAGGAAATGAAAAAACAAGGAAGGAGAATAGAGAGTCCTAGGATAGGAGCGGAGAGTTCTAAGAGAAGATATTTGGACAAGTATCTAAAGAGGACAGAGAAATGAACCATGGAGGCATCTAAAGGGAAACTGAAAAGCCTTGATGGAGAATCTCTTGGTTTGTGTGAGGAGTAGCAAGGGAGCCAGTGTGTGAGTGAACTGAAGTTACTCTGGAACAAAGTAGGAGGCAAAAGAGGACAAGATTTGTATAGGAATTTGGGGGCCCTTGTGCAAATCTGGGCTTTTACCCTGAATGAGATAGGAAGGTGCTAGAAGGGGAAAAGAGGAGTAACATGATCTGGTATTCTTTTTAACAGGGAAACCTTAGTTATCGTGGAGAGAACACCCTAGAAGGAGTAGGCAGATGAATCATCAGTAGGAAAATGCAGCAATCACACAAGCAAGAAATGGAGGAAGTTTGTACCAGGGTGGTATTAGTGGATTTGTGAAAAGTGGTTGAATTTAGCATTGTGTTTTTAAGGTAGAGCCAACAGGATTTTCTGACCACCTGAACATGATGTGTATGTAAACAAGGTAAAATAATGATGATTCTGAGGCCAGCGCCGTGGCTCAATAGGCTAATCCTCTGTCTGTGGCGCCGGCACACCAGGTTCTAGTCCCAGTGGTCGGGGCACTGGATTATGTCCTGGTTGCCCCTCTTCCAGTCCAGCTCTCTGCTGTGGTCCTGGAGTGCAGTGGAGGATGGCCCGAGTGCTTGGGCCCTGCACCCGCATGGGAGACCAGGAGAAGCACCTGGCTCCTGGCTTCAGATCAGCGCAGTGCGCCTGCCACAGCGGCCATTGGGGGGTGAACCAATGGAAGGAAGACCTTTCTCTCTGTCTCTCTGTCTCTCTCTCTCTCTCTCACTGTCCACTCTGCCTGTCAGAAACAAAACAAAACAAACAAACAAAAAAAGAATGATGATTCTGAGACTTTGGACCTAGACAGCTAGATGGAATGATGGAATTGCTACTAACTGAAACAGGAAAGGCTTTAAGAGGAGCAGGTGGTGGGGTGAAGGAGATAGAGGGAGGGAAGAAGTGTGTGTGTGTTTGTGTGTGTGTGTGGAGAGAGAGAGAGAGATTGATCAGATGCTTATTAGATATCCAAATGGAGATATCAAGTGTGTAGTTGTGTTAATGAGTCTGGAAGTCTTGAATTATAGAGTAAATCTTTGGCATTTAAATGATATTTACAGCCATGAGACTTGATAATATCACCAAGGTACTGAGTATAGTCAGAGAAATGAAGAGGTCTATTGGTTGAAACATAGAACCTCCAGCAAAGCACATGATTAGGATAAGGATAGGGAGGAGCCAGCCAGGAGACTGAGAAATGGTTAATGATAAAGAAGAAAAGGTAAGAGAAGTCAAGTGAAGAATATGTTCCAAGGATGGGAAATGATCATGTGTGCAAATGCTACTGGCAGGTTCAGCATGAGGAGGACTGGGAACTGAGTGGTAGTTTTGGCATCTTTAAGTTATTAGTAATTTTTTTCCTTTTTAAAATTTTTTTTTTTATTAAACTTTTATTTAATGAATATAAATTTCCAAAGTATAGCTTATGGGTTACAATGGTTTCCCCCCTCCCATAACTTCCCTCCCGCCCGCAACCCTCCCCCCTCCCGCTCCCTCTCCCCTTCCATTCATGTAAAGATTCATTTTCAATTCTCTTTGTATACAGAAGATCAGTTTAGTATATACTAGGTAAAGATTTCAACATTTTGCCCATATAGCAGCATCAAGTGAAAAAACTACCATTGGATTATTAATTATAGCATTAAATAGCAATGTACAGCACATTAAAGACAGAGATCCTACATAATTTTTTTTTTCAAAATAATTAATTTTCTATGCCATTTCCATTTTAACACCAGGTTGTTTTTTTTTTTTTTTTCATTTCCAATTTCATGATCTTGATGAGTGCACTGATGGAATCGTGGAGATACAAGCCTTGGTGCAGTGAGTTCAAGGGAGACTATGAAAGGGAGAATAAAGAGTTCCTACCTAGATCTGTTGTCTCAGGTTGTAAGTGCTCCCTTTCATTCTCAAATGTGTTCTGGTTTAGGGAATAATTTATGTGTTCAACTTAACTATATGAAAAGTCACTCAAGGAGTATAGGGGACTTGTAGTAATGAAAGATTTATTTTAAGCATAGAAAACAATATAGAGGATTTGTTTGCTGATGAGAATGATCCAGTATGAAATTATACATTGGTGATGTGGGGGATAAAATAGAGAATTTGGGGAATTGTCTTTGAAGAGGCAGAAGGGGAGAGAATGTGGAGGGCTGAAGCTTTGTGCATCCTTCACAATGGGGAGGAAGCCAGAGTGCACTGTTAGATTTCTCCCAGTGTATTTTTGTTGTTGATTTATGTGTTTGTTTTCCACATATTGTGAACCTCTTAAGAGCAGTAAGTATAAATGTCTTGTTCATTTTGTGATAGCAATTTTATTGTTCTATTTCTAGTCCCTGGTACAATGCCTGGCACACAGCAGGTGACCAATAAATGTTTGAGCAAATGAAGACACTACGCCTAGTATGTGTATGTTTTATATTCTCACATTGGATCATTTCCATCAAATCTTGACAATCAGACTGATTTGATTGTGTTTCTCCTGTCTGGCTAACTAGTAGTGTTGATTGATAGGAGTGGCTGTGTTTGTACCAAAATCGATGGTGCTTCCGCAGAGTAAAGTCACTGACCCTTACTGCACCATTTTGTAGTAGTGTTGGTTATGGTTTTAACATGACTTTCCAATAACCTTTAACTTTCTGAAAACTTGTTATTCCTTCAGTATCTACTTACCATTCATATGGCCAGCATTATTATCTTATTCACAAGCCTATTCATAAATGAGATGCTCTTCAAGAATGGTGGTGACATCTTCATTGCTTTTTATGACAATAATACATTGCCTCTCCTTTGGTTAAAGAACATATCCTCTTCATTGCTAAATTAAAAATGTTCAGTCCCGGCCCTGTTACAAAGAAGTTGCATGTAAATTTTTGCTGAAAGAAGAATGAAAAAATAAATCCTTACTGCTTATGGTGGACACCGGCGGTACTTATACGAGATCCCTTTTTGTGTTTGATGTGCCCATTTCCTAGATGCCTCTACTTTGCTCCTAAAAGCTCTTAGCTGATACCTTCTCTGAAGGACCATCCTTGGCCATGACACCCTGCATCACTGAGATGTTCCAAGAACCGGAAGTGTCTGGGATTTTTTGTCTTTGTCTCACTGACAGTAGCCAGTTACTGGCGTGCGTGTGTATGATTCTCTTGCCTCAAGGCAGCAGAAACTCAGCAGTGTAATCCACACTTTGAGCTCACTGTGGGTCAGGCGGTGTCCAGGACTTCACCTGAAATTGCACTCTGGCTTGCTTGTTATCCTTCTTTGTCCTCTCTATCTACTGTTTTCTAAGTTCTTCCTGAGAGCATTTCTTTATGAAATCACTTGTACATTCATACTTTTCTTAAAGTTTGCTTCTTGGGAACTTAAGGCATGGTGTGTGTGTGTGTGTATATATATATATATTTTTTTTTTAAAGATTTATTAATTTGAAAGAGTTACAGAGAGGTAGAGACAGAAAGAGAAGGGTCTTCCATTCTGCTGGTTCACTCCCCAGATGGCCGCAATGGCTGGAGCTGTCTCAATCTGAAGCCAGGAGCCAGGAGATTCCTCCGGGTCTCCCACGTGGGTGCAGGGGCCCAAAGACTTGGGCCATCTTCTACTGCTATCCCAGGCCATAGCAGAGAGCTCGATTGGAAAAGGAGCAGCCGGGATTAGAACCAGTGCCCATGCAGGCCAGGGCTTTAACCTGCTGTGCCACAGTGCAGGCCCCCAAGACACTGTATATTTTTAAACAGTTGATGTTAAGGACAGGCAATCCTAGTCACTGCCTAAGTGACAGGTTCTGCTGTCACAGGCGGTCTCTCAGATTTGGGCCTGGTCCTACTACCCACCAAAATTGTTGGGGACCATCAACTACTTTCAGTGTTTCATTTAGTTGTTATGAGGGATGTGGCTTCACAATTTCAGTGAATAGTTATTACTGATTTAGTAAATACCTTATTAATGTAAGGTCAGACTGTGTTTTCCTTGACTTTCTATACTTTTTGATTATACACATTCTCTCTCTCCTTCCCCCACCGTAGACATAGATAATGGACAATTAATTGGATAATGATTTTATGTTATAATTGAATATAACTTTCTTTTATTTTCCTGTTGCATATAAATATCCATTGTTGTATACTGAGTAAACCATTTATTTTTCTAGTGATTTAAAAAGAACACAAACTCCCTTATCTGTAAAATGGAATTAGAAATAATGTGTTTTAGACCTGAAAAGCACTTTAGCAACCAGCTGGTGGCCAACACCTTCCTTATATAAGTGAGAATATTTGAGACCTAAAGAAGTTAAGTAATTTGTTCAAAATCACCCAGCTTGGTTAGTGGCAAAGCAGGACTAAACTCTGAGTCCCAAGCTGCTGTGCTGTGCTCGCTACTGCTCCACAAAATACATATTCCTTATTCACAGAATTGATATGAGGATTAGGGACCACATCTGTGAAAAATAGATTTAGCCTTTGGAAAGAAAGATGCTGGATAGCTTTATGAAAGCTTTATGAAAACTAATCTCATTTTAACTTTCTGTACAGTTGTTAGTTTTGTTCAGTTTTATGTCTCTTGCTTTAGGTTTTAGTTGGTCAAGGACTAGATAATTTATGATACATGCTTTAAAATCAATATTAAGTATCTGGATGAGGTTAGAAATGTGAATAGCTTCAGCTGGATTTGAAGCTGGGAGTAGTTGCAGAAGCCTGCCAGAATGACAGTTGCTTATGTACATGAAAAATTTTCTATCCCTACTTTGCATATTGGGAATAAGGATAGTTTATTCCAAAGCAAAGAAGAAAGCATAAATTATATATATTTTCTCAATCTGGTAATACTTCCAAAGCTTGGTACATCGTGTCTTTAACAAACCATGAATTTTCTCTCCTGCCAAGCCACGGTATACTGCTTACTTTCAGCATAGTCAGAGACCCATTATACTAATCCACCATTCCTTCATATCTCTAGAAAGCACATGTAAGTGATAACTTTGAATATTTATTTTCATGCAAGGTGTATAAATCTTCTCAATGTCATCTTTCAGGGTGAGGAAATTGTGAGTTGCTCAACTTGGTTACTTCAATTGTTTAAGTTTGGTTCTTTCATCCACATCATGCTTTGATATATGAACAAGAATCCTGTTTAATTTTTGTAGGATCCAAAGTGATTTATGTAGGCTCATATTTACAGGGAAGACAAAACTCAAGTACCAAAATGCTAAAGTAACTTTTATATATATTTTTAATTAGGTACGATTATATGCAAGACCTGATGCTATCAGAAGAGGATCCGGGGACTATGCTCTCCATATAACAAAGAGATTAATAGAATTTTATGAAGACTACTTTAAAGTGCCCTATTCCTTGCCAAAACTAGGTAAGATTTTTCTGGGTTATTTTGTTGGAAAGCTTCTTAGACGTGGAATTTCTTCTTAATATTTTTACTTTACTTATTTTTACTTTACATTAAGAAGCATGAATAGTCAGAGATTTATAATTTTTAGAGAAGATGAGCCTGAAAAATAATTTCCTTTGAAGCAGTTAAAAAAAAAGATTTAATATTTTACATTTTGTCATTGTGGGAATTAAGAAAGACATTATGTATGTCTAGGATTCAAAAGATAACCCAAATATCTATACGTTGTTTAATTCCCACTGTGGAATTGTATTTGCCTATATGATATTTAATCACCACAGCTACAATATGGGTAAGTACAGCTAGACCATTTTCTTTCTAAGGCAATTGAGACCAGGGAGTTTTCCTTTTATTTAGATAGCCAGCAGGAAGTGAAGGAGCTGGGACTTCGCAATAGGTCTTGATGACTCCTATAACCATATTTTAGATGGAAAAGGCACTCATTGATTAGTTTCTCCTTCTAAATTCTTATATATAAGACCTCAATGGATTTGGTTATCCTTTAGGTTATTTTTGTTCCATTATATTTCTCAAACACAGTTATAGTAAATAGAATAAAAAGAAAGAAATTTGGTAACAGTAGAGATTGTGTTCTCTGTAAATGTTCCTGCATTTCTGCCTTCCAGGAGAATGTGTTCAGTAATTGTTGGTCAAGTGAATAAATGGATTAATTTGTTGTAATGTGAAGGAGGCTGTTGGTTTTGCTAGGAAGTGAAGGGTTGATACATGCATTAGAAACGTTGAATTTATTTTTACTTCTCAGAAAACCTGTTCCAAGATATTACATCATGACCTCCTCCTCCCTCCCCCCCACCCCTTCTTCCCATGAGTATTTTGGATCAGGATTCACATAAGAGGTATTTCTTATTGGGAAGAATAAAGTGTTCACTTGATCAAAAAGTGTTAGCGTTTGAACCACAGGTTCTCCTCCCTGGAGAACTGGGCCTATTTCATTAAAGTACCCACCTGCTGTGTAGCTTTATTGGTCTTACAATGAGTAGTTAGTTCAGAAAGTAGACAGAATAGATGATATGGCAAACAATTTTAATGAGTGATATTATAAAATGCTAAGGTCATTGAAATGTGCACTCTAAGAATCCATAGGCAAAGTTTCATTTTGAATAGGATCTATGTGTTTGTTTTGTTCTGTGTTCTTTCTCTCTTTGCTCTATATCAACTTCCCCAGCAGACTCCTTCACATTGAAATCTCCCTGATAGTCACCCAAGGCAGAAAGGAATACCTGACCTGATTTGTATGGGGATGGGGGGTGACACTGTTACCTATTCCACGTAAAACTGGCTGGAAACTTCCCAGCTTGACCCTAATGTAAAATTCACAAGTGCTTATGTTGCAAGTTCAGCAAGAGAAATAAAATGTGGATCTTTTCTCTGTCCCCTTCAGACCAATAATTAGCAGACAAACTCAATTTATAACTTCAGGGGGCTCCATGTAACTGTCAGCTTGCAGCAGGATACATTTCTGTTCCCTTGTTTCACTCACAGTTGAACCATGCCGGCTTTCATTGGTGGAAGAGCTTTGTTCACCATTACTATTACTTGTTAAGCTACCTTATGGTGTCTATAATTGAATGATTTGACTTACCACAGCATATTTCTTTTTATATATCTAGGGGAGCTACCACAGCCCATGGTGCTTTGTAAAATTTCTCTTAAAGTTCTTCTTACTTCATACATCTATAGACATTTAGATCTATACATTAATGGATTTGTAAGTATGTTTTCTAAATACCCCCTACAGAAAATCCCTAAGTACAGAAGCATTTTTACAAATCTTCCTTTTCATTGTACATTCCAAATTTATATTTTAAATAAAGTCTATGGATACCAACTTATTCCTGTTAATGATACATGTGGATGTATCCCAGATATCAGCTGTGACTGTCCTCTTTCTTCTAACCTATGATGGTTTCCAGGATCGAGCCTACCCCTCACCTTGTATTGTATTCTGTAAGCATTTCTTGAGTGTGCCTCCTTTGTGAATCTTTCTATATGATAAAGATAGAGTGGCGAATAAAAAACGCAATAAAAAAGCCCACTCCCTGCTGGGCTTACATTCTATTAGGTGGAGCCAATTAGGAACATGGGGAGTGTACCACATAGTGATAAATATACTTAGAATGGGGGGATCGGGAGCATGTGGAGAAGATGGGGCATGGAAAAGGGGCTGACATTTTAAAATGAGCAATCATGGAAGGCTTCATTGGGAAGGTGACTTTAAAAAAAAAAAGATTTTATTCGAAAGGCAGAGTGACAGAAGGAGAGACAGAAAGATCTTCCATTTGCTGGTTCATTCCCCAAATGGCCACAATGACTGGGGCTGCTCTAGGCCAAAGCCAGGAGCCAGGAACTCCATTTGAGTATCCCAAGAGGGTGGCAGGGGGCTAAATACTTAGGCCATTTTCTGCTGCTTTCCTAGGAAGCAGAGCAGCTGAGACTTGAACCAGTAATACAATGTGGGAAGTAGGCATCACAAGCAGTGGCTTGACCTGCTGTGCCATCATGCTGGCCCCCTATATAAGGTTGAGTTTTGAGTGAAAAACTTAAGGGAGTGAAGGAGCAAACCCAGTGGATATCATGGGACAAGGACTGTTGGCGGAGAGAACAAAGTGCCTAGACTCTGGAGTGAGTGCTTTCATGGTGTATTTGAAGAACAGCAAAAAGGTTAGTGTGATTGGAGCAAAGAAGAGTGGTAAGTAGGTGGTAATGTCAAGGAGAATGGATTGGTGGTAGATCATGGAAAGCCAACAGGCTATGGTAAGGACTTTCTTTTCCTTACTTCTCCTCTCCCCTCCTTCCCTCCCCTCCCCTGCCTTCCTTCTCCCTTACTCTCCCCTCCCTTTCTATTCTCCTCCCCTCCCCTCCCCTGCCTTCCTTCTTCCTTCCTCTCCCCTCCCTTTTCACTCTCCTCCCTTCCCTTCTCCTCCCCTTCCATCCCTCCCTTCCTTCTCCTATCCCCTCCCCCTCCCTTCCCTCTTCTTTTCCCTCTTGTCTTCCTTATCTCTCTGATATAAAAGTCTATTGGTCAGTTTTGAACAGAGGCATTATATAATTGTCCTTATATTATAAAGGGTCAAACTTGAAGCTAGGTTGATAATACACTGGGGTAGGCATTGTGGTGCCATGGGTTAAACCACTGGTTATGATACTTGTGTCTCATATCAGAATCCTGGTTCAAGTCCATTCTGCACTTTTGATTCAGCTTCCATATGTCTGGGAGGCAGTGAATAATGGCTGAAGTACTTAAGTTCCTGCCACCTACTGAGGAGATTTGGATGGGATTCTGGCTCCTGGCTTTAGCCTGGCCCAGACCTGGTTGTTGCAGCCATTTAGGAAGTGAACCAGTGGATGGAAGTGCGTGCCCTCTCTCTCTCACTCTCATTCTCACTCTGCCTTTTTTAAAGAGTTACTTATTTTAAACTCAGAGATAGTCCATCTCTGGTTCACTTCCCAGATGGCTGCTGAAGCCAAGAGCCTGGAACTCCATCTGGATTTCCGATGTGAGTGGCAATAGTCCAAGCAGTTGCGCGATCTTCTACTGTAAGTTGAGCAGCTAGGACTCAAACTAGGGCTCATATAGGATGGCAGTTATGTCCTGGGTTGCAGCTAAACCTGCTGTGCCAAAATGCTGGACCCTACTTTACCTTTGGAATGAATAAATCAATAAATCTTTCTTCATAGTTTAAAATGGATCATTTGTCAAAACTTATTAGGGCATAGGATGTGTTCTGACATTGAGTGGCTTGAGGCCAGGTATGCTGTCATACCTCCTGCAGTGTGTGGGACAGACCCACAACAAGGAGTTGTGCAGCCCAATATGTCAGTGATGCCTGAGTGAGAGACTCTGATATATATTGGGAAAGAATAGAGGCATGAAAACCGTTAAGGAGCTGAGCAAAATTCAGGTGAAGTACAGTGTTGCTTGGACTAGGATGGTAACAGTGAGGTAGTCATAAGTGATCCAGTTCTAGATATATCCTGAAAATAGATCCAGCAGGACTTACTGATGAGCAGGATGCAGAATGCAAGAGAAAGAGAAACATCCAGGGCAATTTCAAGGTTTTACTGAGAAGTAGAGAGGTTGTTTAGAAGTTTTGAATTGCCACTTACTGAGATGAAGAATGAAATGAAGAAGGAAATACTTTTTGCCACTATATGTATTTTAAACGATAAGCTGACACCTTGATATCTGTAAGAAATTCAGACAGTTGAATTTGTAAATATGGGGTTTGGGCAATTAATCTGACTAGAGATTTATATTTGCTAGGAGGTTGGATGGAATTACCAAGGCTGTGAATTAGATGAAAGGAACAAAGGGGAAAGGCCTTTGGTGTAGCGGTTAGGATGCCAGTTGTTACACCTACATCCTACATAGGAGTCCCTGTGTTCAAGTCCTAGCTCCACTGCCAGTTCTAGCTTCCTGCTAATGCCCACTCTGGGAGGGGGCAGGTGATGGCCTACGTATTTGAGTCCCTGCCACCCACTTGGGAGACCCAAATTGAGTTCCAAGTTCCTGTCTTCGGCATAACCACCTCAGGCTCTTTGGAGTATCTGGGGCATAAAGCAGCAAATGGCACTGCTCACTCTTGCTCCCCTACCCTCTCTCTTTGTTTGTATGTGTGTTTGTGTCTGCTTTTCAAATATAAAAGTAAAGAAAATCCAATAGGAATAAAGAGGCAATGATTTAATATTTAGTGTTTAGAGATGAGGAGCCAGTAGTATCTATTGAGAAGAAGCAGCTGTTTAAGTCACGAAGGAAAACAGGTGTTTGTGGTGTCCCCAGCAAACACTGCTTGTGAAGAAAGCGTTGCAAGCAACAGGAGAGTAGGCCATGGAATGGCATTTCTAAGAGTTCAGATCGAGCAAGGTTCTGGGATGAGGAGGAAAAGGAGACAGACTCGTGTTCCCAGGATAGGAACTGAAGCGATGGCATTGTATAGGTTGTCCCTGGTCCCAAACTGTATCCATGAGTGTAAAATGTGCCTTCTTTATTTGTGTTATAAAATCAAAAACAAATAATAAATAAAACTCTCTGTGAGTTGATTGTATTATATATAATAAATATGTAATATAGTAAATATATAACAACCTTAATATATGAGTGAAATTGACATCTCAGGATTTGATTATTATTGATAGCGCTGTCTATTCCTGCTCAACAGTAGGCTTTTTACTTTTTATTGGTTGAACTATTTTTTTTTTTTAAGATTTATTTATTGATTGGGAAGGTGGAGTTACAAAGAGAGAGGTATTCCATCTTCTGGTTCACTCCCTAAATGGCCACAGCAGGCAGAGCTGGGCTGATCTGAAACCAGGAACCTGTAGCCTCTTCCAGGTCTCCCATGTGAGTACAGAGGCTTAAAGCACTTGGGCCAACTTCCACTGCTTTCCCAGGCCTTAGCAGAGAGCTGGATAGGAAGTGGAGCAGCTGCTAAACCTGTGCCCATACGGGATGCCGGCACTGCTGGCAGTGACTTTACCCAATAAGCCACAGCACCAGCCCCTTGATTGGACTCTTTATTTAGTGGGGCATTAAACCTGTGATTATAAAGCAAATTAAAAATATGTCATCAAAAAATGAAAAATAAGAGAAAGAGGTAGAGAAAGGAGGTATCATATTCTTAGAATGTATCTATAAAACTACTTGAAGTCTGTTTTCTATTTTTTTTTTTTTTTTTTTTTGGACAGGCAGAGTGGACAGTGAGAGAGAGAGACAGAAAGGTCTTCCTTTACCATTGGTTCACTCTCCAGTGGCCGCTGCGGCCGGCGCAACTGCGCTGATCCAAAGCCAGGAGCCAGGTCTCCCATGTGGGTGCAGAGCCCAAACACTTGGACCATCCTCCACTGCACTCCCGGCCCACAGCAGAGAACTGGACTAGAAGAGGGGCAACCGGGACTAGAACCCAGGGTGCCAGCGCCGCAGGCGGAGGATTAGCCTAGTGAGCCGTGGTGCCGGCCTGTTTTCTATGTTAAAAAATTCAATAAAATATGAATGTCAGGCTGTTAATTGTAAAAAAAAAAAAAAAAACAACCTTACAATCTAATGTTGGATTCTTTTTTTCAAAAAATTTTTTTTTCTGTCCTGACTTAAGTTCTGCAATATTGTTTCTCTTCTGTCTTCCTCAGTTCCTGTTCATTTCTAGGGCTGAGTGGTTTAACTTTATTGTTACCTCATCTCATACCAGCTCATCTCTAAGGATTTGGGTTTCCATCATAAGCAATTTATCAGGATAGTTCCCTAAGAGGTATTCTGATGCTTGCTGTTAGGATAATAATTTGTCTTCATTACACAAAGATATTCCTTTATCATTAAGATAAAATAGGCAACCAGTGTAAACTCTGTGAAGATTTGCTTTTAAATCTCCAAATTAGCTAATTAAAACTATTTGTATGGGCTTTGCAGGACTTTTTCTATTTCTTGGTGTTGTAATGATACCGATAGAGTCTCTTGATATAACACACCAAGCCTTTCTTTATCTGTGTCCTGTTTTCAGGAGAACTGTCATAGGTGAGGAGTACTACTTGAATAGAAAGTTGTGGCAGACATTTAAAGAATTGGTTGTCTTTCCTCTTATCCTAAAAGCATATTGACAACAGCATTAACAATGATGACTGTTTGTATTTACTGAATGTGAACCACCATTAAGGGCTTTGTACATACTAACCCATTTAATCTTCATCATGGCCTTTTGATGTGGTACCTGTTATTTTCTCATTTTCCAGGTGAGAAATTTAGGCACTCAGCACAAAGTAGTGTGCCCAGATCACACAGCAGGAATTAGTGGGTTTGAATTTCAAAGCCCAGGCTGTCTGGCTCCAGAGTCTTGGGGTTCTGCTAAAGACAATTCCAGAGATTTTTGTGACTTCAGGGATTACAAATATAGGTTACTTAATAAACTAGATAATATGATTGCTACAGGAATAATAGGTATTTTTGTTAATTTCTTACTGCTGTTAAAAATAATACATGATCTTGTAGAAATTTTGGAAAATTAAAATGATGACATGCATGACTTGTAACTCCTGATTTCAGCAACCAGAAGATATATCTCAGTATGGCAAATACGTTTTCATTGTAGATGTTTTTATAAATTAATTAGATGGCAGATAAAATGATAAATATTTTGTTACCCTATTTAGATTTCAATTAATTATGGCAGATAGTGTTCAGTTTCCTTTTGCTCTTACTCTGTAATTTGTAAATCAATGTTTTGCAAAAGAGTTTGCTTGATTGCTTCTTTTCAAGACAATGTGTTTTTATGAAGAATTCATTACCTGCCTGGCACGTTGCTGTGACTGTAGAGGTAGCACAGGTGTTTATAACAAAAATTTCTGCCCTCAAGGAGATTGTGGTTTTGTTGAAGAGAGAATGCAATTTTACAGGAATGAATGAACTAGAGACTCACATAATATAGAATATAATCAAACACTAAAATTTTGCAGGGTAAATATTTAGTGCCGTGTTCAGTTCAGAGTGTAGGGTGGTTTTACAATGCTGCAGGCATGAAATGCACATAAAGAGAAGTCTGTATTTACTTGTGTCCTGACAAAGAGAAAAGAATTTAATTGGAGGTAGAGAGAAAGGAAGAAGAGGTCATGTTGAGAACTGTGCAGCCCACTGATACCTTGTGCTCTGTGTTTCAAATTAATGGGGTGGAGGGGAGATGGTTTTCTATAATGGAGTAGATAAGCTGCACAATAAATCTCACTACTGAAGTTCATGAGGAGGAGAGGCTAGCTTGAATGATCAGCTTTTGTTTAGCTGTCATGGGCACCACCATTTTTTTTGTTGTGATGGTGGTGGTGGTGATGATGATGAGTTGCCACTTACAAGTAGTAAAGCTTTTCATAAAATATTGGTGTTGATTACTAAACACTTTACCTTTAGTGGTTATGTTTTTTCTTTAGTTAGTGAATATACTTGTTGTTTTCAAATTTGGTAGCAATTATATAATACTCCTTCCATCTTAATTGTGCATTTCATAGTTGAGTTATTTGAGAGTTAATGTTTTTTAAAGTATGACTTTTCTTGCCTTGCCTTTGACCATGAAAATGTAACCTATGCACAAGGGAACTTTTAAAGTTCATGGACATCATGTTGAGTGAAATAAGCCAGATCCAGAAAGACAAATGCCACATTATCTCCCTTATATATGGGAGCTAATATTAAAAAAAAAAAAAAGGGAGACGTCTGCATATCAGTATTGCTACAAATATAGTTTTTATAAACCTTTGTTTTACACCTTTGTCAAATGAATTGTTAATAGTAGTATACTATTACACTTTTAGTGATCTGTGGTTACTTTAAAACTTACTGTATGTGGTTGAAATGGTCATTTTTCCATTCAATTGTTGTTTATAGACATTGTCTATATTCTCACTAAACTACAGGGTCTTTTTGCCTTTTTTTTAAAAAAGATTTTATTTATTTATTTGAGAGGTGGAATTACAAACAGAGAGAGGTAGAGACAAAGAGAAAGATCTTCCTTCCGCTGGTTCACTGCTCAAATGGCCACAACTGCAGGAGCTGAGCCAATCCAAAGCCAGGAGCCAGGAGCTTCTCCTGGGTCTTCCATGCAGGCGCAAGAGACCAAGAACTTGGGCCATCTTCCACTGCTTCTCCAGGTCATAGGTAGAGAGCTGGATCAGAAGAGGAGCAGCTGGGATATGAACCAGCGCCCATATGGGATGCTGGCACTGAAGGAGGAGGCTTAGCCTACCAGGCCACAATGCTGGCCCCCTTTTTGCATTTTTACTTGTTAAATTTCGTGTTCAGTGAAGTATTAAGCCTTTTTACTGTAGTGTAAACTTAAAATATTTTATCTCAAAACTAAAAAAAAAAAAAAAAAAAAATGGAGCCGGCACCGCGGCTCACTAGGCTAATCCTCCGCCTTGCGGCGCCGGCACACCGGGTTCTAGTCCCGGTCGGGGCACCGATCCTGTCCCGGTTGCCCCTCTTCCAGGCCAGCTCTCTGCAATGGCTCGGGAGTGCAGTGGAGGATGGCCCACGTGCTTGGGCCCTGTACCCCATGGGAGACCAGGATAAGCACCTGGCTCCTGCCATCGGATCAGCGCGGTGCGCCGGCCGCAGCGCGCCTACCGCGGCGGCCATTGGAGGGTGAACCAACGGAAAAGGAAGACCTTTCTCTCTGTCTCTCTCTCACTGTCCACTCTGCCTGTCAAAAAAAAAAAAAAAAAATGGAAAGAGGGTGGGAGGGAGAGAGGAAGGAATTATTATATTTTAGAATTGTATCTATAAACCACACTGAATCTGTTAAAAAATAGTGAAAAAATCAACATTAAAAATTTTAGAAGTTCATTAAAAATGGAACAGAAAGTTTATTTTGGTACAAAATGCTTGGGAGTCTGTGTATAGTTTTCCTATAATGTGCATTTCCCATGAACTTTTTGAAGACTCCCTCATATGTTTTGTCAATGGCTTCAAGTAATAGTAAGATAAAATCTCTAGTAACCATTGAAATAGGTATAGTTCTGTATAATTCCCTTCCAAAATACTCCTTCGACCAGAACTCCTGAAAATATTTGACATGACAGTGGAGCTATTTAATGGTATGTTTTCTTGACAAAAATCAACTTAAAGATCTCCCTTTGGCTTAATGTTGTTCGTGCCTTCTTTGGGAATTAGTTGAGGCAGTGTTTTTTCTTCTAGTTTACTGTAAATTTCTGTAAGTGGTTATTCTTTCCCCCCTCTTTGGAATCAAATATTGTGTCTCCTTATTTTATTTTATTTTTTATTATTTCTTTCCTTTTACTAACTTGTGGCTTGGTTTGTTTTTCTTTCTTTTTTTTAAAAGATTTATTTATTTATTTGAAAGAGTTACATAGAGAGAGAAGGAGAGGCAGAGAGAGAGAAAGGTCTTCCATCTGCTGGTTCACTCCCCAGTTGGCCCTAATGGCTAGAACTGTGCCAATCTGAAGCTGGGAGCCAGGAGCTTCTTCGGGATCTCCCATGTGGGTGCAGGGGCCCAAGAGCTTGAGCCATCTCCTACTGCTTTCCCAGGCCATAGCAGAGAGCTGGATCGGAAGTGGAGCAGCCGGTCCTTGAACTGGGGCCCATATGGGATGCAGGAGCTTCAGGGCATTAACCCACTATGCCACAGTGCCAGCCCCGTCTCCCTATTTTATAAAGACAATTATTTCTGAAAATCTTCATAACGTGATTTTCTCACAAACCAAAAGAAACATTATCATTTTTCCCAATGGGAAATATTTTATGCATTTCTAACTCTCACCCTGACAACCATTTGTGCTAAACTAATGTTAACTTCTATTAAAATTTACAGTTATTTTAATATTTGATAATTATTTAACAAAATTTAACAAGGCATTTTGTTTCCTTGTTAATTATTCTGTAATATTGCCATTTAACTGTTCTTTGTAAGCTATTTTGCAGCTATTATGTGCAGTGCTTCAAAGACCATACCAATAAAATATACATGATACTCTGTTTATGCCATTTAGCCATTAATGCAAAGAAAGAAAGGAACAGAAGAGTAAAGACAAATGAAAATTATGATTTTAGTGAGAATGATTCATGAGATTGTTACTGCTATAAATAAGGAAACCACAGTGAATACAGTGGGGAATTTAAAAAAAATATAGAATTGAATTTAATTAAACTAGCATTTATTGAATAGTTACTAGGTACATGGTATTCAGTATTGGTTATAAGTGGTGCATTTTCCACTAAAGTCTGAAAATCCAGTCGAAAAGTTTTATCATTTCAGTAGCTTGACAGTATTGTTATGTATTCACTTTGCCTACTTTGTTCCTGTCCAGTTGTTTAGTTTTAAGAGTTCCAGACCATTGCAACTTTGGATTTACTCGTAGGCACATCCCTACGTAGTCAATCAGGCTTTAACTTAGCAGTTTTTACTTATAATGAGGCCTCCAAAGCATTGTTTTACATATTCTAACGGAGGTTTTTGGCCCTCATAGCTATGCCTGTAAGCAAGGAAATAACTATTTCCTACATTTTCATATTCCTCAGCGCGTGAGCCTTGTGGCATATACTCTTCCTTTCCTAATACTGCAGGTCAGCTGGTGTTGCTCAAGCGTCAGACAACCCTTCCTCCTGCATTCTGCATCCTGCTTCCCTCACCTGCTCATGGAAATCCCGCCAGCAATTCACCCTGAATCGTTAATTTCTCTTCTTTTTTGGGATGTACCCTATCAGAATGAAGAATCTGGTGCTATTTGTCAGAAGCACCCCTGTGCTTGCTCCCTCCAGCTTCTGAACCATTTCTGTCCTTGCTTTTATAGCTGAACTGCTTGAAGGGGTGTCGAAGTACACGGGCTGCAATTTCTCTTTCCCTCCTTTCTTGAATGTGCACTACTTCTCTTTCAATAATGCCTCCCCATGGGTAAACCCAGTGGTCAGTCTTCTTGTGTCATCAATATCTGACACACTTGTTCTTGAGCCCTAAAACACACATTTCCTTCTCTAGCAGGGCAACTCCCTGTCCTGTTTGTTTCCATCTTGCACATGGGCCCTTCCAAATATTTTTCTTTCTTTCTCTTTACTCTCTTCCCTTCCCTTTTTACTTTCTTCCCCTTATCTCCCTTTTTTCTTATTAGTTTCTCTCTTTTCCTTTTCGCCTTTCTAGCTGCTTAGTACTTGAGTTTTGGGACCTCTTTGCTACTTAAATTGGTGGTAACTTCATCATCCAGCCTTTTGGGCAGATGGTTCTGATTCCTAAGTTTCTATCTGCAGTTTGGTTCTTTCTCCTTTAACCACAAGTCTACATTCTGCTGACACCTGCATTTGGAAAACTAGTGAGAATATCAAATTAACATGTTCAAATTTGAGCTCCAGATTTTTTTTTTTATTTATTTGACCGATAGAGTTAGAGAGAAAGTTTTCCTTCTGTTGGTTCACCCCACAAATGGCTGCTACAGCTGGAGCTATGCCGACCCGAAGCCAGGAGCCAGGTGCTTCCTCCTGGTCTCCCATGCGGGTGCAGAGGCCCAGACACCTGGTCTATCCTCCACTGCCTTCCCGGGCCACAGCAGAGAGTTGGACTGGAAGAGGAGCAACCAGGACAGAACCCAGCACCCATATGGGATGCTGGCACTGCAGGCGGATGATTAACCAGTTGAGCCACAGTGCCAGCCCCTGAGCTCCAGATTTTAAACCACTGCTTTTGTCTTTCTTATCTCCAGAAAGGGCCACTTCATTCCTTTAAAAGTAATTAAGGTAAAAATTCTTGGACTTATACTTTTTTTTTTTGATCTTTTATGATACATCTTAATTATCAACAGATCCCTATGGCTCAACATTTTAAATATATCCATAATCTAATCACTATTTACTAATTCGCTTGTCACAACTCTCATTCCAGCCAGTATACTCTCTCTCTTGCATCCAGAGTTCAATCTAAATGAAACTTGAAGTTTAAAGTGATATGAACATAAGATACTTGATTTTATATATAGTACCCAACTTAACAATGTTTCATTTTGGATTTTTCAACTTTATGATGCTGCAAAAGTGATGCACTTTTAGTAGAAGCTGTACTTTGAGTTTTGAATTTAGATTTTTTTCTGGGCTCCTGATACACAGTATGTCTTATAAGAACCTGTCATGTCTGGGCCCTCACTGCCACCATTCACCTCTCTTCTGTTCACTATTTCAGCTGCACTGCCTTCTTTGCTGTTTCTTTAACACATTAAACATGGTTGTTCATGTTCTTTCCTAGCCTGAAATACCTTTACTTGAGATACTTGCATGTCAGACAGCACCTTCTTCAGTCAGGGATTAGCTGATAGCCCCCCCCCCCATGCCTACCATTTAAATTGTAGCCATGCTTATCACTTGCCATCTCTCTTCCCCGACTTGGTTTTCCATAGCACTTTTTGTTACAGCCCATAGCATATATTTTGTTTATGTATTATTCATTTTCTTTAATTTGTCTTACCCCTTCCTCTCTGCAAATAGCAGCTCTACCAGAGCATAGGTTTTTGTCTGTTTACTGCTTTAATTTCCTTGGCCTAGAACTCTGTATGGGCCAAGGTAGTGTGTCAAAGGACAAAATAAAAGACTTTTTTTTTAAAAAAGATTTATTTGTTTATTTGAGAGATAGAGTCACACACACACACACACACACACAGAGGTTTCCACCTGCTGATTCACTCCTCAGATGGTTGCAATGGCCAGAGCTGGTTCAGTCTGGAGCCAGGAGTTTCATCTATGTCTCCCACATGGGTGCAGAGGTCAAAGCACTTGGGCCATCCTCCACTGCTTTTCCAGGCCATTAGCAGAGAGCTGTATGAGAAGAGGAGCAGAAGGGACAGGACATGAGCCCATATGGGAAGCCCGCGCTGCAGGCAGAGGCTTAGCCTGCTACGCCACAGTACCGGTCTCCAATGCTTGTCTGTATTTTCAGTGCAAGAATTGGGCACTACTTTATTCCATATGATAGAGTAAGTGTTCAGATGGGCTCAGCTGAGCAGGTTGGTTTTAAATAGGGAGAGAAGGGCTGAAAAAAGCTGAAACAAAGAAACAGCAGATTAGTCATTTCAGAGTTGTTTTCCTTATAAAGCAGAGTGGGTGGAGGGAGGCAGGGCAAGCTGATTGGTTTATTTCAGGTTATTTTTTAAGAATGAAAGGATTACAGGATATGAGGATTAAAGCAGAAGGAACTTCATTAGAAAGCCAGTTGGCTTGTCTGGGGAATTTGGCTGTTATTTTCCTGGTTTCTCAGGATATCAATGCATTTAATTTCAGGTTGGTGACCTGGAACTTTAACATGGGTGACTGTTTTGATTTTTAGTCTGGTCTGTTAGGGCCCAGTGCAGAAGCTTAGTCATAAACAATGGCCTCCTACAACTGTTATTTCACGGTAGACACCCCATAAGTTTTTGTTCAATGAATGAGTAAGCCTCAATTTCTTCCTGTTTTAATGATTTCTACCACATGGGGAAGAAGAAAGGTGAGCTTTAGAAGTTTTATAAATCAAATAGAACACAACTTATTTTTAGCAGAATAAATAAGCAAATAATGATGATATACCTTATCAGCAGCCCAGGAAACTCCTTTTTGGTAAATGCAAATGGAAGGGATGAAAAATTGACTTAGCTCCTGTTGCAACTACTTTCTTGTAAAGAATCAATATAAAGGGAGTTGTTGGTAGAAGTTTGTTCCTGGAAGAAGGAGTGTACTTTTGGTTTATTGTTGGAGTAATATCATGGTGATGCTATATAAGAAACTGTGCTTTGTACCTGTGTGGGTTTTGTATTTTGAAGGTGAACTAAGTGGCTCCTTGTCTGTCAGCTCTTTTCCCTGTTGTCCTCTTTGGGATGAGAACAACATTTATTCATGGGTTTGACAAGCATTAATTGAATATCTATTTACTAGAGACTGTTCTACTAGGTACTGGAAAAACCACAGTTGACAAGAGACAGCAATCCCTTTCTTCATGGAGTTATATATTAACGAATGAGAAAGGCAGACAAATATGCATACATGATTATAGTGAGAAAGTGTTAACTGTTATGGAAAAAAAGAAACAGAGAAGAAAGTGTTAGAAATGGTGATGGTGGGGAGGGGTTTGCAGTTTCAAACAGATTGGATGGTTAGAGAATGCCTTGCAGAATGGAGGCCCTTGAATGTGTTGATCAAAGTGAGACACTTGTAAGAGTGAAAAATATCATTGTTTCAAGAAACACAGACCTAGTTAACTTAAAATTTGTGTTCCAAAGAAGGCAGGGAAGGTAGGAGTTCATATGGTCAAGTAGGGTTGTTTTATTCCAAAGCAGTACAAATCCTTTTGCAGAGAAATTTCTGATGGAGTGGAGAACCAGAACTGTGAGACAGGGGCCACGTAACAAATAGAAGATAAAAGAATGTATATACTCATTAAAAGTGCACATAAAACAAGAATCTGGTAATCTCTTGATAAGCATCTTGAGTCTCTAACACAATGTAATTATGTTTCTGGTGCCTGCATTTGAAGGATGAAGGTAACCAAAATTCATGTTTTTAGGCAGCAGCTTGAATTGTGTGTCATAAGTCCTGTTCCCCTAATGGCCTCCCAATCTATTTTGAAAGCTCTTTTGATATGGCTTTCATCATAATTTTTCCTTTCATTTTCCTTTCTGAATGAGTGAAGGAACCCTACAGAAGAGGATGGCTGCCTTCTTAGAGAAATAGCAAGGAGACCAGTGTGCCTGGCGACAGATTAGGCATGACATCTAGGCCGTGGTGCCAGATGCAGAAGGATCTTTGTGGCTGGCCACTAAAAGAAATCGTTTCATTTTGAGAAGCAGTGGCATTGTCTGATTTGTTTGACCTGCCATAACAAAATACCGGAGCCTTGGTGGCTTAAACAACAGACAGTTGTATTTTCATAGCTCTAGAGTCTGACAATCCCAGATCAGGGTGCCAGCATGGATGGCTTCTTGTGAAGGCTGTCTTCCTGGCTAGCAGACTTCAGCCTTCTAGCAGTTTCTAACATGTTGATGAGAAAAAGAGAGTTCTCTGTATCTCTTCTGATAAGGGTCTTAATCTCATTATGAGGGCCTGCTCTTATGACCTCATCTACATACAGTTACCTCTCAAGACTGCATCTCCACATGCCATGATCTTTGGCTTAAGACTTCAACATATGAATTTGGTGGTTGGGGGGTGGCACAGTGCAGTTCATAGCAAGTGTGATCTGATGGGACTCACATTTTTAAGAGATCAAGTAGCACAGGCTGACTGAGGGGATGAGAACAGAGGCCAAGGCAGAGAGAAGCTACTTCCTTAATTCAAGAAATGATTGTTGGATCAGACTGGTAGCAGTGGAGGTGGCAAAAAGTTGGCAGATGTTGGATATGTTTGGAACGGACTAGCAGAACAATTTGCTGTAATATAGCAGGACTTGAAAAGAAGGCCTGATGTTGGCTCCTTACAATGATAGTTTAAGAAGACTGACAAGCTTGAAACACTATCAGCTTTCTTTTCTTTTCTGATTGTTTTTTCTTTTTTGCTTACTTTCATATGTAGCTGCAATGCAAGGGAGAAATCTTTTCATGCTTCTTTCTCTTTTCCTTGGCTTTTTGAAATTAACATAGTGATTTAAATAATTTGTATTTCAGTATTTTCTCAACCGTACAGCTGTATTTAGAACAAAATGATAGTTGTAATACTCCTTTTCTTGAAGTGAATTGCTTCCTTCACTGGCCATTGGTCAATCTGGAGTTAATTATAGCCAAATAGCAATCCAAAACCCCAGAGAAAGGGAAGAACATTTCATTAAAGTCTAGCTAGGGATTACTGCTGACAGAGGCACTGCCAATCAGGCAGTTTTTAAAAGAGAGGTGACCATCCCCATAAACTTTAGAACTAAAATAGCTTCTATTGAGATCAGAAGGTTTTTCAAATTAGCTTCATTTCAAGAAACTGAGACTGAGGGATAGTTATGTAAATGAAGGTTAAGCCTCTAATAAACCATTAAAGGAAAATGCTCTATAAGAGAGAAATGGTTAAAATGCATCTTTTTTTTTTTCCTGTGTCATTGTGAGTTTTCTAATGTTCCCATTGTAAAGATGCTGTGATGACTTATTGATTGATTGTCATTTCTAAGGTTTAGGAACATGAGTGATTATCATAACGAGGGCTTCATCTCTTTACCTTCCGCATTAAGGTCTTGTGATCTTATCAGATAATGAAGGGTAATACAAATAGCTGTGTTAACTCTGGAATTTCTGCTTGTAATTGCTTTAGGTGAGAAGCTGGGGTGCTCTTGTAACCTGTGTGAGTGGTATTAATTTTGTTCACTCACTAAGGCAGGGTACCGGTCCTCAGCAAATCATGTAAAATGCTACTTGGGTGCATGTTGAGAGATTATTCAAAGAAAAAAAGAATCTTAGAAAAGTCTTGCCAGCTAATATAAAAGTGATATAATTTTGAGAATGGATTATTTTTATAAAAGTAGCAATTTTTAAGTTTCAAATTTAGTGATTTTATTCATGTGGCAACTGGGGGAGATCTATGATTTAGATGGAAAGGTTTCAAGAGATTTCCAATGGAAAATGTACCCCTAGTCCACCTTTTAGTCCAAATGCCTTTCATTACTGTTTTTGAGAATTTTGATACTGCTGGTTATGTGCTTTGAAATGTAAAACAGGCCAAAGTGTAAAACAAACTTTAGCTTGTGAGGGAGGTTGCAGTACACAAGCAGAGCAAATCCAATATGGTAGTTGTAAATGAAGCCTTTAGGGCATTTCTGGAGCTCTTTACAGGGTAATTTTGAAAGAGAGGGTGAGTCCCAAATGCCATTTTTCATCTGGAGGAATTTTAATGGTTTATAACTTAGATTTATTCTTTATTGGCTTTATTTTTTTTTATCCTTATGAGTTCTGTCTTCATATGGGAAATGATTCATGAATGACCTAGAAAATGTTTCCAACATATAAATTGTTTTTTTTTTTTTTTAGCTTTTAAATTGTTTAGCAATTCTTTTTATTTTACAAACTAAGACCTAAAATCATTGGTAGGGTGATAATGTTAAGGATCATTTAGCTTCTAAAATACACTGAAATCTATCTTGTCACTTTTTATTAATAATAATAAAGGTAACTGTAAGCAATATTAAATTAGGTAAACCAAAGTTCTCTAGAGGATAAAACCAATACACTATGTCAGTAGCAGAAATGCATGTTTAAAGGCTTGTACCTACTGAATTGGACCAAACTGTAGGCCTCCAGCATTCCTATGTGAATCCCTTGCATAACTGTATTTGGAAATAGATGTTAAGTGAGAGAGAACTAAGAGGTAGTTATATGCAAATGAGATCATTAGGGTAGGGACCTAATTGGTAGGATTTGTGATTCTGTAAAAAAGGGTTGATATCTTTGTCTTTCTCTGTCTCTCTGCATTGTGAGGTTAGAGCAAGAAGGTAGTAGTCCACAGCCAGGAACAGAGTTCTCACCAGAATTTGGATATGCTGACACCATGACTAAGAATTCTAGCCTTCAGAACCCTGAGAAAACACATTTCTGTTGTTTAAACCACTCAGTCTATGGTGTTTTATCAAATTGGCCCTAGCTAACATACCTGTGTATGGGCTTGGGTCATTTTCTGTACTGCTTGCTAAGATTCGTGGTGGGGATGCCAGTGAGGATGTGGCCGAAACAAAGGTTATGGAAATTACTCCCAGGTTTCAGGCCATAACAACACAATTTCATCTTTGTGAAATTGCTTTGATCATTTGAGAAGCAATTATCAATTTACCTTTTTTAATGTCTTTTGCTGTCTACCATCCTTACTTCTAATCTAGTGAAAATGTCCTGTGATTGGAAATAATTTTCATCATGTAAAGAAATCACCATAATCAATATCAAAGGGATCAACAAGGTTACTCTGTAAAGGGCCAGATAGAAAAATTTTCAGCTTTGTGAACTCTACTATTTGGGTTACAATGATTCAACTTGTAATTTAGCAAGAAAGCAGCCACAAACAACATATAAATGAATAAATGTGGCTGTGTTCCAATATGCTTTTATTGACAAAAACAGATGGCTGGCCAGATTTGGCCCATGGGCTATGGTTTGCTGAACCCTGCATTACTCTGTAAGTTCTTTAGTTCAACAATATAAAAATTACAAATGCCTCAGAGGCCCTTATTAGGTTTTTATTTTTGCCAGATTTTTATATATGCTTCAGAATCAAACTCAACTGTTATATTGAAAATAACCAGTCCACTTTATTCCTAAGAGTTTGCATTTGCTAACAAATATATGCAGAATACATACATTAGTGAAGTTTACATTTATAGTAACAAATAATGCTTTTATATACTATTATATACATATATATATTAATAGATACATTTTCAGTGATATACTATATATTTATATATGATTGGGGCCGGCACCGTGGCACACTAAGTTAACCTCTGCCTGTGGCACCAGCATCCCATATGGGCGCTGGTTTTAGTCCCGGTTGCTGTGTTTCCAGGCCAGCTCTCTGCTGTGGCCCAGAAAAGCAGTAGACGATGGCCCAAGTGCTTGGGTCCCTGCACCCACATGGGAGACCATTAAGAAGCACCTGGCCCCTGGCTTCAGGTCGGCACAGTTCCAGCCCTTATGGCCATTTGGGGAGTGAACCAATGGAAGGAAGATCTTTCTCTCTGTCTCTCTCTCTCTCAATGTCTGTAACTCTACCTGCCAAATAAATAAATGAAAATCTTTAAAAAATATTTATATATGATTTATTTATACTGGTTGCATAGTCATGTTTCATATACTATATATTCATATCTTGTGTTACATATCCTTGGTCAGGCTTTCATGTTAACCTCTCGCATAATGTATTTCACATTTTCACCTAAAATGAATAATGTCTGGAAATGTTGATTTTTTTCCTGTCACTATTAACACATCCTTTTTTCTTTGTAACCCCTAAAAATGTCCTCCAATAAGAAAAAATGTAGTTGAGCGTATGACTGATCATTGAGATAGTTGTATCAGTCATCTAGATTAAATCTCAGCTCTATATATCTAACGATAGCAGGTGTTATTTTTATTGACACTGTGTGTCTTCTCAAAGTAGAGTTCAGCAATACTCATGTACAGCCTGTTTTAGAGCTTGAACCCGGAAAGTAGCACTCACATGGAGATAGAGTTACCCCTGAGAGGTGCAGGGGTGGGAGGTGAAGGCGAGCATGGGAATGCATAAACAAACAGTTAATCTCAGGGAATGCATGATGTATTTCAGAATATGTCACATTTTTAAATCTAGTAAATGGCAAAATTGAGACTCTGTAACCACAGTGTCAGATTTTGTATATCTGTTGTCAAATGTATTAGGCACTGAAGATCCAAGATGAAGACAACTACAAATAAATGATCACAAAAAAAAAATACGTTGATTGTCATTCTTGGATGGCAGTTGATTTATTTTGATTGAACAATGCTGTGCAGTAGTTGACGTGTTTTCTTACACTGAGCCTAGAGACTGGATCTTAGAATGCTGAGCTTAGATGTGAAGTTTGTCACAAGTATCACAAAGATGTTTCTATGAATTTTGTCACAGAATTAAGGCTTATTCCTTTTTTTTTTTGTTAAGAAGTAATTCTTTTATTTCATTTTTTTCCCTTCTAAAATACAGTGGAATCATGGGTATGTATCAGTACAACTCACATGCATTTGCTTTCTGCAATGCTGTTTTGGGAAGGAATGAATGAATTGGAATTATAGTTAGTAGTTTTGAATGTGCATTCCTGGCTAATGTGAGCATGCTCATATATACATTACCAATGTGTGCACTAGTTTAGACTGGCGCCGTGGCTCCCTAGGCTAATCCTCTGCCTGCGGCACAGGCATTCTAGGTTCTAGTCCCGGTTCGGGTGCCAGTTCTGTCCCGGTTGCTCCTTGCTCCTCTTCCAGTCCAGCTCTCTGCTGTGGCCCGGGAAGGCAGTGGAGGATGGTCCAAGTGCTTGGGCCCTGCACCCGCATGGGAGACTAGGAGAAGCACCTCGCTCCTAGCTTCGGATCGGCACAGCCAGATGCTCCTTCCTGGTCTCCCATGCGGGTGCAGGGCCCAAGCACTTGGGCCATCCTCCACTGCACTCCCGAGCCACAGCAGAGAACTAGACTGCAAGAGGAGCAACCGGGACAGAATCCAGCACCCCAACTGGGACTAGAACCCGGAGTACCAGCACTAAAGGCAGAGGATTAGCCTTGTGAGCCACGGTGCTGGCCAAAAAATGCAATATATTATTATTAACTCTACTCACTGTGTTGTATAATGAATCTCTTGGGGGCTGGTGCTGTGGTGTAGCAGGTACAGCTGCCACCTGCAATGGCAGCATCCCATATGAGCACCAGTTCATCTCCCAGCTTCTCCATTTCCAATCCAGCTCCCTGCTACTAGTGGGAAAAGCAGCAGAGGATGGCCCAAGTGTTTGGGACTTTGCTACCTAAATGAATGACTGAGTGAATAAATCTGAAAAAAAAAAAAAAAAAAAAAAAAAAAAAAAAAAAAAGATCTCTTGAACTTATTCCTCCCATCTAAGTGAAAGTTTGTGTTTTTCTACCAACATCTCTCCCAGCCACCCTCCAAATGATGTTCTATTGATGAATCACTGATTTTTACTTCTCTGTCAATTTTACCGGTGGCTCCCGTGTTAATGTTGAGGATCCCTCCAACACCCTTGGGAGGCGTTAATATCCTTAGTCCTATTGATAGTTTTCATTGGCTCATACAGTCCTTGGGCATACCCTGGGCCCTGTCATTTCCACTAACTATGTCACCTTGAAATATCTTTATTTTAAGCATCCAATTCCTGCTCTGTGGTCCAGCTTCCTATCTTCAAACCTTTTTCTTCCATTTTTTCTGTTCCAATGCTTCTTTGCCCTTCTCCTCCCTGGGATTCCTAACCTACTGAACTTGTCCATTTTCATCATAGTAACTCCCCTCATATCCTCCATCTCATTTCATCCAGGCTAGATGATGTATCTTTGATTCACTGTTTTGCTTTCATCTTCTACCTATGCCCTTCTCTCCATCATTCTCACTTGAGAAAACCTGTACACTTGTTAAAGCCTCTCTGTGCCTAATCTGTGCTTGCACTGAACTGAACATGGTATTCTTTGTAAATTTATGACCACACAATTAAGTAATCCCTCAATGCCATGAAACAGTCTTTCTAAATTCTTGTAATTATTTTGCTTCCCTCCTGTCCAAGCCCACAATCTTATCTTCTTTCCCCTTCTCAAACCTCTAGTACATCTTTTCCCTCCTCAATTGCAGCTGGTGGTCTGTAAACTTTCTTCCTTTTTTCCTCTTTAACAGAGCAATAAAAAGTGAAGTTCCTTCTCTCATCTACCTATATTTTATATATTTTGCATTTCCTTTTGGTACAGTGTATGAATTTTCTGTTAACCTAGATGAGATCAACTTCTCCACTAATGATCTTGATCTTATACTCTGGCTTCTTTTAGGGCTTTTCTCAATCATGCGTCATTTGGTTTTCTCTCCCCTTCTTATTAGATTTTGTTAAACAAGTAGGTTTCAATGCACCCTCTCTTAAACAAACAAAAATTTACAGATCTTGATTCCTCTTCTGGCTATGTTATACTTACAGCAAAATTTTTCAGAGTCCTCATTATTTTTAATTTTTGTTTATTTGAAAGGTAGAAGATAGAGAGTGCGAGAGCACCCCTATCCACTGCTTCACCCCCTAAAGGCCTCTAACAGCCAGGGCTGGATCAGGCTAAAGCCTTGAGCCCAGAACTCCATCTGGGTCTCCCATACAGGTGACAGAAACCCAATTATTTGAGCCATCACCTGCTGCCTCTCAGAGTGCTTATTAGCAGGAATCTGGAATCAGGGGTGGATCTGAGACTTGAACCCAGCACTCCGATAGGAGTGCAGGTGTCCTAAGCAGCATCTTAGTCACTATGCCAGATGGCCACCCAAGTCTTCATTCTTTATTTCCTGTTTTGCTCTCATTGTCCTTTGAGCCCACTTGAGTCAGACTTTGAGTATCACCAGCTTCACTTCACCTGTGTTGATGTCATCTCTTCTAAGCTCTGTGGACTCAAGCTTCGTATTCGACATCCCTGATGTTGAATACAGCTGCAAACATCCCAAGGGCAAAACTCTTATTTCTCCCAAGCAGTCTATTCTTTCTTCCAACTTCTTCATTTTCGTGAATGGCAACTCCATATATCAGAACGCTCGGTTAAAGCTGCAGAGTCAGCCCTGATTTCTGTGTTCTCCTTGCTCTTTGTGCAACCTGGCAGCAAGTCCTTTAGGCTTCTACTGTCAAGTATCTCCTGTTTTTACTATGTTTTACTAATTCTTCCCATTTCCATGGCTATTCTGAATCATTGAGTGACCATCTTCTAGCTGTATCATTGAAACTGCCTCCGAATTACTCTGTGTACTTACATTTTTGCAACTTCTCTTGCCCGTTCTGTTGTCCAAACACTAAGGAAGGGTAGCTTTTGAAATCATAAATTACCATACCCTGGTGTCTTCCTTGAGTTTTTCCCATTACATTTAGGAGTTCTTACTTTAGCCTATAAGGTCCTCCGTGATCTGCTCCCAGTTTCCTTTCTCACCTGACTCCACCTTTCTCTTTGTGCTCCGTGTCCTCTCTGTAGGATCCTTTCATGTTTATTTGAAAAAGCTTTCTCATGTCCCTCTTAGCTGCTTCACTTTGGTGTTCCTTCACTTTGAAATGCTTTTCACTAGAACCCTATTTCAGGAATATGTTCCAGTGCTACTCTGTTGGAGAGGATGGGTGGTTGTTAGACCTTATCCGATTGTCCTTTATTTTTTTCTGATAGCATTTATTATGCACCTTTTGTCTTATGTAATTTCTCATTTATATAGCAGTGTCTACTTATTCAGTTGAAAGTTTCATGAAGATAGGAGTTTTATCGTGTTGATCATGTACAATGTTAATATTTTCAATAGTGCCTGACGTAAGGTAGATGATTAATAATATGTATTAGCTAAGTGAATTGCTGAAACACAGTTTTTTATTCCAAATTACCTCTAGTTTGCATTTCTTTTTCTTTCTGAAAATTTGACACCATTATTTTATATTAGTAGAACCCAATTAAAAATAAATTTTATATAAAAGCCCAATATAGATAATAAATACAAGTAGATTTTTTTTTTCTTGGTTCATGGTGGTGCAAACAGAATATTGCATGCTTCAAGTTCATAGAAACAGTTTTCCTAGAAAAGCCTGAGATGTTTCCAAATTCATAGCAAAATTAAAATTCTAAGTATTACCTGAAAGTCAGTGTTAGAAAAATTTTCAGAGTGGCTTAGAAGAATTTCCTAAACATTAGATCATAAAATTGAGTTTTTGTTTGGAGAATATCTAATTTTTAAAAAGATTTATTTTATTTATTTGAAAGGCAGAGATATATATAGAGAGAAGAGACAACATTCTTCCATCTGCTGGTTCATGCCCCAAGTGGCTGCAATGGCCGGAGTTGGGTGAGTGCATTGTCAGGGGCCAGGAACTCGTGCTGCCCTCCACCCCTGGCCCAGCCTGGCCCCTAAAGTGTGTGCAGGGACCAAAGCACTTGGGCCATTGTCTGCTGCATTCTCAGGCCACCAGCTGGGAGCTGGATCAGAAGTAGAGCAGCCAGGATTCAAACTGGTGCCCATATTGGGTGCCCTTGCTGCAGGCGGTGGCTTTGCTCACTATGCCAGAGCACTTGTCCTAGGAATATCTATTTCTTACTTGGAAAAATACCATTTTATCTTTCAAATGGGCCATTTTATACTTCTTGGAATAATATGATCTGCAACTTGATATTTTAAAATTTAATAATTATGAACATCCTCTTGAGCTGCTTATAAATGCTTAGGAGATAAAAACTATTTATTTATTGTGTTATTCACATAAGAATATAAACACCAATGTTGTGAGTTAAATTTCTCACCACCAAGAAACAGTTTTTCAATGTTGAAAAACTGTAGTTCTTGGCAAATGCTAAAATATGTATGCAGAAAGATCAAATTAAACCAAATTTGTCATTGATGAGACATATCAATTGCAAAAATAACTTCTTTTCACTAGATTTTAGGTGACTCTTGCACAAACATAATTAAAATTGTTTCTTCTTTATTAAAATGTAGTCATTCTTGTGACTTTATAGAAAGAAAATTACAGCAAACTTTCAATGTTGAATGACTGGCAGATTTCTAGGTTCTTTATTGCCTCTGTATCTCAATTGTCTGTAGTCTATTTTAAAGTGTAGATGAATAGTTTATCAAGGGAGAAAATGAAGTGCAATGATTTCAGTTTTAATTTCCCACTCTGCCACTAACTCACTATTTAATCTTAGGCAAAAATCTCTCTGGACCTCAGTTTCTTAATCTAATAAATGGGGATCTTAAAATTCATTATATTCATTTTATCCCAGTTGACTGGTGGGTATCCTGCCTCCTGAAACAGAAAATGACTTGTTGGGTGAATACAGATTGGATACCTGTGTTAAATTCTTCCTTCTCATTGGGCAAATGTGTCTTCTTGTGTATCATAAAATGAATTATTTCTGTTGTGAAAATTCACTTATAGAACACAGAAGCAGAAGGTATTTTATAAGTGTTCAGTTTATTTGTATGGAAATTATTCCCTTGTTTTTGTGAATTTTTTTATGGTAATATTTAAAACTAGGCATTGTTATCAACCATTACCAGTAAGAACAATTATTTTGCTCAGAGGAGATTCATCTTTGTCTACACATACATTTGTTTAGCATGAAGGTATAAGCAAAATCAGACTTCTCATACTGGCAAGTAAAAAATTCTCAGTGTAAACTGAGGGTTTGTATGCACATTGACAGCCATGCACTTGCTAAACACTTCCATTTGACAAGTATTGTATATTCTCAGAACCCGGGAGAGCAGTGAGGACTCTGCAGAGAGATCAGCAGAAACCAATGCTTTTCAAGGTACTACCCTATCTTTATAAGCAACAAATAAACAGCACCCTACCACTTGTAATTTATGGGAAAGATTTTTAAACTATTAGAACCAAATAATAGGCTGCAAATGTTGTTAAAGCATATATTTGATTTCAGTGTATAGTGTATGCAATTGAGATTTGAGAAAAAAGTTGTCTTAATTAAGGAAGCTATGAATACTAAAACACATTTCATGCTGAGAAATATTCTCTTCAATTTTGTTCTTTATCCTTACTCTGAACACTTTACTTCTTTATTTGAAAAACGTGAATTTTAATTATAAAAGAAGACCATTAATAGAGTTGAATCTTTTCTTTCTTGAATTGTAATATTTCATAGACAGTTAAGATAGATGCACTTTAATCTCTTGAGAATATTTAGGCAATTTTAAAATAAAATATTTTAGAAAGGCCCTACTCAGCAAATTTCATCTTTTGTTCTATACCTAACACTGTGTTTTAAAGCCTTACTTGATTTATAAGTGAGTTATACTACAGAAAAATGTGAAAACGAGGGAATGCATTTTAGCTGTTTATTTTATTTTTATGTGATGTTGGCTTGGGAATATTTGTATTTTGAAAAAATAAGCTCTCATGATAGTTTCTGTTTTTCCAATTTCTCATTAGGAAATGAGGACCTACCTTTTTTTTTTTATTAAAAACTTTCATTTAATGAATATAAATTTCCAAAGTACAGCTTATGAATTACATTGGCTTCCCTCCTCCCATAACTTCCCTCCCACCCGCAACCCTCCCCTTTCCGGCTCCCTCTTCCCTTCCATTCACATCAAGATTCATTTTCAATTCTCTTTATATACAGAGGATCGGTTCAGTATATATTAAGTAAAGATTTCAACAGTTTGCCCCCACATAGCAACACAAAGTGAAAAAATACTGTTGGAATACTAGTTATAGCATTAAATAACAGTGTACAGCATATTAAAGAACGAGATCCTACATGATATTTTTAAAATATTAATTAATTTTCTATGCCATTTCCAATTTAACACCAGGTTTTTTTTTTTTATTTCCAGTTATCTTTATATACAGAAGATCGATTCTGCATATACTTAGTAAAGATTTCATCAGTTTGCACCCACACAGAAACACAAAGTGTAAAAATACTGTTTCAGTACTAGTTATAGCATCTCTGCACATTAGAAAACACATTAAGGACAGATCCCACATGAGATGTCAGTACACAGTGACTCCTGTTGCTGACTTAACAATTTGACACTCCTGTTCATGGCGTCAGTAATCTCCCTAGGCTCTAGTCATGAGTTGCCAAGGCTATGGAAGCCTTTAGAGTTCGCCGAATTTGATCTTATTCCCATAGGGTCATAGTCAAAGTGGAAGTTCTCTCCTCCCTTCAGAGAAAGGTACCTCCATCTTTGATGGCCCCGTTCTTTCCACTGGGATCTCACTCGCAGAGATCTTTCATTTAGGTCTTCTTCTTTTTTTTTTTTCTTTTCCATGGTGCCTTGGCTTTCCATGCCTACAATACTCTCATGGGCTCTTCAGCCAGATCCGAATGCTTTAAGGGCTGATTCTGAGGCCAGAGTGCTGTTTAGGACATCTGCCATTCTATGAGTCTGCTGTGTATCCCGCTTCCCATGTTGGATCCTTCTCTCCCTTTTTGATTCTATCAGTTAGCATTAGCAGACACTAGTCTTGTTTGTGTGATCCCTTTGATTCTTAGACCTATCAGAGCCATCAATTGTGAACTGAAATTGATCACTTGGACTAGCGAGATGGCATTGGTACATGCCACCTTGATGGGATTGTATTGGAATCCCCTGGCACATTTCTAACTCCATCATTTGGGTCAAGTCTGATTGAGTATGTCTCAAACTGTACATCTCCTCCCTCTCTTTTTCCACTCTTAAATTTAACAGGGATCACTTTTCAGTTAAAATTTAAACACCTAAGAATAATTGTGTGTTAATTACAGAGTTCAACCACTAGTACTAGAACAACAACAACAACACCAAAATACTAAAAATACCTTATACAAATAGCAACAATGGTAGTTAATGCTCACCAAAATCTTTCTATGTACAGGACATGTGCTAACTATTTTATAGCCATTGTCTCACTTAATTCTGACATGCTTATATATTAAGTACTAAGATAAGAGGTCTTCAAAGTTTATGGAAGATAAGTATATAATGAAAAAAACTACTTATGGATTTCAAAATGTTTTTATACCAAAATAAACATTAATTTCATTTTGCCATGGACTTTTGGAAATTTCCTTATATTCTTCTCATTTTAAAAAAAAAGATTTATTTTTTCATTTTTTTTTATTCGAAAGGTTACTGACAGGGAGAGGGGAGACAGAGAGAAGATCTTGTATCTGCTGGTTTACTGCCCTAATGGCAGAAACAACTGGAGCTAGGCTGATCTGAACCCAGGAGCCAGGAGATTCTTCCAGGTCTTCCCACACAGGTGCAGGTGCCCAAGGACTTGGGCCATCTTCTGCTGTTTTCCCAGGCAATCGTACAGAGTTGGATGGAAAAGGAGTAGCCAGGACTTGAACTGGTGTCCATATGGGATGGCAGTGCCGCAGGCAGAGACTTAGCCCACTATACCACTGCACCAGCCTCTATTATCCTCATTATACAGAGCCTTAGTGAGGTTGAGTGACTTTCCTTGAATCCCCCTTGAAACACAAAGAAAAGTTGGTGTTTGTACCCAAGCCATGTGCTCCAGAGCTGGCAATTGAAAATTACACAAATGCGGAAATTTGTATTTTCATACTAGCCACTGACAAAAAATCTAATGAAAAATGTACTGGAAGTGATCAGATTCACATTAAAAATATTTTGCAGAATACTTAGGGATATCATTGTTCAGAAATATTTGAACCTTATATTCATTGTCAATTAAAAGTGTATGTGAAAGAATTTATATATTATAGTGTAGAATTTAGCAGAATGATCTTAAAGTTTGGTTTAAATGATCTTAAAGTTTGGAAGAATAGAAACAGATGAGCAAGATTGGTTCATGAATGTTTGGAAAGAAAATAGTAATGGCAGGGCCTGCAGAGTACTTGCCATTCCAGATGTAAATAAGCTGGTAGATGGACTTGTTGGACTGGGATGGGTAACATCCTTTTCTCTGTTTCAATATTTTGAACATGTAAAGATATTACTGGTAGTGGATTTGAATTAAGTTTAATTTCTGATTTAAACCATGAATAGAAATTGAAATGTTAATGAGATTAATTTGGCTTACAGTTGACTCTGTGCTCTTTACAACTAAGCACAACATATATAAGCACATGTCTCTGTGTTTCTATATGATTAGCATTCAGAGTATTACATTAGCTTGAGCCAGACTACTTGTGTTAAAAGTCCTAGTTTTACCAGTTCCCAGATATGTGGTCACAGGTAAGTTAGTTGCTTCTATTTTCCTGTCTGTAAAATGAGGATAATAGTAATACCTACGTATAAAGCATACAGCCTAGTACATGGTGTATAATAACTTTGCAATTAACTGTAGTCATCAGTCTTGATTAGCTAAGATAAATTACTCAAGGAGTTTACAATGTTAAAAAATTAAAGTACAATTAGCAATCTTTTATTGAGTGCCCACTATGTTTCATTCATGCACTAGGGGATTTTAGGAGTTATTTCACTTAATCTTCATTTTTTTTTACAAAAGACAAAAATAAGACAATAATATGAGTACCATCCAAGGACACCGTAACAGCTCCGTTTGGCTGTGAGTGGAGGAGCAGGTTGTAGATGGCCTCATGAAGCAGATGATTTTTTTTATTTTTGACAGGCAGAGTAGATAGTGAGAGAGAGAGACAGAGAGAAAGGTCTTCCTTTGCCGTTGGTTCACCCTCCAATGGCCGCCGCGGCTGGCGTGCTGCAGCTGGCGCACTGCACTGATCCAAAGGCAGGAGCCAGGTGCTTCTCCTGGGCCATCCTCCACTGCACTCCCGAGCCATTGCAGAGAGCTGGCCTGGAAGAGGGGCAACCGGGACAGAATCCGGTGCCCCGACCGAGACTAGAACCCGGTGTGCCAGCGCCGCAAGGTGGAGGATTAGCCTATTGAGCCATGGTGCCGGCCCCAGATGATGTTTTTGATCTCTTGACTTGCAGAGTATTATATGCAGTTTGCCTGCTTTTGTTTATTTAAATTGATCTCCATAAATCACTGCAATAGCTATGTTTGTGATATCTTCACTCTCTTCAGTGCTTCTCTATCATGATTACATGTAGTTCTCTAGCTTTTCATTGGTATACCAGGTCTTTAATATTGGCTAATTCCTAATTATCCTCATCTCCAAAGTTAGCATATCTCATTGAAAGCTTCTGTTATCCTCTTATTTGCTGTCCAAAGTCTTTTTTCACATCTGTTCATCAAGTGCTTGGACCACAAAAGGAAAAATTTAAAACCAAAATAAACAAAAAATCACTTGGCTAATTCTGAGAGGTTTTATGTAGATTGATTTACAGCAGAACATAAAGTCCTTTGTGATATTTCTAAAGAGGTGAATGCTTGGTCAGTGTAAAGGAAAACATAACATTCATGAGGATTATATTTGCAAGCAAATTGGCAGTGTCACAAGCATGGAACCGTTACTGAGCACAAAGTTCTGGGGGTGTTAATATCACATAGATGGCCAGTGTCCCTCTCTTCAATTCATATCACTATGGTTTTTGCACAAACCTTTGCTTTGTAGAGCTTTCCAAATGAAACAGCTCTTTCTCTGTCTCATTAACTCCCTTTAATATTCAAATATTTCTTTGCTCACTAGCCCATAGGACTTTTACTTCTCTCCTGCCTTGAAAAAAAAAAAAAAAGCAGCTTAAGTAACTTGGCTGTTTCAGTGGAAAGCATCCAGGAATTCAGGACTCCAAAGGCTTTTATATAAAATAATGTGTTATATCACTTCAAATACTGTGTTTACAGAGCTCATACTGCTAAGGATTAAAGGAATGTGCTGTGACAAATCTGATTCTGAGCAAGTTTGCCTTCCCTAAGACAGATCAGTTGTATTCAAGTAGAACTTTTGATTTATGAGAATTAGGGCTTCTGAGGGCATTGTATGGTGCTCTATATAATGTCAACAGATTATTGTTTCCACTGAGACTCCCAGTGGGAATCTAGCAAGGTCTGGCAAAGATCTCCTGGCTTGTAATACCACTGCTTCTGAACAGAGGTCAACATATTCGGGCTTTTCTTCATGTAAGAGGCACTTAGCTTTTCGAAGACATAAGATTTTTACTAGTTGGTGTTGGTAATTTTAATAGGAAGTGAGTGGAGATGTAACTGGGTGTTTTTGGTGAAGGAGGTTTTTAATTTTTTCTGCTTGCAAAGGAAGATTTAAGTATTGTTGAAATATATTCCAATCTTTTAGAATTCTTTGCAGCTGCCCTCCCTTGTTTATTTCTTTTTTGAGACACATATTTACTGCCTTTGTTTCTATCTCTAGAGGTTTTTCAAAGATCTGTTTACTTATTTTAGAGGCAGTGTTATAGAGAGACTGAGAGACAGAGGGAGAGAAAGAGATTTTGCATCTGCAGGTTCACTCTCCCAATGGCTGCAATGGCCAAGGCTGGTCCAGGCTGATGCCAGGAGCCCAGAACTGCATCTGGGTCTTGCATGTGAGTTGCAGGGGCCCAAGTACTTGGGCCACCTTCTACTGCCCTCCCAGGCTCATTAGCAGGAAGCTGGATTGGAGTAACAACAGCTGAGACTAGAGTTGGCACTCCAATAGGTAATGCCAGCATTGCAAACAGTTGCTCAAACCATTGTGCCACAATACTTAACCCATTGTGCCTCACTGCAGGCTCCATGGATGTTTTTGTAAATTAGCAACTATAAAGCAATTGTAAGCTTCCCCAAGCACATCAGTTTACTGTATCATGTAGTGGCAATTGTATCTTTTCAAATGATTATCATTAAGTAAACAGCGTAGGTAGACACCAATCTTCACCATAAACATCACACTATGGCTAAATATGGGGTTATAATAAAAACAACTTTTTATCATTTGATAAGTGATATCAAAGTATACAGAATGTCCCATTTTTTTAAAAACCAAGTTGATAAACTATAGATGGGAGGATACCAATTAAGAGCAGGGAAGTTCATTTAACATGTGAAAATTTGTAGAATGACAAGCTGTTCTTGGACACTTCAGCAAGATCAAGGCCAAAGGGTCTGTGGAGACTTGGGAGGATGAGTTACCAAACGGTTTCTTTTCATTGATGGATGGCACTCAGGTGAGTCTCCATCCTAGGATCTTTTTTTTTTTTTTTGACAGGCAGAGTGGACATTAGAGGGAGACAGAGAGAAAGGTCTTCCTTTTTGCCGTTGGTTCACCCTCCAATGGCCGCCACGGTAGGCGCACTGCGGCCGGCGCACCGCGCTGTTCCAATGGCAGGAGCCAGGTGCTTCTCCTGGTCTCCCATGGGGTACAGGGCCCAAGCACTTGGGCCATCCTCCACTGCACTCCCTGGCCCCAGCAGAGAGCTGGCCTGGAAGAGGGGCAACCGGGACAGGATCGGTGCCCCGACCGGGACTAGAACCCGGTGTGCCGGCGCCGCAAGGCGGAGGAGGATTAGCCTGTTAAGCCACGGCGCCGGCCTACATCCTAGGATCTTGAATGTCTGTCTTCTCCCCTTAGTGCTGCTGGGGGAGGGTTTTGGGGAGATGCCATAACCTTTCAATGTATTTTTGGAGGCCGGCACTGTGGTGTAGGAGGCTATGCAGTGCTGGCATCCAGTGTTCCATTTCCCATCCAGCTCCCTTCTGTGGCCTGAGAAAGCAGTGGAAGATGGCCCAAGTGCTTGGGCTACTGCACCCATGTGGAGACCCAGAAGAAGCTTCTGGCTCCTGGCTTCAGATCTGGGAAGTGAACCAGCAGATGGAAGACTTCTCTCTCTCTCTCTGCCTCTCCTTCTCTTTGTAACTCTACCTCTCAGATAAATAAAATCTTAAAAAAAAGACGCTTAAAGAAATAAAAATATGTACTCTAAAAATATTCTAACAGATTTTAAGGATAAAATAAAAAATTTTACAAGTGAGAAATTAAAAAATTGAAAGCAAAATCTCAGTGAATAAGCTAAATAATTATCCAGAATGTTACAGTGATGGCAGAATGTAGCATAAAGATGCAAAGAGAGACTTTAAAAGTGGAGAACAGATAAAGAAGCTGTAATCAATGAGTTTTAATTATGTATAATAGGAATTCCAAATGAAAAGAGAAGAATGGGTCAGAAGAAATATTGGCTGCAAATTTTCCTGAGCAGAGAATCAATACCAATTTGTGAATTCAAGATGTCCAAACAACACCAATTATGATACATAGAAAAAAAAAAAAAACCCTGGATATTTCATACCGAAACTGCAATGCATCAAATACTGGTTACAATTTAAAAGAAGCCAAAGGTAACAGAGTTATCTTTAAGTAATAATAGACTCACAGCTAACTTCTTAGTAATAATGATGGGGTCAGAAGAAAATGATGTATCATCACTGTACTGAAAGGAAAAATACTTACAAACTTGTAACCCCTTAGATGATGTATTTTAAGAATGTCAATAAAATATTTTTTTCCAGAAAAATTCTGAGTTTTTCAATAGCCACTATCTAATGGAAATACCAAAGCATAGTAGACTAGATCTTATTAATGTCAGCTTTTCTGTCTCCTTCTATTTTGGATCACATGTCCAATGACATCACATTGATTGTACCTCTTTGTAAGTCAACACAGTGTGAACAGAAATTCCATGTGACACTTATAAGCAGTTTTAAAACTGGTTTTCTCACCAAGACAGAGGTATAGTTGATCCACCCTGGACTTAAATGTAATAAAAAATGAATCTTTGTTTTTGTAAGCCAGTAAGATTTTAGTCTCATCTGTTATTTCAGTATTATCTGGATGCATACCATTCACACTGAAGGAAAATAAACCCAGACGGGAGATCTGGAAAGCAAGATAAATTGATTGATAAATAAGTAAATAAATAAGTTTACCAGTTTAGGAAGCTTTGATGTTATTTAGTGAAGATGAAAGTACGCCTACACTAGGACCTAGCAAGTTCATTCCTAAATATATTTTTGAGATACTCATGGAATGTGCTTCTTCAGGATATATAGATAAGGATGTTCATAACACAGTTGTTCACAGTAGTCAAACACTAGACACAAGTCAGATGTAAGCTAATAGAATGATTTAATCACACAATGAACTTGTCCAGCCAAGAAAATGAATAAACTATATCCAAAATATGTATGAATCTTACAAAGATAGTTTTAAGCAGATGTTGCAATTCTCAAAATAATAAATACTACATATACATACTACATGCATCCATTTACATAAAATTACATAGTGAATGAGAATTATACATTGAGTGTTGCACACCTTGTGGATGGATCTAAAGAAATGTACAGAAATGATTATCATACAAATCAGGATTATATTTGCCTTGAGGGAGGAAGAAATGTGTGTTAACCTGAGCCTTACACACTTTGGGGTGTTTGGTTTCGAAGTGGTTGGCTAAATTCTGTTTTTCAACTTGGATGAAGGTTAAATGGGGGTTTCTAATATATTAAGTATTGCATGTTTGTATTTATTTCGGCATGCTATTTCACCATTAATAATCTTAAAATGACCCAATTAGGCTGTAAAATCCAAGAATGTCAATGCTACTTTGGGTCAAGACAATTCTAAAGCACAATGCTATTTTGATTCTTTTCAACCTGTGTTTGTTTTATAAACCACGGAATGGTAGCTTCCTAGACTTTTATGGTAGAAAAGAACATAGCATTATCTAGAGCTATACTCTCTCTCTCTCTCTTTTTTTTTAAAGATTCTATTTATCCGTTTGAGAGGAAGAGTTACAGACAGTGAGAGGGAGAGACAGAGAGAAAGGTCTTCCGGCTGTTGGTTCATTCCCCAAATGGCTGCAATGGCCAGAGCTGTGCTGATCCGAAGCCAGGAGCCAGGTGCTTCTTTCTGGTCTCCCATGTGGGTGCAGGGACCCGAGCACTTGGGCCATCTTTTACTGCCCTCCCAGGCCACAGCAGAGACCTGGATTGGAAAAGGAGCAGCCAGGGCTAGAACCAGTGCCCATATGGAATGCAGCAACACAGGCAGAGGATTAACCTACTGCTCCACGGCACCGGCCCGAGAGCTATACTCTCTAGTGTGGTAGCCATTAACTACAAGTGACTGTTGAGTTTTTAAAATTTGCCTAATTCAAATGTGTTATACATCTAAAATAATCACTGAATCTGTAAGATTTATATATCATAAAATAGAATATAAAATATCTCACTAATTTTATGCAGATTATGTTGAAATGATGTTTAAGATGCATTACACACATGCACATATTTATAAACATATAGTTAAATGTTATTAAAATTCAGTTAACCTGTTTTATTTTACTTTTTAAATATTGCTATTAGAAAATTTTGTATATGTGACTCATTTTATTTCTCATGGGCAGTGTTGGTCTAGGTCATTTTACAGATAATAAAATGAATACCAAATATATTAAATTATTCTTCCCAAATTTGCCTACCATAACTAACACACATAGAAAAACCTCAAAATTTCTGGATTTTTCTTGAGTTCAGGAAAGGATAATGAGCACAGCCCTCTTCCAATTGTAAACTGTCATATGACTGTTGTAAAGCACAACAGTGTTGCCTAGTACAACTTGGTCTCGGTCCCAGTGACACAATTAATGGCTATGTCACCTTCATCAAGTTATTTAATCAGGTATTCATTTGTCTATAAAATTGTATAATATTAATGTACTGCACAATTGCAACAGTAAGGTGAGATAAGCTACATGCCAGTTCCCAGCAAGGTGACTCTTATACAATAAATCTTTGAAGAATTATTTTCCTTTAACATTTATATGGGCAGAATTTTTCATTTGCTTGTATCTTGTCTTAGAGTTGAGTCCTGTTATTTTTGTTTTCATTTTACTTCTTCAAATGTATTCCAGAGCAGATCTGGAGGTAAATGCTAAAGGAAAGTATCTAAATATGGAAAAATATTTAAGTGTCCAGGAGCAAATTTTACCATCTATGCATTATAACATGTGTGCTTTTGAAGACTCTAATTTTTATAATTACCACACTAATTCTTCAGCCTTTGGGGGAACAGATTGTATTGTGCTTAATCAGGCTGCATGGGCTTGGTAGGAACTGGCATTTTCTTACATGATTATGTTGCTTGGTGTGATATTTTATACATCATGGTTATGTTACTTTGTGTGATATTTTATACATAGGGAAATGAATAATTGCATGATTTTTGAGTAGGTTTCTAACAAGTCAGTAACAAAGCATTGCTCTAATTTACTTTTAGGCATTTTTAAGGGAGGAATGAAGCTGGTTACTTCATAACTTAGTGTTTGTGAGAGGAAACATTAGAGGTGGAGGCACACTTTTCGATAAGTTTGAAAGTCAATGAAATAGCTGTGTTGCAGTACTAACTCCATATTACTTACTAGCTACTAGAGTTCATTGCTCATTTGCATATAATTATAAGAAAGAACAAAGATAGGTTAAAAAGACTTTCATGGAATTTAGTTTTAAATCGTGAGCTTAGGATGGCAGGGTTTCTCAGTAACTTCCCTGTGTCTCAAAGCCTAGAATTAAGAATGGAGTGTGGTAATTGAATAAGGTCAAGAAGTGACTTAATTTGCAGTTATGTAAACAGTACAGACCAACATCTTGGCAGGATGGTTGTTAATCACTATGAAAATGTACTAGAAATGGAGAGCTATAAAACTGCTTTCCCTCAAAGTCTATGTAGTGTTTCATTTTGGTAGAGAAATGGGGATGTATCAATTGATCTCTGCCTACTATCTTCTGGGGTGGGGATGTGATCATAATTTATTCATTTACTGCTCTCTGCTGATCTCTTTACATACATTAAACATTTACTCATTTCAACAGCCCTGTGAAAGCAGTGTTAATATGCTTTTATTTTTTAATGAAGGAATCGAGACTCAGAAAATGTAATTGTCTAAAGTCATACAATTAATAAGGATCTGAACAAAGACTGAATTTACTTATATTTAGCTGATTCTGAGCCCTGTGCAGCTCCTAGTTCCTGAATCTGTATTACAATATTAAGTAGAGGAGCCTTTGTATAAATTTATACAAACGAGAGCTCTGTATGTAATACAGTACTGCTTCACATTGCCCAGCCCTTCAATAACTCACTTGGAGACCCATTGCTACAGTTCATTAATTTGTTATTTAGTTTTTAATTCTTTTGGTTCTGCCACTAACCTGTAAATGGCAAGTGTAGTAACCACAAAGAGGCTGGACCATGACTTTGATAGTCTTAAATTTCAATTGTGTTTTCACAATAGACATGTAATTAGAATCAGTGGGAGTTCAGGCTTGGTGGAGACTAACCACTGGACTCTTTTTATTGTTGCAATTTCACATCAGCTTTGCCTTATTTGATTACCCTGGCTTTCTTGCATGCCCTGTGCCACGTTTGCCAAGCCAGGACTTCACTGAGTCTCTGTGAAACAACTCTGCTTTTCATTTGGTGTTATTTTGAGCCGCTGATTTCATCTGTGCTAAGTATAGTGTTGACAATTTTGAATTTGGAGACTTTTTTTTTCTAGAGAAAGTAATATACCAGAGAGATGGTGTTTTAGTATTGCTCTTTACTGGATTTATTTATGTTAGGGCATGTGGTGGACGTTTACAATTTGTTTCCAAAATCACACACTAGGGTGTGATTGAATTTTATTTGCTACCTACAGTTTATGTTGTTACTAAAGGTTTTCCTGATTTGATACCTCAGTTTGCTAGATAACACAGCTCTTTCTGCATCTAATAACCTAAATGAGCCTTAAATACTTCTAGAACATGATAAAAGTAATTTGCTGCCTACAAGTATTAATATTTTTATTTCTTTTAAGTCTACTAACCAATTTTTATTAATATTTCTCATAGATTTAATTTGTCATTCTCAATTACATGGGCAAATTCAGTGTGTTTATTGTTTATCAAATGGAGTGGAAAACACATACTTCATATATATATATATATATAATATGTCTGGAAGTAGAATTATGAACTAAATAAGGTGTCTCATGTTATCAAGTGTTCTATATATTATTTTTCAATTAAAATTGTTTTTAATATGATAAATATAATAATTATATAACAATAAAATATTTTAATAATAAGAAAGAAAAGAGAAGAGATGGAGATCTTCCCTGTGTTGATTCACTCTTCAAATACCTGCAACATCAGGTGCTGTGCCAGGTGAAAACAAGTAGCCAGGAGCTCAGTTCAGTATGTTATATAGGTAGTAAGGACTCAATTACTTGAGCCATTATCTCGCTTCCTCCTTGGTTCTGCAGTAGCAGGAAGCTGGATCAGAAGCTAGGTAGTCAGGACTTGAATCAGGCACTCCAATATGAGATGCAGGCGTTCCAACCAAAGACTTAACCACTGTGCTAAATGCTTACCCCTATAATTCCTCTTGCTGTCAGAAATAGCTAGCAGAGAGAATCTGCTACTTATTTCTTTGAGACATAAAGATGTGAATTAATACTACTTCTCAAGAATAACTTTTAATTCCCACATTTATCCAGGCATGAGTCAAAGTTTTCGTGACTTCAACATTTCTCTTCTTGTATTCTGTTTTTGTAGGGGGAGGAGTTGAAGGTAAGATAAATGTTTTCATGGAAAATTCAAAATATATGGTATTTACTATAAAATTCTTATTTAGTTTTGTAGGTAAATACATATGTAAAATATTTAAAAGCTTTGATTTGCATGCAAACCTAATGTGCTTCATTGTTCTGATAACACACAAATCAAAATCATTGAATATTTTGCTATGCGAATTTCTTTGTTCTTCAGTTATGGTACAAAAAGTGAGTAAAGGCCGGCGCCGTGGCTTAACAGGCTAATCCTCCGCCTTGCGGCGCCGGCACACCGGGTTCTAGTCCCGGTCGGGGCACCGGATTCTATCCCGGTTGCCCCTCTTCCAGGCCAGCTCTCTGCTATGGCCCGGGAAGGCAGTGGAGGATGGCCCAAGTCCTTGGGCTCTGCACCCGAATGGGAGACCAGGAGAAGCACCTGGCTCCTGGCTTCGGATCAGCGCGATGTGCCGGCCGCAGCGGCCATTGGAGGGTGAACCAGCGGCAAAAAGGAAGACCTTTCTCTCTGTCTCTCTCTCTCACTATCCACTCTGCCTGTCAAAAAAAAAAAAAAAAAAAAAGTGAGTAAAAAGTCTTTAAAAATAACTTTACTTAGAGATTGATGAATTAATTTCTCCATCTTTTGAGGTGCAATCAGAGAGACAATCGAGCACCTTGCATAGAAGGCTCTAAGAATGTTTTGCAAAGGTTGTCTCATTAATCCTCATACCAGCAATTGTAAAACATTGTTGTCCCTGTGTTTCAGGTGCAGAAAAGAAAGTATCAAGAGGTCTTATTGCTTCAAATCATGTATTGAGTGCAGAGATCAAGTCTGTAATAGAATTTTGTATTTTCTTTCTGCCACCAAGGAACATTGCTGTGTCCTGTGCATTTCCATGGTAAAGAAGGCAGGGCTTCAGAGACTCTGTTGTCAGAATGTCATCAAGGAGGGCATCCATTTGGCCTAGTGGTTGAGATGTGGATGCTGCTTGGGATGCTGACCATCTGTATCAGAGTGTGTGTGCTAGAGTCCTAGCTCCTCTCCTGAGTCCAAGTTCCTGATAATTCAGGCACCGAGAGACAGCAGGGGATGGCTTAAGTAGTTGGGTCCTTGCCATCCATGTGGGAGACCCAGATTGTGTTTCAGACTCCCAACTTTGGCATCACCAAAGCTATTGTAGGCATTTGGGTGCTGAAACAGCAGATGAGAGATCTCTCCCTTTCTCTGTCTCTCCACCTTTTAAATAAATAAGTAATTAATGAAATTTTAAAGATATATAAGTTGGGGTTAGTGTTGTGATGCATCAGGTTACATCACTGCTTGTGACACCAGTATCCCATATTAGACTGCCTGTTTGAGTCTCAGCTCTCCACTTCCAAAACAGCTTCTTGCTAATGTGTCTAGTATGGCTGAAGAAGGCAGCCAAGGTACTGAGGCCCCTGCTGCACATGTGGGAGACCAGGATGGAACACCTCACATCAGCCTGGCCCAGACATGGCTATTGTAACCATTGAGGAGTGAACCAGCAAATGAAAGATTCTCTCTCTCTCTCTCTCACTGTCTCTGTCTCTCTCTCTCTCTCTCCTTTCCAAATAAATAAACTTTAAAACACAAAAACAATAGAAAACAAGGAAATGCAAGAATAATTCTGAGAAGCAGAAGTTACTTCTTTTCTTGGAAGATTGAGTAAGTAAAAGAACTGCTACTGTGCAGTCTGGCCAAGGAAGCACAAAATTCTAAGGGGATAGAGTAGAAGGCTACTCTAGGAAGAAACAGCTCTGTTACCCAAAAGTTAAGTGGGGAAGAGCTGTTTGAACATATCACAATTTAAAATTATTAGAGGAAAAAATGCAGAATTCTTTTGATGGAGACTTAAGAATGAGTATCTAGATTAAGAGAAATAGAAAATAACTCCAAATAAAATTCCAACAGTATAATTAGTGTTTAAATAAAATGATATGTTTATTGGGAAGTTCCTTGACAAATGTGTTAGGGAAGATATAAAACATAGTGTACCGGCCAGCGCCGCGGCTCACTAGGCTAATCCTCCGCCTGCAGCGCCAGCACACCGGGTTCTAGTCCCGGTTGGGGCACCGGATTCTGTCCCGGTTGCCCCTCTTCCAGGCCAGCTCTCTGCTGTGGCCCGGGAGTGCAGTGGAAGATGGCCCAAGTCCTTGGGCCCTGCACCGCATGGGAGACCAGGAGAAGCACCTGGCTCCTGGTTTCGGATCAGCGCAGTGCGCCGGCCACAGTGCACCGGCCACGGTGGCCATTGGAGGGTGAACCAATGGCAAAGGAAGACATTTCTCTGTCTCTCTCTCTCTCACTGTCCACTCTGCCTGTCAAAAAAACACAAAAAACAAACAAACAAAAAAAAAACACCATAGTGTACAAAAAGGTGGAAGGGGAGATGGATGGCCAAAAATGACAATAGAAATAACATTTTCTGAGAGACAACAGCCACCCTTTGAGAAATCACATAGCACACTGTAAGCAGCATACTATTATTATTTCCATTTTAGAGATAAGACAGCTAAACTTCAGAGGCTGAGCAAGTTGCCACAGGTAATATATAAATGTTAGAGAGACATGGGCCTGTATGAACCAGCTCTAATATATAAAATGCACAGCTAAGTGAAGTTTTTTAGTGGAAAAATTCCTGATGTGATTCAAAAGGACAAATGATATTTGGGAGAAGAAAATAAAGGGAGTGGCTTACTCCTTGGGACAGATGGCAGAAAGAGGAGACGTTTCTTAACTGATTCTTCTTCTGTGGGAGGTAAAGTGATCCTGAAACCTAAGAAAGAAATATTTATAAGAAAAAATAGAAATCTAGGATTTAGGAGACTGTACAAGGTAAATTGCTACCCCAAATAAGTTAAACTTCCTGGCAATGGGGTATTATAGATGACACAGGGGCTTTGCAGTCAGTCAGATGTAGATTGGAATAGTACTGCTGCATTGGAACTTGAGCTAGTTATTTAATTACTCTAAGTTTCAGGTTTTTTTTTTTTTTAACATGATATATTCGAGTTCTCCAGAGAAACACACACACACACACACACACAAACTACATTGACTCTGTTTACCTAAGAGATTTACCGTATGATATATGTGCATGTGATTATGGAAGCTGAGAAGTCCCAGGATGCCCACTACAAGCTGGAAACCCAGGGTAGTTTGAAGGCAGTGATGGTGTAGATTCTCGTTGGAGTCTGAAGGACCGAGGACCAGGAGTATGGAGGGCAGGGGAAGACTGATATTCCAGCTCAAGCAGTCAGAGTGGGAGACAGAGGAGGTGGAGAGGGAGAGAAGGAGGGAGGGAGACAGAGAGAGAGATGTAGACATCCCTTCCTCCAGCTGTTTTTTTGTTCAGGCTCTGAAATGATGGCAGATGCTCACCCAAGTTGAGGCCAGGCTATCCACTTTATTCAGTCTCCTGCTTTAAATTCTAATCTTCTAGAAACACCCTAATGGGAACACCCAGAAATAGTTTTTAACCAGATTCCTGGGCATCCCATGATCTAATCCAGTTGACATGTCAAATTAGCTGTCATTCCTGGTGGTTCGAAAAACACACCTCCCTCCCAGAAAATAGTAGATAAAAGGAGATAATGTAAGTAAAGTGTCTAATTATTTGTGATAATATGAGAAAATGGTTGTTATATTTTTCCTTCCAGACTTTGATGAATTGTGTATCATGGAATTGCAGACAATTCTGATATATTACTATAGATAATCTTTAAAGAATCATTGAAAATAAGGGCAGAAATAGAGAAATGTCCCATTGTCCAAAGAATAAGAAAAATTAGTGAATTCACAGCCAGCAAATAAACCAAGAAGCCTAGATACTGTTCCAGAATGCATTATTTTGGAGATTACCACAATAAACCGTCTAAGGGAGCAATCACTTCTGTTAAGGAAAGACTTTTACCTGGCCTCTGTGTTCTACATCCTACAGCTTGTGTGACTTGACCGCATCTATGGGAGTAAGGTTCAGCTTGTATCTCCATGTTCAAGTTTGAAATTAGGTTGAGTGTAATTGATGAATTTCTGTTTAGAATACTGACAGGATGTAGGTAACCATCCAGCTCTAATTTTGGGAACTGATCCCTGTCTTGTTTCATGCTCTTGATTCTGCATACATTATCCATCATGCACATTATCCATTGTTCTTTGTATTGGCTGTGTTCTTTATCATAGGTAGGAGAATCTGAATGACTTCTGGGAGCTGAGTTCATCTTGGGGGCTGTGGAAAGCTAGGCGATGACTAGATAGATTGATTTGATTGACCAGAGATTAAGGCTTTAAGGCTTTGAGTTGCAGTGGTAAGGCACACAGAAGATAACTAGGGAGGCTCTAGATCAATCACCTTTGGACATCAATATGGGAAGTAGATCCTTATGTGTTGTGGGGAAATAATGGCTAATAAACTCTCAAGCTAGATTCTTAGGCTTGGTGTAAGGCTGGACATGGCTCTGAGCCTGTAGATGATAGAATTAAGTACCAAGTGGCATGATTCCTAAACACTGGAATATTTCCCATGTATTGGATTTCTTTCTTTACAGACTGGTTTTGGTATCGGTGTAGTTTTTATACCAAATATGAAGTTGGCTGAATCTTCTCCTTCTCATCTTGTGTAAGCCATCCACTCAGTTTGTGGTGTCACACACTGGCCCTTTTATTGTGCTCACAGATCTTCTGTATCTGTGAAGTGAGCCCAGGGTGGGGGGTGGAATTGAAGGCTGAGCTCAGCTGTGATGACAAGAGTACATACATGTGGTTCTGCTTCTTACAGCATAATGACAGGTTCTGTGATGTCTTGCCTGAGAAGGAGTATGCATGTAGAAAGAGCTTTTTGAGAGTTCAAGGCAGGAGCTGCAGAGTTTATTCTCACCTGGTCTCTGAAGTCATGCAGCATTGTTTTTACTGCATTCTACTGGTTACAACAGAGTCTTTCACAACCAGTTTAGATTCAAAGGCAGGGGAGTTTGCAAAACCATGTTCTGGAAGGTGCTTGTGGGATGGGAGAGATTGTTGTGGATAATTTTTGAAAAAATACCATCTGCCACGCTGTGCCAGTTTTGATTAGCTTGGTTGATTCACTTTTGTTTTCTTTGGACAATGACTAAGGTGCAAAAATACAGGCATACCTATAAGTATATTTCTTGCTATTCACCCCAGCTTTTTTACAGTTGTAATGACAGTTAATTATGACTTTTAAAATCTACATTGCTTCAGGATATTTTTGTAAAAGCTGTGATGTGTATACCCTCAAAGAGCCTGTGAAATAGAAATGTTGTATAAATCATAATGCAAAATATTTTCTGGTACAAAGACAATAGAAATATATGTCCACTTTTATTCCTCAATATTGACGTGGATTTATTGTTATAAAGAGTCTGTGTCTTTTTCATAGCTACAGTGATTCATTATCTTTCATCCCAAAAGTATTGTTTTAAAATGTTCTGAGGCTGTTGATGATCATCACTCATATTACAGAGCATTTTTATCTGCAGAAATAGTTTTTTTTTTCAGTTGGAATTTTATGGTTCCTAGAAGTAGTGACAAGAATATGAAAATCTTACAAATTTTGTGGTGTACCTTAAAACTATAGCAAATAATTGAAAATTGGTTAACCAGAAGTTAGCATCATGTTGAAATGGAACTGGGTAACATTTATTGCAACTCTTTACTGTTTAATCTTTGCATTCTCTATACAACCCTTCATGTCTGTATTCATTAGCAGTGAGAGAAAAGATACTGTGTTCTGGTTATATGCAGTGTCAAGTGATTGAAATGTTTTGATTAGCAATCTATCTTTTCAATTCTAGCCACTGATTTATTCTTGAAAAGAACTGGATTAAGATAGGAATAGTAATTTTTATATGGCTTCATAACTGAACACAAAATGATATTATTTCATTGATATATTTCCAAAGACTGTAGAATGTTTTTGCTTTGCTCTTCCTGGTACAGTTTCTTTCTGGAGAGCAAGCAAATGTGCACAAGTAATAGGTGACTCTATTTCTATAATGTCTTTGGTTTTTTGATTCTCCAAGGGGAGTTAAAGTTTGGCTTTCTGCTGTGGGATAAATGTATGCCCCAGAATTCAAATATTGGGTAACTAAATTCTCAAGGCAACAGTGTTGAGAGGTGAGGCACGGTAGGAAGTATTTAGATCATGAGGGCAGAGCTTTTGTGAATAGATTAATACCACTTTTATTAGTATATTTTTTACTGCTGTGACATAATACCTAACACATTAATAAATAACAAATATATTAGCTCATGATCCTGGAAGCTAGGACATCTAAGACCAGGTGGCCAGAATTGGCTAAGGGCCTCTTTTATCCTTTAGCCCATGGCTGAAGGTAGACAGGAATGAGAGAGTGAGAGCAAGTGAGAGACTGAACACAGCCTTTATACAGATCCCACTACCATGATAGGAAATTCAGCCCCACAATAATAACATAAATCAATTCAAGAGGACAAAGCCCTTATAGGCTTTTTAATGTCCTTTTAAACATTCCACCTCATAATATTGTTAAAATGACAATTAAGCTTCAGTATAAATTTAGGAGAGAGAAACGTTCGAACCATGGCACCATTATAAAAAGGGATCACAAGAGTGGATTTGCTTTCTTGTGCGCTTGCCCTTCCATCTTCTGACATGTCTTGATGTAGCAGGACAACCTCCCCAGACACTGGCCCCTTGATCTTGTACTTCTTAGCCTCCAGAACTGTGAGTCAGTACGATTCTGTTCTTTATAAATTACCCAATCTCAGTTACTCTGTTATAGTTAGTGTTATATACTCTGTATAGTATATACAAAGTTGACTAAGAGATCTTCAGCATTCTTTAGACTGTGTTCCTGTCCTTATTTCTAAACTTGTATTCATTTATACATATAAATCTCCTTTAGAGTATCTTGCACCGTGGTAAAGTTAAATTATTTGCATTTTCATGAACAGAGTATTTACTTTCCTTTTCCTGTACGTAGGCTCCAAGTGTTCTACTTGAGATGCTGTCTTTTGTCAAGATCACCTTGGTTTTTCAGTCAAAAATCCTGTTCCACTTTCAGATGGTGCAGGTTTTCTGATCCCCACTGAGAATATAGCAACTGAGGCTTAAAAATCTGCATTTTTAATAAACACCAAAATGATTCTGATGTAGGTACTCTAAGTGTACCACACTTGGATGATCTCTGCATGATGAGTTGTAGAAAGGATTGTATTCTCCCAAAGATATCTTCATCCTTCTCTCAGGAACCCATGGATATGAAATGTTAGAAACGGAAATTAGGGTTGCAGATAGAATAAGGTGGCTAGTCTGTTGGTCTTTAAATGGGGAATGCTCACGCTTTCCTGGATTATCTGAGTGGGTTGTACGGAATCACAGGTGTCTTTAATATTGTCAGAGGGAAGCGTGAGGGCAGTGAGTCAGACAGGGAGATGTGACCTTGGAAGCAGAACTCAAAGTGATAAGTGAGAAGGACTCAACCTGCCCTTGCTGACTTTGAAGATGGAGGAAGAGGACCCTGAGACAGGGAGGGGAGTGCAGGTGCATCGGCAAGCTGAACAGAGGGAACAAGGAAAGCCCTCTGCATGAGGTTCACAGGGGTCCTATAACCAAGTGCCATGCACTGGGGAGCTGAACACAGAGGAATACATGTGGGGACTGACAATCCAAAACCAGGGTATCGGGGGCCATGTTGGCTCTGAGACCCTGGGTGCAGTCTTCCCCTGACTTCCTGGATTCTGGCGGTGGCCACAGCTCTTTGGTATTCTTTGGCTTACAGCTGCATTGCTCCAGTTTCTGCCTCTTTCATCCCTTGACTTTGTTCCCGTGTTTCTTTTCTTTTTTTTTTTTTTTCTTTTTTTTTTTTTAAAAGACTATTTGAAAGTCAGAGTTACAGAGAGAGAGGGAGACAGAAAGACAGAAATCTTCCATCTGCTGGTTCACTCCCAGAAGGCTGAAACAGCTTGGCCTGGGCCAGGCTGAAGCCAGGAGCCACGAGCTTCTTCCAGATCTCCCACATGGGTGTAAGGGCTTAAGGATTTGGGTCATCTGCTGCTGCTTTCCCAGGAGTGTTAGCAGGGAACTGGTTTGGAAGTGGAGCAACTAGGACAAGAATTGGCACCTATATGGGATGCTGGCACCACAGGTAATGGCTTTAGTGCTGTGCCTCAGCACCAGCTTCTGTGTCTCTATCTTCCCTTCCCTTCCCTTCCCTTCCCTTCCCTTCCCTTCCCTCCCCTCCCCTCCCCTCCCCTCCCCTCCCCTTCCCTTCCCTTCCCTTTTTCATTCATTCATTCATTCATTCATTCATTTTTCCTAATGATCCCTCAGCAGCTGTAGAAAACTAAGTCCTGAACCGAAATGCTGTCTCCTCTCTGAAGTCTCTTATCTCCAATAAATTCCATTTACGTTCTCAGCACTAATTTGTTTGTACTTCTCTGATTAACTATTAAACACTCATCAGCCCCTTATGCTTTTCGTACATTTTTATCCCTAAACTACTAAAATTCTTGAAGGGGGGACAGTTTATTTTGTATCTCTTGGAGTAACTAGCAATCAATAGCCATTCAATAACTAGGGAAAGAATGTTAAATTTTCATCCAGAATATAATTCCGTTGTCACAGTGTCATGTAATTCTCTTGCAATAACTACTTTGAAACTAAAATAAAACAGAAGTTTAAAAAATATGTATGTATAGTAAATATATAGTAACTTGTAAAGTTACTATAAAAACTTTATTTTTATGAGGGAAATGAAAGCAATATCAGCCCATGTTTTATATTAAAGCTTATTGTGGGTTTAGGATATCTTGACATAAAGAGCAATTGCACACATGTTTTGTTGTGGAAACCTTTGAAACTGTAGCATAGAAGGTGTTTGCATCCCACTGCCAGTGAAAGATGTTTTCTCTTGAAAAGTTGTAATGGATAAGTTTTTGTTTTTCTGTTTAGTTCAGTATCTGAAGCTAATGCCACCTGTGTGTTCCTAAGTAAATATGCCTACAAGGTACAGTTAATATCAATCTTTGTTTTGTTGTTGTGAACTGTTCCATAATACATTTAGCCATTTTAAACTTCTTACTTATAGAGGAATTTGAAAGAAACCTGTTAACTGGATCGTTTATTCATATGTGTGTTGGTTCTGTTTAGTTTAGCAATTGTACTTTATCAAATCAATTGAGTTTCTTTGTCTTCGGTTAAGATCCTCACATCATGGCAGCTGATGGAAAGCTCCTAAAATTTTTTGTTACAAAACAATATTGAAAATAAATGAAAAAACTATGTTTATTTTGTCTCAATTTTAAACAATAGTTTAAGATTTTGACATTTCTGTGCCATCCTTCTGTTTCCAGCACCTGTTGAAAGGAACCATTTTATAATGAAAGTCTTGAGATTGCTTTATTTTATTGATGGGGTCTATTTGTTTTTTTAATATAGGCCTATGACTAATAAACCATACTCGGTGTTGTGGTTAACAAGCAATGGTAGTGGCTATAATGACAGTCATATATTTTCACCGAAGAAATAGAAAAGGTCTGGAACCATGGGAATTGCCAAAACTCATACATACGTAAAAATCACAGAGGGTTCAAAGGAAAAGCAAGACATCAAGTGTTTACACCAATCAGCATTGTGGACTGAAACAGTTGAGATGGTGGCAGAAATGATGTTAACATTCTTTTTTTAACTTTTATTTAGTAAATATAAATTTCCAAAGTACAGCTTATGGATTACAATGGCTTTTTACCCCCCATAACTTCCCTCCCACCCGCACCCCTTGAGTTACAGACGTAGGGAGAGACAGGTCTTCCATCCACTGGTTCACTCCTCAAGTAGCTGCAATGGCCAGAGGTGAGCCAACCCAAATCTAGGAGCTTCTTCAGGGTCTTCCATGCATGTGCAGGGGCCCAAGTACTTGGGCCATCTTCCACTGCTTTCCCAGGCCATAGCAGAGAGCTGGCTTGGAAGAAGGGCAGCCAGGACACAAACTGGCACTCAAATGGGATGCCAGCACCACGGGTGGAGGCTCCACCCACTTTACCACAGCGTTGGGCCAGATGCTAACATTCTTAAGAAATCATTCACTATGGTGTGTAGTAAATGGAATTATGCACACGGTATTTTAAATCTATCCATGATATTTTGTGCAGTCATCAAGGAACCAGAATAGCATCTTACTCTCTTAGATTAGGTCATGTGTGTCACAGTTCATATTATTTTCATTGATGGAAAAAATATTCAGTAGATAAATCTGAATTCATGTAGAAGTGAATATAGTGTGAATTACATCTCAATGATTCAAGATAGTTTTGTTTTTTAATAGTAAGGTAAAATATTATTGGAGATGTCCAAATAAATATGTTTGATTAACTGAAGAAATAATCATAGGGATACACACATTTTCTCATTGTTGAATATAATAAAATTGTTAAATCATTTTAATGAGTAAAATGTCTTCCTAGGAATATACATATATAATGTATTGGGATACGTCACTCTGCAGATTTTATTTTTCAAGATTTATTTATTATATGAAAGAGTGACAGTTTGAGAGGTAGAGAAAGAGACTGATCTTCCATTGATTGGTTCGTGCTCCAAATGCCTGCAACAGCCAGGTCCAGGCCTGGCTAAAGCTAGGAGCCAGGGACTCTATCTGGGTCTCCCACTTGGGAGTATATCTGGTACCTCCCAGATAGACTGGCGGGAGACTGGATCTGAAATATGGTCTAGCCAAGATTTGATCCTAGGAAATCCAGTATGCAATGTGGCTGTCCCAAGTGGCAGCTGAACCCAATGTGTCACAAGGCCATGCCAACTACAGGTTTATACATTATAAACTTTAGTTTCTGTGAAAGAGACTGAAGAGGATAGTTTCAAAATTTCTGAGAATAACACTTTCAATGGTTCCATAATATAGTGTCATTAAACCTTTTCAGAAAATAACAATAAGCATATTGTGCAAGACACTCTTATAATCTCCATATATCAACTCCATTGACCCTAACAGAAACCCAAGAGGTAGGAACTCTTGTTTTGCTCATTTTCTAGGTAAGGAACCTGAGGAATGCAAACATTAGATGGCCTGCCAGAGGACACCCAGCTTGTAAGTGGTGGAGACCAGGTCAATAGCTATTTACTGAGTGGCTTTATGAGTTAGGCACAATTAAAGGTGCGGATAGAGCAGCAACTTAAAAAATTATCCCAGTTCTTGCGTAATTTACTTCTTGTGACTTCTGTTTCTTAGGGAAGGTGATCAGTTGTCAGGAAGTCAAACATATCCTTTAGTGAGATGCTAAGAAAATACCATTAATACTCTGTTGTTGTTTTTTTGCCTCCCATGTTTTAATCATGGCTAAACCTCTTTCCCCATGGGAAGGAAATGAATCGTCCTCTTAATCATTCCACTTAATGACCAGATATTATCCAAATGTAGTCCTGACCCTTTGATGGCTCAGGAAACTGAAAGGGAGTCTTCAGTCATTCAGACTCTATTACAAACTGGCAAATTGTATTATCCAGGCCCTGGAGCCGTGCTGTATTTGAAGCTTTGTGGACCACACAGTCTCTTGGAATTTCTCAGCTCTGTTTGCCCTTGCAGCCTGAAGATAGCTGAGGAAGACATGTAAATGAATGGGTGTCTCCAGATTTAACCTTGCAGGGTGTGATTTGCTAATTCCTGATCTAGAGGGTGGGATCACCTGGAAGATACTCCTTTTTTGGATTTGCATAAGGATGCCATAATGCCTGAGCTAGAAATGGCCTTGTTTATGAACTTCATCTTCTCTACTTGGAGCCTCTCCACAGCCCTTTAACATCTTTCCCAAGGCCCAGCCTCCCCTCCTTAGCTTCTGGGTGGAGCTGTAAATCTTTTCCTTCTACTGTATTTCACACAGTATAGGATGATTTTCTGTTAGCACAGCTCATGGAAGATGCGCTGGAAGATTCATTGTCTTTTCATTCTTCATTTAGTTTCAGTATCAACTCCCTCTCTGGGTTGTGTATGTGTGTGAGCAGGGAGGGTTGGTTTTAGGAAAAATATCTTTCCATAAGCTATTTCATACTCTTTTTTACATTGACTTAATATACCATTACTGCAATGCAGGTAAGTCATTTCAAATGCAGAACTAGCATTAAATATGTAGTGTTTAATGTATTTAGATAGCATAAAATAACATACTAACAAATAGTGATCCCTAAGAGTCTGCCATCTGAGGTTTAGAGATTTTTTTCCATTAGCTATTCATGCATATATTGGAACTCATGTTAGGTGTGGAGGTAATTATTTTATTAGCACATAAATTAGTTAGACTATTGGCTTCTAAATCCCATAGCTTTGCCAGAATGGCTATATCAGAATGACCTGAACAACTTAGGAAAAACTTAAATTTTTAAGTCATACTTCCCGTGGTATAGGCATAGTAGGTTTATGGTGGGGTTGTGAATTTTTTTTTAATATATGAATCTCTGCACCATTGCTAGACATTTAGAAAGCATAAAAAATTAATGAAATAAGAAATATTAACAGCAATGACAACAGCCAGAAATATTCCTGTTGAAATTTTAGTTTCTGTTGTTTCATATGTGTGTAACTTTGCAAAGCTTGAATCAGTCTACATTGTGTGTATCCTTATAAAATTTATTCTAAAAATATACAGAACTGAGAGTAAATTTCCAAGTAAATGCAATCTGATGGTCTTTTGTGATAAGCAGAATGTGTCATAGGATTTGGATGTATTATCTAATTGATTCTATAATTTGTTATTTGTAAAGAAAGTGACAGTGTCTGTGTATACTATAGATCTTCAAAAAATTCTTGACAAATGTGTTATGAAAACGCTATGCATGGATTTCAAAAAAAGTTTTATACCCAGATTACCTTATCTTTTCATTCCATTTTCCATTATCATTTTGAAGTGCCATTGTATTTGTGTTTGTTAACTGTTTTTTGTCAGCAATAAGTATTGCATAAAAAAGGATCAAGCATGGAAAAAATTTTTCTTTATTTTTATTTTATTTGAATGGCAAGGAGACAGAGATAAGGAGGAAGACAATACACACACACATACACAGAGAGAAAGAGAGGTGGATTAGTATCTGGTTCATTCCCCAATTCCTGCAACAGCCAGCGCAGTATCAGGCTGAAGCCAAGAACTGGGAACGCAACCTAGGTCTACTACATGGATTGCGGAGACCTAAGAACTTGAACCATCATCTGCTACCTTTCCAGGTACACATTAGCAGGAAATGGATTGGAAACTTAGCTTGGACTCTAACTAGTCACTCCAGTGCGAAACTGCATGGAATTCAAGGCTTCTGGCTTTAGCTTGGCCCAGATTTGTCTGTTGTAGCCATTTGGGAAATTGAAGCAGGATATGGAAAATCTCTTTCTTTTCTCTCTGTCATTCTGCCTTTCCAAGAAGTAAAATGAATCTTTTAAGAAAAACTTTTGTTTTTGTTTCTTATTTAATAGAAGAAAGGAATGCATACAGAGGCAACTGAAAAATATCTAAACAGGTCTCCCATATAAAATGTGGAATCAAATGATTCTTTATGTAGTCATAGCATTGTACAACCATTACTAACACAATCAATTTAAGAACATTTTTGCAATCCCCAAACAAACTCTGTGTCTTTCATCACCCATGACTACAAATCTAGGGAACTAGTAATCTACTTTCTATTTGTGCAGATTTACCTATTTATATAATTAGAATCATACAGCACATAGTTTTGTGGTTGACTTCTTTCACTTAACAGCTTATTTGCTTAATTTATTAGGGAATGCTGTTTTTGATGATATTGGTTAATTGATATTTGGTGGCCTTTTAGGTTGAAAGCTGCTTGTGTTGGGAAATTAGGCCAAAGTCCCTGGGATGGGATGAGAAGTTATTTTAGGATTGAGTGAGTCTCACTCAAGTTTCTTCAAATCAGATTCTTATGTTTGACAAAAATATGGAAACAAATTGTGTAAATTTATGATATGAACATTATCCTGCCTTTTATTGTTAAATCATTCATAATGCTCCCAATTCAATTTTTGTCTACATACTTGAATGAAAATGGAGTGAAGGTTGGTTATTTTTTTGTGGTCCAAATTTCCCCAAACCACTATTGCATCGTGTTTGCTCTGAATGAAGGGGTTAATAGGCATTTTTCATAGTTCTTTGGGGATGCAGTGTAAGAATTTATTATTATTGGCTGTTACATGAGAAACATATAATTCTGAACTAATGACCTGATAGGTAAAGAAATAAATAGCTGCAATATAAAAACCAGTTCCCAAGGACATAATTATGTTATTAGTAGCAAACAGAGTTTCTGGTTCATTAAGTAGGGAAAGGCAAAAAAATGTAAATGATAAAGGAGAAAATTTATTTTTTTCACTTGCTCACCTTTGTTCCCTCCAGACCAATAAAAACAAGAGGGAGGTTTTATGCACTAAATGAAGATATAAACGATGAAGCCTTTCTTAAATCCAGGGCCATGTGTCTGTCCTCAAGTGTTTTATGATGTGGAGTTTGACCTTTATTTAAAGAGCATCTCTGTTCAATGATAATTGATGATGCTTTGAGTGAGAGTTTATGACAGCACCTCTACTTATTAAAATATTTTCTTGAAGGTGAAGATGGTTCTTTTTAACTTTTGTCCTAGCTTAACCTTTGGAAATACCATGTCAGTTTAGTTGCATTTATAGATTTAATTAACATGTTATAGACTCTTTTCAGGTCATTAATAAATATATGGGGTATGACCAGACTTATTTCTAATTCTGATAATTCACTAGCTTGTTTAACTTAATTAATCATTCATTCTTCTTTTTGCCCTGTTGTTTTTCAGTCTGGTTTGATGATCATAACTCAAACTCATTAAAATTTTAAAATGTTCTTTATATAAAGACATTATCTTAATTACTTCACTGGGATTGCTTTGAAGTATTACTGCAAAACAATGGTGTTTTGTTTGTTTACTCAAGAATATTCCATCTGTTGGGTTTCATAGGGTTGTTATGAGGTCAAGCCCATTGTTGAGACATGGCCTGTGTACAATAGTTTATACTTCCTTTAATAATATCCCAAGAGAATCAGCCAAACATGCCTGCCAGAGTTAAGGATGCTTTAAAGTTCAGCAGGGTTGAGGTTTGAAAAGCAGTTACTTTTCTAAATACTCCTCTGTTGTTTCTAGAAGTCCATTATGTTAGGTATTATCAGGAAGCATCTGGACAGGTGAAATGCAGTGTGAACTCCTTTCTGAGTATCATAATCAAGCATTCCTGTGAGCCTTGTAGATCTTACAATAGTAAAGCAAAATTTAAGCATGCAACCACGTATCACCTATTGAGTTTATATTAATATATATGATTGACTGAATATGCCTTGAAGCACATCATCTCTTATTTACTTAGACATATTTATAATTTTGTATATGAATGAGTCAGGCTCACTTCTGACATCACTTTATGTTTAAAGGCTACAGTAAAATACAATGAATAAAAGCCAGATTGAACACAGTTCTTGCCTTTACTAATCACTGGCCATAGTATGACCTTAGACATGTTAATGAACCTCTATGTTTCCCTATATGTGAAATAAGAATAATAGAAAAAATTCATATTAACTAGGTTTTCTGTGAAGGTTACACAATTTAATGTGAATAAAGCAGTTAAATATCAATTGACAGATAATTAGCACTTTATTAAAGTAATTATTATTCTTCCTCCTTCTAACCTTCTCTTCTTCCTAAGTCAAGTCAAAGTTCATCATCCTCTACCTGCGCCCACCAGTTCCTCAGCTCTATCTCTGAAAATCCAATTAGTTCCTGCCATATTTCAGGCTGTTGAATGGTGCTTATTGCCCCCATTACAAGTCACAGATGAGTCTTGAGCTACTATTATCATTTTCGGCTTATTATATGGTTTGATAATTTTTACAGAATCATGGCATGGTAGGACTCTTTACAAGTCCATTTTTCATTCATCTTTATACCAAGGAAAAACTGATTCTGTCCCATTTTTATATATCCATGTTAAGAATAAGCTGATGTCTATAATGACTTGATTTTCAAAAGCATTTGTTTATTTACTTGAATGGCAGAGGGATGAGGTGAAGAGGGGAGGGAGAAACAAATGAAGAAGAAGAAGAAGAAGGAGAGAGAGAGAGAACGAGTGCTAGAGAGCACACTCTTCTGATGGTTTACAATAGCCAAGGTAGGCCAGGCAGTAGCCAGGAGCCAGTAACTCCATTCAGCTCACCCGCATGTATGGCAGAGACCTAAATGCTTTGACCACTTTCTCAGGCACAATAGCAGGAAGCTGGATCAGAAATGGAGCATCCATGACTTCAACTGGCACATTGATATGATGTAATGCTGGTGTTGCAAGGACAGCAGCTTAACATAGGGCCCTGACTTGATTCTTTGGTGAATGTTTTCTGTTTTATAGAGAGATCAGAAATATTTTTACCATTTTAGATTTGTTTATGTAATGCTAACTAAGACTATTAAGGATGTATTACACACCAGGACATTTATTGACATTGAAGCTTCATAACTGTTTTGTGATATAGGTGTATATGGTATCATAGTTTGAAAAAACAAAGGAACTGAGGTTCAAAAATATTAAGCAAGTCAGTAAATGGTAAATTCAAAATTCAGTTCTAAGCAGTCTCTATCAGGATCTGAAGTCTAAATCTTTTCTCTGTATTCTTAGTGGGAGGTAGAGTGTGTCTAGAACATCTGAGTAGATCTCACCCTAGCCAAGGGTCTGTCACAGGGCAATGCTTAAGATTTGTCAATAAGAACAACTAGGACTTGAATTATTGGAATTTAGATGATATCACACTTTCGCTATGACTGCACATGGTAGAAACATGAACATAAAAAATGGATTTTTATCAAAGAGCTAGGAACAAATGACTCAAACAATACACATATGGTGATTAGGGGGTGGATTGTATCCATGTATATTATGACTTTATGAAATGAGGAAAATCAGAGAGAATCAAAATATAATTTTTATTGAGTTCCACATTATTCTTTTAGATTTTAGCACCATGTAAGGTGGTAAGCGTTTGAAGAAAATAAATCCTTAGATGAATGTTAACTACTTCCAGCTCAGAGTGACGGTGTTGTAACAGATTGTTTCATTTTTGTGGTTGTTTTTTGACCATCACTTTGCCCTCCTCTTAGATAAAGCTTTCTCTTTTTACTATTGAAGTTAAGTCCTCATTTGCAAGGAGAAAATATAATTTGTTATTTGGCTGATGCAGTAATAAAATTGCCTGATAATAATTTCCCACTTTTATTTTTCCTGCTTCCATCTTTTCTGTCCCCATGATGGCTGACTTGCTCGTTTTGCTGGAGCCTCCAGTGATGAGTATCTCTGGTGAGGCAGTCCATCATTGCTGCACACAAGGTGGTTGATATCGAGTTAGAGAGGCAGGGAAGAGAAAAGGATAGGAGGTGTGGGAAATGAAATGTATGTGTTTCTATTAATCTTCTTGGAGAATCTCTTAAAATCCCCTAAAGTGGTTTACTGTTGCAGGGAGAATCATAAAACATTAGTAACATCAGGTTTGAGTTTAATGAAGAGAGCTGTTACAGGTGCATTCTCAATTCTAGAGAACTAGAAACTGTCCTATTCTTGTTGGTACTGTTAGACCAAATGTATCACATCCATGTTGGATTTCATCCCCCAAATTCAGGGATAAACAAGATAATAAAGCCAATGTTTGTAAAAAAAAATAGGAAAGAACAGTAATATTTCAGCAGCAAGACTTGAAATATTAAAAAAATCTAGATAAGTTGATGTAGATAAGAATCCTCCCTTTTCTGCCACTTGTTTTCCTTGAGTAAGCTTGGAGACAACAGACAGGAGTCTCATGGACACTGGCTGGAAATATTATGCAAAGGTGGTGGCCAAACTGGAATCATAGTCTCTATTTTCTTAATAGTGCTTGAGTTTTTTGTGGAATAACACTTCACCTTGCAAGGAGGATAGGAGGGTGTAGTCCCCAAATGATGCTGGGGCTATTTCAGGTTTATGGATTGACATACTGCCTCATCATGCTACATCCTTCCATAGAAAAGTTATTAATATATTTGGTTATTATTACTTAAAAGACCTTTTAAATGTGATTAAAGCTTTTCATTCTATTTGAAGAATGAAAATACCTTGGGTACAGGTAGTCATTAATGTATAATAAAATACAAAGGAGATTTCTACTCCACAAAGATAGGGCAAAGATACTTAGGCAAGTCGCAGTCTTCCACATGGTTTTGCAATCTCTGGAAGATTCGCTGCTGTTACTCCTTTTCTTCTAAGTCACTCCTTAGCCTGTAGGGTCTGACGGTTATCCTCTTTAGTTCATTGAAACTAACTGACAAATATAGCCACCAAACCTAGTAAACACTCCTTCACCCCTTCTCCCACTGCATCTCCTTGCTGCATTTGGTATTATTGATCTTTCTTTCCTTCTTGGAACTCAATGTCCCCTGATAGCACTCTCTCCTATACCACTTTCACAGATGCTTGCTGGATTTCCCCTCATAGGTTATGACTCATATTTTTGCAACAGATACAAGCAGATTGCAGCTTTGTCTGCTTCCCATTTAGCACCTCAGCCAGTGCTGCTTTTCTCATGTATTTCAGTCATTGGCACTCTCATGTAAGGAGTTGACCTGACAGCCATAAACATAAGAAGAGCCTCCATGGGTTCCTCTACTTTTCTGCCATCCTATCATTCATCTGAATTTATATCTTAAATATTTTACCTCTATGTACTCTTTCTCAATCCTGTTAAAACTGTGTAACATAGGACTATTGTCATTTCTACTTCAGAGCCATCTTTCTAACTCAAAAAGGGGAAGTTTGGCCACAGTATTCACCTGTGCCATCCAATGGCTTCCCATTGTCCCTGCAATAAAATCCAAGCGCTTAGCATGACATATAAAGTTCTCCATGATTTAGCCACTGACTGCCATGCCAGTTTCATTTCCCCATACCCTACATTCAACTGCATATTAAATAATGTTCTAGGGGCTGGCACCGTGGCTCACTTGGCTAATACTTCGCCTGTGGCACCGGCATCCCAGGTGGGTGCCAGGTTCTAGTCCTGGTTGCTCTTTGTCCAGTCCAGCTCTCTGCTGTGGCCCGGGAAGGCAGTGGAGGATGGCCCAAATGCTTGGGCACCTGCACCCACATGGGTGCCTGGCTCCTGGCTTCGTAGCTCCGGCCATAGCAGCCATTTGGGGGGTGAACCAACGGAAGGAAGACCTTTCTCTCTGTCTCTCCCTCTCACTCTCTGTAACTCTACCTGTCAAATAGATAAATAAATCTTAAAAAAATAATGTTCTATAGTTCATTTCTCACGCACACTATGCTCCTTCATGCCCATGTGTCTTTCTACTGTTCCCTCTGCTTAGGATGTCCTGTGCTCTCTTTTTCTTCATGTTCTACTCAAACATCATGATTTTACAAAGCTTTCCTTGGACTTCGTGATAGACTTAGCTGTTCTCTTTTTGTATTTTTCTTAGTGTCTTTGATATTTTGCACTTAATTTTTTAAGCTATGTGCTTTATATTTTTGAGTCCTAAGAGGCAAAAATTTAAATTGGATATTACTCATTTCTGTTTCCCTAGGATTTAGCAAAATAGCTGAGTATGAACATTGCTGAGCTAATGAAATAAACTAGTAACATAAAGGAAAGCTTTTTGAATATTGTGAGCAAAATTGAAGAACACATCTATGGGGACATTTTGCATTAAACTACATAAATAGTTATGGATTTAGTACTCACAAGTAGATAATTGAGCTACTTACTATACATGAGTGAGGCTGTTTTAGAAAGAAAATGGACCCAAAGTGAACAATGGTCCTAGTGAAACTTGTGATCAGGATTTAATGTGATTTGCATATTAATTCATTCAAATATTTCACAGAAATGAGATAATTTTTCAATTAAAGGAGCCATAAAAATCTTCTAATTCATCTCTAATTTATCTGATTGGGGATTTTTCCAAGCATAGAGCTTGACAGATATTAGGCAGATATTTAATAATAAATTAAATGTTAATTTCTTTGTTCCTTTCTTTTGCATATAAGAAAATAGTGGTAGCAGTTTAAAGCAAAGAAAGCAAGGTAGCTTGACAGTGGGTCACAAGGTTTCTTGCAGGCAAAGTTCAAAAATAGTGTTTCTGATTTGATTTTCAGTGCATTTATCTTTTTTTGTTTTTTATTTTTATTTTTTTAAACTTTTATTTAATGAATATAAATTTCCAAAGTACAGCTTATGGATTATAATGGCTCCCCCCCCACCATAACTTCCCTCCCACCCGCAACCCTCCCCTTTCCCGCTCCCTCTGCCCTTCCATTCACATCAAGATTCATTTTCAATTCTCTTTATATACAGAAGATCAGTTTAGTATATATTAAGTAAAGATTTCAACAGTTTGCACCATAGCAACATAAAGTGAAAAATACTGTTGGAGTACTAGTTATAGCATTAAATCACAATGTACAGCACATTAAGGACAGAGATCCTACATGATATTTTTAAAAAATTGATTAATTTTCCATGCAATTTCCAATTTAAAACCAAGTTTATCTTTTATGTTTCTATTTCAACATTTTAAAATAATTCCTGGGGTGGACAGTTGACCTAGCAGTTCAGATGACTGTTGGAATGCCTGCATCTGAGTACATGGATTTGAGTTCTGACTCTGTTCCCAGTTGTAGCCTTTTACTCATGTGCACCCTGGGAGGCAGCAGATGATGACTCAAGAAACTGGGTCCCTGCCACCCATATGGGAGATCTATATGTAGTTAATGGCTCCCAGCTTCGGCCTCTGCCCAGCCCTGGCTGCTGCTTGCTTTAGAGGGTGAACCAACAGATGGGAGCCCATTATTTCAGTCTTTTCATCTGCCTGTCTGTCTCATAAATTTAAATGATAGTTTTAAAAGATTTCATGTATTTGAAAGCAGAATTAGAGACAGAGGGAGACACTGGAGAAATCTTCCATCTGCTTGTTCACTCCCCGCAATGGCTGGAGCTGGGCCAGGCTAAAGCCAGGAGCCAGGAGATTCATCTCAGTCTCAGATGTGAATGCCGGGTCCCAAAGACTTGAGCCATTCTCTGCTGCTTTCCAGGCACAGCAGCAGGAAGTTGGATTGGAAGTGGAGCAGCCAGGAGTGGACCAGTGCCCATATGTTGCCCAGTATGCAACAACCCTGAGCTCCTATATAAATATTTTAAAGTTACCCAGAGTAGAAACTTTCTTTCATATAAATATGGACTACAGAGAATATTTCTGCTTGTAATCCCTAATATTGGTAGACTCAACTTCATGTTTACTTATTTTAGCAGTGATGCAAAAAGCTAACTTATTCTGCAAATATGTCACTTATTGTGCCATATTCATTTTAAGATGTTTCTTGCTTTTTAATCAAATATATTTTCCTTAGTTGAATGTTATTCACATACACAATATTTTTTAAAAAGAGGTTAATCACAGAATACAGGAAGAGACAGTAGTGACATTCTCAAATATTGACCCAAAAAAAGCATCCTGTTAAATTTTGGTTTATTATTCTAGTGGCCATAAACTGGCATATTTATCAGGACATAGTGAGAACACAGAAAAGTATCTGTTGTCCTAATTATGGGCCTAATTGAAGAGACTTACAAGTGAGAGATGGTATTTAATAATTTAATAGGATTAAAGCTAGCCTGTATTGTGAACACCATTTATCACAGACAAAGTAAGATGTGCTAGGGAACCTGAGAGAGAGCCATTTGTTCTTGTAGAGTTAAAGATCACACAGCGAAAGTAGTATGTTAGGAAGGACAGGTGGTTAGAGGAAACTGTTTTTTTTTCCTCCGTCTTTTCTATTCCATCCCCATGTCTTTTGTGAAACTTTGCTTGTTTACTGGTACTCTAGCAGAGTAATAAGCAGTTTTCATGACTTTTCTATTCTCTTTTCTCCCACTCTGCTATAATATTTGACTTTCATGATTTTCTTCAACCTGCTTAGCTGTTTGCTCTGTGTTTTCCTAGTCTTATGTGACCTTTCTGAAAAACACCTTCTTGTTATTCTCCACATAGCTTCTAGGATGTCTTTAACAAGTGATTATATGAGGATTTAAAGAAAATTATTCAATGACCAAGAAATCATTAAAATGTTGTACATTGAGCTTATTGTGTGCCTCAGTTGGAAATAGTTTTCACTGCTTCTTAAAGGAAATGCTATGATTCAATGCTATTAAATATAAATGAAGAGGAGCTATGGAACTGAAGTTGTTTTCACCATGTCTTCCTTATTAAGTGATAATAAATTCTACATAGATAATACTCTATCTTCCAGAAAGACAGCGATTTTGCAGAATCCTCAGGTTTATTTATCAGTAAACACAGTCGAATGCCTCCTCCCTTCTCATTTGGGATTGATTACTTCACATCTCGTGTGCTTCACAAGGCACTGCTGAGCTTTTTAAGAACCTCTCTTGCTTCGCACCTTCTCACTGCATGTTTTTTCTTCCATAACTCGCATTTCAAAGCTTCCCTGTCTAACGTTTATTTCTGTTGCTTTCTGAGTTCATGTCAGGCAGAAATGTGCCCCATGAAAAATAATTAACTGTTACCAAATATATCATTTATCTTAAGCTTTTCAAGGAAGTGTTCTGAAGGGGCCTTCAAGTGATTCATTTCAAACTGTAACTGAATTAATAATTGACTCTAGATTGGAGGTCACATGTGGCCAAACTACAGAGCAAATATGTCACACAGATATATTTTATTTGATCTCAAAGCTGTAATGAAACCTTTGAATTAATTGCCAATATTTTACTGTAGAGAAATTTCACATGAAGATCCAGATATTCAGTTTTCTTTCTAGCTTTTGTCCCCCTAGCTTTCTTGAAATATTAGAGAATCGGACAACACTGAACCTGTATGTGCAAATGGGCAGTGGTTGGTAAGAGCTGAAGGTTTTTGAATAGGAGTTCTCTGGTTGCAGTAGCTCCCCCACCCCCTTCCATAGGGAATACTTCCAAGAACTTCATGGATGTCTGAAACTGTATATAGCATTAACTCATACACACACACAAATACACACACACATAATCTTTCCTGTGCCTGCATACTTATGCTAGTTTAATTTATAATTTGCACATCATAAGATATTAACAACAATAACATACTGTAGATCCTAATAATATCAGTAGACAGGTTGATTCTTTCCTTATTAAATCAAGAACATTGGCTTTTTCACTTAGAGGAAGGATTTTTATGGCTTCTCTTTGACATATCTGAATTTGCCAGCATCACTGTTCTTGCCCTTTGGGATCACTATTAAATTAAATCAGGATTAGTTGAACACAAGCACTGCAATACAGCTACAGTCAATGTGAAAGTTGAGAGGGTAACTATGTGACCAGTGGGTAGGCAGCATACAGTGGTGGGCAAAGGGATGAATCACATCTTGGGTGGGTGGGGCCAAGTGGGATGGCATATTTCATCCCACTATTGAGAATGGCACATGACTGAAACTGATAAAATTATTCATTTCTAGGATTTTCCATTTAATATTTTCAGAACTTGGGTAACTGAAACTAGAGAATGAAACTAAGGAAAAAGGAGGACGGGCAGGATGCTATATTTAGAGGCCCCATCATATACATATATGTTCCCATATATGTTCATCCTGTCTCTGTAGACTTTTTAATTGGTCTGTGTTCTAGACTAGTGCTTCTCAAATTGTAATTTGTCAATATGAATTACTGGGAGGATTTTGTAAAACCTCAGTGGTTATTCAGTGGTGGGTAAGGAATGATTCCAGGCCTGTCCATGCCAATGTTGCCATCTCAGGACATTTTGAGCAGTAAGGTTCCAGACCAGTACTTCTTAATGGGTTAGTGAGACAGACACACACTCACACACAGAGAATGCTCCCATTCACTGGTTCACTCACTCTTCAAACCCCACAACAGCCATAGCAGCTGGGGCTGGACCCAGACTGAAGCTGGGAGCCAGGAACTGAATCTACATCTCACTGCTGCCTCCCAGGGTTTGCATTAACAGGAAGCTGGAGTTAGGAGCTGGAGGTGGATGTTAAACCAAATTTGACATGCTCCTAGGGCTGTCAACGTTGTTATCCCAGGACAACATTAGTAGTAAGGTTCTAGATCAGTGTTTTTATTTCCTTTTAAAGATTTCTTTCTTGATTTGAAAGGCAGAATGACAGAGAGAGAGGGAAAGAGAAAGAGAAACACGTACTGTCTGTGGTACAGTGCATTAAGCCACTGCTTGTGATACTGGCATCTGAGGGCAGATTCAAGTCCTGGCTGCTCCACTTCAGATCCACCTCCCTGATAATGTGCCTGGAAAAGCAGCATATGATATCCCCAGTACTTGGGCTTCTGGATTTAGCCTGACCCACTACTGGCCATTGTAGCCATTTGGGGAAGTAACCAGAGGTTGGTCAGGATGTCTCTCTCTTTCCCTCTTTCTCTATTACTCTTTCAAGTTAACGTGAAAATATATTTTTTTAAAGTCTTCTGGTTCACTCTCCAAATGCCTATAACAGCCAGGACAAGACCAGACCAAAACCAGGAGCCAGGAACTCAATCCCGGTCTCCCACATGGAGACCCTGTACTTGAGGGTTCTAAGTACTTGAGCCATCATTTGCTGCCACTCAGGTACATTAACAGGAAGCTGGATTGGAAGCGCGGAGTAGCTTTGACTTGAAAAGGCACTCCATTATACAATGTGAATATCCAAAGCAGTAGCATGACCTGCTGCATCACAGTGCCTACCCCTGGATCAATGGTTCTTAAGTTGTGATTTTTGAATTTTTTATTTGAAAGGCAGAGAGACAGAGTGACAGAGACAGCTCCCTGGCTTCAGGAACTGGAGCAGGGCATCAAGCCCAGATGATCCAACATAGGATGCAGGCATCTTTTTTTTAAATTTTTATTTATTTATTTATTTATTTATTTTTATTTTTTGACAGGCAGAGTGGATAGTGAGAGAGAGAGAGACAGAGAGAAAGGTCTTCCTTTGCCATTGGTTCACCCTCCAACGGCCGCCGCGGCTGGCGCACTGCGGCCGGTGCACCGTGCCAATCCGATGGCAGACCCCAGGTGCTTCTCCTGGTCTCCCATGGGGTGCAGGGCCCAGGCACCTGGGCCATCCTCCACTGCACTCCCTGGCCACAGCAGAGAGCTGGGGATGCAGGCATCTTAACGGGTGTTTTAACCTCTAGGCTAAATGCCCCCTCCTCTCTATGATTCTTAGCAACAAGCATTGGTACCTACTGAACCCTGAACTGGAATTGGTGCCTAGCAGTCTGCTTTATGAAGCCCTCCTGGTGATTGGGATGCATACTAACATTTGAGTCGCCTCCTTAGCCATCACCTGAGTGGGAGGCTTTGAACTTTGGCTCCACATTAGAAATCACATAGAGGGACCAGTGTGTGGTGTTGCAGGTAAAAGCTGCCATCTACAGTGCTGGCATCCCATATTGGCAACTGTTTCAGTCCCAGATGCTCCTCTTCCTACCCAGCTCTCTGCTGCGCCCTAGGAAAGCCATATGGCAAAAGTCCATTGACCTCTCTGCTCACATGGGAGACCTGGAAGAAGCTCCTGCCCTCTGGCTTCAGATAGGCCCAGCTCTGGTCATGGTGACCATTTGGGGAGTGAATAAGCACATGGAAAACTTCTCTCTCTTTCTCTCTGTCTCTGTTTCTCTATAACTTTGCCTTTCAAATAAATAAATAACAATAAAAGAACATCTGATATCTTTGTTGAAGAGACAAGTATTTAAAAAAAGAAAAAAAAGAAATCACATAGAGAACTTTCCAAAATGGTTGATACTTGTGTCCCACAGTCCTACCTGTGGAAACTCACAGAGAACTGGTCTGGAGTGGGGTCTAATCATCAGTAATTCTTTAACTTCTCAGTTGATTCTAATGTTTGGCAAACAATGATGCTCATTACAGAGACATCCTTGGCACATTACCTAAATGTTCAATAGCTCTGTTGTCAGGAAAATTTTATGACTGTAACACTGCTAACTTAAGTCCATGTGTTTATTGCTATATACTTTGTAAAGCAAAGAGTAGATGATGTCCATCATGTTCTTGATGATTTCTGGATCCTTTGATTAAATACAATGTTTCATAAATCATCTCTTCACAAGTGTATTTGTTATTTTGAAAGCCTGTCTCCCTATCTCTTTGCAGACTGCATTAGACTTCTGTGCTTTATGGATTAGGAAACATGTCTTGTTAATTCTGTTGACACAACCTAATAGATTAAGTTGTGCAATGCATAAGTCTAGAAGGACACTGTTCATGTTTGTAGCCATAATCGATCTGTGTATTTATTATGACAGTTTTCTGGCAGGTATCATTAACTGTGACTTGAATAAGAGGTAGGCTATGTTTGGTTTAGCTAAGGTTATATTTAGTTTAGTAAATTAAAGCCTTTATAAATTCATGTTGAAACATACTTACCTCAATTGAAAAATATATTAAGTAAGCAACTGTTTGGCAGATAAACTCAAGCTGTTAATGCTTATATGCTTTAGTTAGCCAGTGTACTCATATTGATAAACTTAATGGTGGTAGTGATCCAATAAAAATAATTTGAAGACTAGGTATTAATATATAATTCATTTGATTGTTTTAGACTAATTTATAAAAGTTGTGTACCTTTCATACAGTGTTCTAAATTCTGGCATAATTAAGAAATAATAGTATCTTTGAACTGTATTGGAATATGTACACTGCTATTATAGGTTAGCTCAATGATTTGAACTGAAACATTATAGAAGACAGTTTAGGAAAGAAAAACAAGAAAGAAAAAGACATTATCACTGATTGGTTTTTATTTGTTGGAGGTAATGGAAATTTTGTATTTTTCCTTTTTTCCATGGTATGTTTAGGGGAGGAACAGTAATTTAAGCTGACTCTGCAAGTAGAATGGATCCTTTGCCTTTGGGCTTAAAGTGTAAGTGACTGACTTGTAAAGCCACTTTACCACCTGCTGTGGGTTGGAAATGAAACATTTGTATATTGTAGCAGTTGGGCTGTGCCATACATATTTTCTTAATTTGAGAATGTCAGCAGAGTGTGGTTTTCCTCTGATCTAATTCCTTTTTTCCTCTAAGATTTAGAATTCTCCTGGTCTTGTTAAAAAGTGTTTCTGTTTGGGGGAACACATTTTGAAGTTGCTCATTAACCTGAGATAATAAACTATATTAAAGAATGCAGGATCTCAGTAGCCTTCTGTGTAAAATGGATATCTACTAAATTTTTACATGAATCAGCACTTAAGCAGAGGATTTTAGAGCAAGCTTCCTCAGAATCTTATCTTTTATAATACAAATCATTTTTTAGTAAGAAGATTATTTTATTTGAAACGTAGAGTGACAGAGAAAGAGATCTTCCATCTGCTGGTTCACTCCCCAAATGACTGCAGTGAAACCAGGAGCCTGGAGCTCCATCTGGGTCTCCCTTGTGTGTGGCAGGGGCCCAAGCATTTAGGCCATCCTCCTCTGCTTTCCCAAACACATTATCTGGGAATTGCATTGGAAGTAGAGCAGCCAGGACTCAAACCCCTGCTCCAGTTTGGGATGTCAGTGTCCCAGGTGGTGGCTTTACCTTCTAGTACCACAATGATGGCCCTTATACAATTCATTAAGAGGGGACTGAATCTGTAGAAATCACCCCTAGTATAGTAATCTGTGATAATCCTGAAAACACTGGTTGCTTCCTGTCTTCCTGGTTCTAAAAGAAGTCCATTTGATGTGAAACTTCAATTTTTTTGTAGTATTGCAGACACACTGCCTTTGTTATTTTTTTTTTCTTCAAAAAGCTCCTTAAAACAATAGACTTTGGTTCAGACTGTATTATCAGGAATAAAAAGATAGGGTTAGACATAATCTTTTTACTATCTTTTAACATTGGATGCTAGTCCCTACTGATTTTGACTTATTGTTTGACCTTTAATTAAGTCTCTTTTCCACCAGTGTAAAAACTAGAACAGGAGGCAGCATAGAGCAGAGATTATGAATGTGGACTCTGAAGCCAGGCAACCTAGTTTGTAATTGTTAGAAACAATTGAAATACATATGTGGTTTTATAGGAAGAAATTATTGTTAACACTTTATTTAACATTAATAGCAAACATGCCAACTTTTTCAGGGTAACAATATGAATGTGTTTTTTCTATATACAACGTAAAGCTATTTTTGCTTTCCTTCCCTCATCTTCCCTTTCTCTGTTTTGTCCTTCCATTGATTCATAATCTTTGTTAATGAAATACAATGGTCTCATTCATTCTCATTCATTTAACTAAGTAGCAGGGTCTACAGCTTCTTGGTTGGCTTATGATCTTCCATGAATAATTACAAGACTTGCCCATTTCCATCTGTGAAATATGTCAGTGTTTTACTTAGAATTCTATGATCTCTTTGCTGGACTACTATAATAGTCTTTGAACCAATCTTTTTGCTCCTATTCTCCATTTTAAGTAGTGATGAGCAATCCGTAGTGTACTTCAGGGACACTTAAAGAATAACAGTGCTGAGGTCCAATCATAGAATAATTAACTCATTTTCTGTGAGTGAACAAAATCAATTTTTGTTGATTAATTTTAATTCTCAAATGAAAGTTATATATATCTATCATGTATAACATGATGTTTTGAAATATGTATACATTGTGAAATACCTAAACTGAACTAACATAATATTACCTCAAATACTTATTTTTTGTGATGGAAAAACCTAAAATATACTCTCTTAGTAATTTTCTTTTTAAAAAATTTTTTTTATAAATTATAATAGAATCATGTATTTCATATATATGGATTTGGAACATAGAGAGGGAATACCCTCCCTCAACCAATGCTCTGGCACTACTTCCTCCTCCCTCTCTTATTCCCACTCTTAATTTTCACAAAGATCTATTTTCAGTTTACATAATATAATAAAGTTAACCCTAAGTAAAAGAGTTCAACAAATAGAATGAAGAGAAAAACACTGTTTCTCAACATAAGAGACAAAGGATATAAATAATCAATTCTTATAATGTCCATTTCATTCTAAAACATTACATTTTAGGAACTCTGTTATCCCAGATCAGGGAAAACATATGGCATTTGCCTTTTTTGGGATTATCCTATTTCACTAAATATAATGATTACTACTTGTATCCACTTTGTTGCAAATGACAGGGTTTCTTTTTATTTTTTCTTTTACAGCCAAGTAGTACTCCATAGTGTATATACCATTATTTATCCAATCAATAGTTGATGAACATCTGTGTTGATTCCATATCTTAGCCATTGTGAATTGTGCTGCAGTAAGCATGGAGGTACAGATAACTCTTTCATATGCTAATTTCTTTTGATTTTAGTAAATTCCCAGGAGTGGGATGGCTGGAGCTTATGATAGGACTGTATTCAGATTTCTGAGGTATCTACATACTGTCTTCCATAGTGACTACACCAGTTTACATTCTCACCAACAGTGGATTAGGGTACTATCCTCGCTAGCATTTGTTGTTTGTTGATTTCTGTATGAGAGCCATTCTAACTGGAGTCAGGTGAAAGCATATTGTGGTTTTGATTTTCATTTCCCTGCTGGCTAGTGATCTTAAGCATTTTTTCAAGTGTCTGTTGGCCATTTGAATTTCCTCTGTTGAAAAATTCCTGTTCAAGTCCTTTGCCCATTGATTCACTGAATCATTTGTTTTGCTGTTGTTGAGTTTCTTGACCTCTTTATAGATTCTAGATATTAACCATTTATCAGTTGTATAATTTGAAAATATTTTCTCCCATTCGGTTGGTTGCCTCTTCACTTTTCTGAGTGTTTCTTTTGCAGTGAAGAAACTTCTCAGGTTGATGTAATCCCATTTGTCAATTTTGGCTTTCATTGCCTGTGCTTCTGGGGTCTTTTCTAAGAAGTCTTTGCCTAAGCCAATACCTTGCAGTTTTCCCAGTGTTCTCTAAAAATTTGATTGTATCATGTCATAGATTTAGGTCTTTGATATATTTTGAGTGAATTTTTGTATAAGTTCTGAGGTGGTGGTCTAGTTTCATACTTCTGCTCCTGGAGATCCAGTTTTCCCAGGACCATTTGTTGACAAGATTGTCCTTGCTCCAGGGATTTTATGTAGCTCCTTTGTCAAACATATGTTGCTTGTAGAGATGTATGGGTTGATTTCTTAAGTTTCTAATATGTTCCATTGGTTTACAAGTCTGTTTTTTTTTTATTAAACTTTTATTTAATGAATATAAATTTCCAAAGTATAGCTTATGGGTTACAATGGCTTCCCCCATCCCATAACTTCCCTCCCGCCCACAACCCTCCCCTTTCCCGCTCCCTTTCCCCTTCCATTCAAGTAAAGATTCATTTTCAATTCTCTTTGTATACAGAAGATCAGTTTAGTATATATTAGGTAAAGATTTCAACATTTTGCCCATATAGCAACATAAAGTGAAAAAACTACCATTGGATTATTAATTATAGCATTAAATAGCAATGTACAGCACATTAAAGACAGAGATCCTACATAATATTTTTTTCAAATTAATTAATTTTCTATGCCATTTCCATTTTAACACCAGGTTGTTTTTTTTTCATTTCCAATTCTCTTTATATACAGAAGATCAATTCAGTATATAATTAGTAAAGACCTCATCAGTTTGTGCCCACACAGAAACGCAAAGTATAAAAATACTGTTTCAGTACTAGTTATAGCATCACTTCGCTTTAGACGACACATTAGGGACAGATCCCACATGGGGTGTAAGTACACAGTGACTCCTGTTGCTGATTTAACAATTTGACACTCCTGTTCATGGCGTCAGTAATCTCCCTAGGCTCTAGTCATGAGTTGCCAGGGCTATGGAAGCCTTTAGAGTTCGCTGACTTTGATCTTATTCCGATAGGGTCATAGTCAAAGTGGAAGTTCTCTCCTCCCTTCGGAGAAGGGTACCTCCTTCTTTGATGGCCCCGTTCTTTCCACTGGGATCTCACTCACAGAGATCATTCATTTAGGTCTTTTTTTTTTTTTCCATGATATCTTGGCTTTCCATGCCTGCTATACTCTCATGGGCTGTTCCGCCAGATCCGAATACCTTAAGGGCTGATTCTGAGGCCAGAGTGTTGTTTAGGACATCTGCCATTCTATGAGTCTGCTGTGTATCCCGCTTCCCATGTTGGATCTTTCTCTCCCTTTTTGATTCTATCAGTTAGTATTAGCAGATACTTGTCTTGTTTGTGTGATCTCTTTGACTCTTAGACCTATCAGAGCTATCAATTGTGAGCTGAAATTGATCACTTGGACTAGTGCGATGGCATTGGTACATGCCATCTTGATGGGATTGTGTTGGAATCCCCTGGCACATTTCTAACTCCACCATTTGCGGCCAGTCCTATTGAGCATGTTCCAAATTGTTCATCTCCTCCCTCTCTTTTTCCACTCTTAGATTTAACAGGGATCACTTTTCAGTTAAAATTTAAACACCTAGAATAATTGTGTGTTAATTACTGAGTTCAACCAATAGTACTAGAACAACAACAACAACAACAAATACTAAAAAGATAAAGTATTACATTGTACCTCTAAAGTCAGGACAGGAGCTGATCAGTTCATTGTTGCTTATAGTGTCCATTTCACTTAACAGGTTTCCCCTTTGGTGCTCAGTTGTCACCGATCAGGGAAAACAAATGATATTTGTCTTTTTGGGACTGGCTTAATTCACTCAGGCATGGAATTTTCTGTGTATAGAGAGGCTATTGATTTTTGAGTGTTGATTTTATATCTTGCCACTTTACCAAACTCTTTTATGAGTTCCAATAGTCTCTCAGTGGAGTCTTTTGGATCCCCTATATATAGATTCACGTCATCTGCAAATAGTTAATAGTTTTACTTCCTCCTTTCCAATTTCTATCTCTTTGATTTCTTTTTCTTGCCTGATGGCTCTGGCTAAAACTTCCAGGACTATAATGAAGTCTTTGCATGTGCCTATATCTGGACTTCCTGGAAAATACTCCAACAGCACAGGCAGTCAAAACCAAAATTAACATTTGGGATTGCATCAAATTGAGAAGTTTCTGTACTTCAAAAGAAACAGTCAGGAAAGTGAAGAGAGAACCAACAGAATGGGAAAAAATATTCGCAAACTATACTACAGATAAAGGATTGATAACCAGAATCTACAAAGAAATCAAGAAAATCCACAACAACAAAACAAACAACCCACTTAAGAGATGGGCCAAGGACCTCAATAGACATTTTTCGAAAGAGGAAATCCAAATGGCCAACAGACACATGAAAAAATGTTCAAGATCACTAGCAATCAGAGAAATGCAAATCAAAACCACAATGAGGTTCTATCTCACCCCGGTGAGAATGGCCCACATTCAGAAATCTACCAACAACAGATGCTGGAGAGGATGTGGGGAAAAAGGGACACTAACCCACTGTTGGTGGGAATGCAAACTGGTTAAGCCACTATGGAAGTCTGTCTGGAGATTCCTCAGAAACCTGAACATAACCCTACCATACAACCCAGCCACCCCACTCCTTGGAATTTACCCAAAGGAAATTAATTTGGCAAATAAAAAAGCCATCTGCACATTAATGTTTATTGCAGCTCAATTCACAATAGCTAAGACCTGGAACCAACCCAAATGCCCATCAACAGTAGACTGGATAAAGAAATTATGGGACATGTACTCCATAGAATACTATACAGCAGTAAGAAACAACGAAACCCAGTCGTTTGCAACAAGATGGAGCAATCTGGAAAACATCATGCTGAGTGAATTAAGCCAGTCCCAAAAAGACAAATATCATTTGTTTTCCCTGATCGGTGACAACTGAGCACCAAAGGGGAAACCTGTTAAGTGAAATGGACACTATAAGCAACAATGAACTGATCAGCTCGTGTCCTGACTTTAGATGTACAATGTAATACTTTATCCTTTTTAGTATTTGTTGTTGTTGTTGTTTTTGTTCTAGTACTAGTGGTTGAACTCTGTAATTAACACACAATTATTCTAGGTGTTTAAATTTTAACTGAAAAGTGATCCCTGTTAAATCTAAGAGTGGAAAAAGAGAGGGAGGAGATGAACAATTTGGAACATGCTCAATAGGACTGGCCGCAAATGGTGGAGTTAGAAATGTGCCAGGGGATTCCAACACAATCCCATCAAGATGGCATGTACCAATGCCATCACACTAGTCCAGGTGATCAATTTCAGCTCACAATTGATAGCTCTGATAGGTCTAAGAGTCAAAGAGATCACACAAACAAGACAAGTATCTGCTAATACTAACTGATAGAATCAAAAAGGGAGAGAAAGATCCAACATGGGAAGCGGGATACACAGCAGACTCATAGAATGGCAGATGTCCTAAACAACACTCTGGCCTCAGAATCAGCCCTTAAGGTATTCGGATCTGGCGGAACAGCCCATGAGAGTATAGCAGGCATGGAAAGCCAAGATATCATGGAAAAAAAAAAAAGACCTAAATGAATGATCTCTGTGAGTGAGATCCCAGTGGAAAGAACGGGGCCATCAAAGAAGGAGGTACCCTTCTCCGAAGGGAGGAGAGAACTTCCACTTTGACTATGACCCTATCGGAATAAGATCAAAGTCAGCGAACTCTAAAGGCTTCCATAGCCCTGGCAACTCATGACTAGAGCCTAGGGAGATTACTGACGCCATGAACAGGAGTGTCAAATTGTTAAATCAGCAACAGGAGTCACTGTGTACTTACACCCCATGTGGGATCTGTCCCTAATGTGTCGTCTAAAGCGAAGTGATGCTATAACTAGTACTGAAACAGTATTTTTATACTTTGTGTTTCTGTGTGGGCACAAACTGATGAGGTCTTTACTAATTATATACTGAATTGATCTTCTGTATATAAAGAGAATTGGAAATGAAAAAAAAACAACCTGGTGTTAAAATGGAAATGGCATAGAAAATTAATTAATTTGAAAAAATATTATGTAGGATCTCTGTCTTTAATGTGCTGTACATTGCTATTTAATGCTATAATTAATAATCCAATGGTAGTTTTTTCACTTTATGTTGCTATATGGGCAAAATGTTGAAATCTTTACCTAATATATACTAAACTGATCTTCTGTATACAAAGAGAATTGAAAATGAATCTTTACTTGAATGGAAGGGGAAAGGGAGCAGGAAAGGGGAGGGTTGTGGGCGGGAGGGAAGTTTTGGGATGGGGAAGCCATTGTAACCCATAAGCTATACTTTGGAAATTTATATTCATTAAATAAAAGTTTAATAAAAAAAAAGACACACACACACACACACAAAACTTCCAGGACTATAATGAATAGTAAGGTGAGAGTGGGCATCCTTATCTGGCCCAAGTTAAAAAAAAAAAGAAAAACAAAAACAAAACAAACAAACACAAACAAACAAAAAAAAAAACTAAGCATTTTCTCCATTCAATAGGATGGTGGCTGTGGGTTTGTCATCAATTATTTGATTTTGTTGAGGGATATGCCTTCTATACCCAATTTGTTTAAGGTTTTCATCATGAAAGGATGTTGTGTTTTATCAAATGCTTTCTCAGCATCTATTGAGATAATCATATGATTTTTATTCTTCAGTGATGTTTCATACTGATTGATTTGTGAATGTTGAACCATCCCTGTATACCAGGGATAACTCTTACTTGGTCTGGGTGAATGATCCTTGATGTTGTTGGATTCAATTAGATAATATTTTGCTGAGGATTTTTGCATCTATGTTCATTGGTGATATTGATCTATAGTTCTCTTTCTCTGTTGTATCTTTTTCAGTTGTTTTGAGTAGCTTAAGAGAATTGGAATTAGTTCTTTAAATGTTTGAAATAATTCAGTAGTGAAGCCGTCTGGTCCTGAGCTTTTATTTGTTGGGAGGGTCTTTATTACTGATTCAATTTCTGTCTTGGATATTGGTCTGTTTAGTTTTTCTATGTCTTCATGACTCAATTGTGGTAGATTATATGTGTCCAGGAATCTATCCAATTCCTCTAAGTTTCCCAATAGGTTGGCATATATCTCTTTGTAGTGGTTCCTTTTTATTTCTGTGGTATCTGTTGTTAACATTTCCTTTTTCATTTCTGATTTTATTTATTTCAGTCTTCTCCCACTTTTGTTAGGCCAGGGGTGTATCAGTTTAGTTTAGTTTTTTTTTTTTTAAACAGTTCTTCATTTCATGATCATTTGCATTATTTTTTGTTTTCATTTTGCTTATTCTCTAATTATTTATTTCTTCCTCCTAATTTTGGGTTTGGGTTGTTGTTCTAGGTCTTTGAGATGCATTGATAGCTCATCTATTTGGTGTCTTTTCAATTTTATTATTTAGGCACAATTTGCTATAAACTTTTCTCTCTTAACACTGCTTTTGCTGTATCCCCTAAGTTTGATATAATGTATTGTCTTCTTCATTTGTTTCCAGAATTTTTTTAATTTCTCTTTTGATTTCTTCTATGACTGGCTGTTCATTCAGGAGCATGTTGTTCAGTCTCCATGTGTTTGCATATGATCTAGAAATTCTTTTTTTTTTTTTTATTTTTGACAGGCAGAGTGGACAGTGAGAGAGAGACAGAGAGAAAGGTCTTCCTTTTGCCGTTGGTTCACCCTCCAGTGGCCGCCGCAGTAGCGCGCTGCGGCCGGCGCACCGCGCTGTTCCGATGGCAGGAGCCAGGTGCTTATCCTGGTCTCCCATGGGATGCAGGGCCCAAGCACTTGGGCCATCCTCCACTGCACTCCCTGGCCACAGCAGAGAGCTGGCCTGGAAGAGGGGCAACCGGGACAGGATCGGTGCCCCGACTGGGACTAGAACCCGGTGTGCCGGCGCCGCAAGGCGGAGGATTAGCCTGTTGAGCCATGGCGCCGGGATTCTTAATTGTTGATTTCCAGCTTCATTCCATTGTGGTCAGAGAGGATGCAAGGTATGATTTCAATTTTTTTTTTTAATTTGCTAAGAATTTGCTTTATGGCCTAGAATATGGCCTATCCTATAGAAAGTTTCATGCACTAGGAGAAGAATGTATATTCTGTAACTATAGGGTGAAAAGTTCTGTAGATATCAGTTAGGTCCATTTGGTCCTATTAGCTCTGTTGTTTCTCTGTTAATTTTATGTCTAGTTGATCTGTCAATTGAAGAAAATGGGGTATTGAAGTCCCCCGTTACTATTGTATTGGAGTCTATGTCTCCCTTTAGATCCATTAACATTTCTTTTAAGTAGCCAGGTGCCCTGTAATTTGGTACATATATATTTACTATAGTCACATCTTTCTGTAGAATTGATCTCTTAATCATTACATGGTTTGTTTCAACAGTTTTTGTGTTAAAGTCTATTATGTCTGATATTGGGATGACTACACCTGCCCTTTTTTGCTTTCCATTAGCATGGAACATCTTTTTCCATCCTTTCACTTTCAGTTTGCATGTATCTTTGTTGGTTGGATGTGTTTCTTGAAGGCAGTAAATAGATGGGTCTTATTTTTTAATACATTCAACCGGTCTGTATCTTTTAACTAGACTGAGGCCATTTACATTCAAGGTGACTATTGATAAGTAATGACTTGGCCATGCTATTTTCCCATAAATACTCCTATTGTTTTCTTTAGATATCCTTTGTACTTTTACTGGGAGATTTCTTTTTTTTTTCTTTTCCTTTCTTTTCTTTTTCTTTTTCTTTTTCTTTTTTTTTTCTTTCTTTCTTTTTTTTTTTTTTTTTTGGACAAGCAGAGTGGTCAGTGAAAGAGAGAGAGAAAGAGAGAAAGGTCTTCCTTTTTCCGTTGGTTCACCCCCCAATGGCCGCTGTGGCCAGCGCACTGTGGCAGTACACCACGCTGATTTACTGGGAGATTTCTGCCTTCTCATTCTTTCATGATATTGGCTTTCTTTCTATGTTTCTGCATGTATGACATCCTTAAGCATCTTTTTTAAGGCTGGATGAGTGGTGGCAAATTCTTTAAATTTCTGTTTGCTATGGAAGGTCTTTGTTTCATCTTCATTCATAAATGGGAGCTTTGCAGGGTACAGTATTCTGGGTTGACAGTTTCTTTCTCTTAACACTTGGACTATTTCTCTCCATTGTCTATTAGTCTGTAGAGTTTCTGATGAGAAGTCAGCTGAATCAAATTGGAGATCCTCTGAAGGAATCTGTCATTTCTCTTGTGCACATTTTAGAGTCTTTTGTTTATGTTTTACTGTGGAAACTTTGACTACAATGTGTCATGGTGAAAATCCTTTCGGGTCATGTCTATTAGGAGTTCTGTGTGCTTCCTGTACATGGACTTCCGTTTCTTTCTTCAAATTGTGGAACTTTTCTGTGATTATTTCATTAAATAGGCCTTCTAGTCCAAACTCTGTTTCCACACCTTTGAGAATTTCTAAAACCCGTATGTTGGGTCATTTGATAGTATCCCATAAGTCTCCAACACTGCTTTTAAGTTTCTTTTTCCTCCTCCTTCTTTATTCTGGCTGAAAAATTTCCAGATTTGTCTTCTAGCTTGGATATTCTTTCTTGTGCCTATTCAAGTCTGTTGTTAATGCTTTCTACTACATTTTTATTTGATCTATTGAATTCTTCATTTCCAGTACGTCATTTTAATTTTCTTCAAAAATCTCAATTTCATGGGAAAATTTTTCATTTATGTCATGTATAGTTTTCTTTAGTTTGTGCATTTGCTTTGATTGCATTTGAGTAATCCTGTGATTAGTCTTTTGATTTCTGTTTCCAGCATTTCCTCAGTCTCTTCATTAATATTCTTTTTTTTAAAACTTTTATTTACTGAATATAGATTTCCAAAGTACAGCTTATGGATTACAATGGCTTCCCCTCCCCCCCCACCATAACTTCCCTCCCACCCACAACCCTCCCCTTTCCCGCTCCCTCTCCCCTTCCATTCACATCAAGATTCATTTTCAATTCTCTTTATATACAGAAGATCAGTTTAGTTTATAATAAGTAAAGATTTCAACAGTTTGCCCTCACATAGCAACACCAAGTGAAAAATACTGTTGGAGTACTAGTTATAGCATTAAATCACAATGTACAGCACATTAAGGACAGAGATCCTACATGATATTTTAAAAAAATTGATTAATTTTCTATGCCATGTCCAATTTAAAACCAAGTTTTTTGTTTTTTGTTTTTTTTCCCCGTTTTCAATTATCTTTATGTACGGAAGATCGATTCAGTATATACTAAGTAAAGATTTCATCAGTTTGCACCCACACAGAAACACAAAGTATAAAAATACTGTTTCAGTACTAGTTATAGCATTACTTCACATTGGACAACACATTAAGGACAGATCCCACATGAGATGTAAGTACACAGTGACTCCTGTTGTTGACTTAACAATTTGACACTCTTGTTTATGGCGTCAGTAATCTCCCTAGGCTCTAGTCATGAGTTGCCAAGGCTATGGAAGCCTTTGGGGTTCGCCGACTTTGATCTTATTCTGACAGGGTCATAGTCAAAGTGGAAGTTCTCTCCTCCCTTCAGAGAAAGGTACCTCCTTCTTTGATGGCCCCATTCTTTCCACTGGGATCTCACTTGCAGAGATCTTTCATTTAGGTCTTCTTCTTGTTGTTGTTTTTTTCCCCAAAGTGTCTTGGCTTTCCATGCCTACAATACTCTCATGGGCTCTTCAGCCAGATCTGAATGCCTTAAGGGCTGATTCTGAGGCCAGAGTGCTATTTAGGACATCTGCCATTCTATGAGACAGCTGTGTTTCCCGCTTCCCATGTTGGATCCTTCTCTCCCTTTTTGATTCTATCAGTTAGTATTAGCAGACATTAGTCTTGTTTGTGTGATCCCTTTGACTGTTAGACCTATCAGTGTTATCAATTGTGAACTGAAGTTGATCACTTGGACTAGTGAGATGGCATTGGTACATGCAATCTTGATGGGATTGTATTGGAATCCCCTGGCACATTTCTAACTACACCATTCTAATATTGAAATTTTGTTGTGTTCCTTTGGGAGGGGGTTATAATGTCTTCCTTATTCTTGTTTTGTGAATTTCTGCATTTGTTTTTATGCATTTGGGGAGTTTCTTATTGTTGTTGTTGTTTTCCTCTGATGGCTTTTATCTTTGTACTGTGCCCCTGTGGCTTAGTGGAATATCTGTTCTTTCAGTGAATACCAAGTAGTGTATGCTGTGTCTGGCCTGGGAGCTGTGGTATGCGCTCATGCGTAGGACAAATATTCAGGGGATAGTAGATCTCCTCTTGTTAACAGAAGGTGGGAAATGGTCACCTCTGTTGTTTTATCACCCCCTCCCCTCCCCTCCTCCAACTGAGCCATGCCTGTTTGCTGTCCCCTTGTGGCTTCAACATTCATTCATGCCACCATATGAACTGCACAAATGATTTGTGCAGTCCTCTCTGTGAGCATGATTCCCACTGCAATGACCTGCCGCAGGCAACCAACGAGTTCCAAACTTGTGAAGCTGTACCCAGTGATTTCCCAGAGACCCACCTATTCCTTGCACTCTCTTGTGTAGCCACCAAGTCCCCACAGTCTCAGCACACAAGACTCCCACAGTTGCTGTGTGCAGAGGTTCCACTCTGCCCTGCCTATCAAGTCAGCAGAGAGATAGATGTTTCCCCAACCCAGCTCCACCTAGGCTGCTTGATCCTTGGAGCCTGTGCTGTGTTGGGAGGCTGAGGGCACCTTACAGTCTCACATGGGTGCCCCGCCACCTTCAGTTCTCCCAGCCAGGCTCAAAGTCAGTGGGGACTATGGATTTTTTTCCCTCTGCTACAATCTCTGGAATGTACACACATAAAAGAACCACTGAGTAAATGTTGCCGTCTTTCCTGCCATGCTGCCAGTACTGCTGAGAAGAGGGCCTCCTGTCTCAGCCAGTTGTTGTTCATGTGCACAAAGGCTTCCAAAGCCACTGCCCGAGCCCAGAATGGTGCCCACCTTTTCAGAGCCAGGCAACAGGCACCATTGTGGGGAAGATAAACATGCTCCTTTTACTTCCAGTGGGTCAGTGGTAACCATTAGTAACTGCCAGCCCTTTGGGCTCTAGTCTGACTCATGCCATGCTCTCTGTCTGCCTATTTCACCACAGGTTGCTACAGTCTGGTCTCACCTCTGTCTCCAAGCTGCTGCCCTCTCCTGTTTTCAGCTGCTGCAGCTGTGTGTTGCATCCATGTTCATGCTGTATGTCCACACCTTCCACACAGGTCCATAGCATTCCTCTTCCTTTTATAGACTTTCTAGTGTGGTTTTCTCACTAATTCTTTCCTGAGAGTATAGTTCCTAATTTGTGTGTGTGTGTGTGTGTGTGTCTGTGGCCTAGTGCAGTACCTCATTCTCTATTCCACCAACTTGGAATCTCCTTTCTTAGTAATTTTCAATGTAATGTGTTATTAATATAGCTGACATACTCTACAATAGAGCTCTTGAACTTATCCTCACACTTAACTGAAATTTTGTATACTTTTACCAATATCTTCCTAATTTTTTCCCCTATCTTCTAGTAACTACCATTTATCCTATCCTTTAAACTTTTAGGTTCTGTATGTGTGTGAGATCATACAGTATTTGTCTTTCTGTACCTGGCTCATTTCACTTAACATCATATCTTACAATTAATCCATGTTGCCAGAAATGACAGAATTTCTTTCTTTTTGAAGCCTGAATAGTAGTCCATCATGTATATGCACCATGTTTTGTTTACCCATTTATTCAGTTGATGGACATTTGAGTCAATTAAATATCTTCACTATTGTCAGTAATGCTGCAGTAAACATGGAAGTACTGATCTCTCTTCAGCATAATGCTTTCATTTCCCTTGTATATTAACCAAGGGGTGAGGTTCCTAGATTGTATAGTAGTTCGGTTTCTGATGTTTTGAGGAAACTTTATACTGTTTTCTGTTAGTGGCTGTGTTTATTTATATTCCTGTCAACAGTGTGTTCAGGGAGGGATTTCTGTTTCTTCACATCCTTGCCAGCATATTTTTTTAATAATAGTCATTCTAAACAGGTTCAAGGTGATCCCTCATTTTGGCTTTAATTTGCACTCTTGATTTTTATTGATGCTGAACATTTTTTCATACACCTATTGGCCATTTGCATGTCTTATTTTGAGAAATGTCTATGCAGATATTTTCCTCAATTTTTTTTAACTTTTATTTAATGAATATAAATTTCCAGTGTACAGCTTATGGATTACAATGGCTTCCCCCTCCCATAACTTCCCTCCCACCTGCAACCCTCCCCTCTCCCGCTCCCTCTCCCCTTCCGTTTGCATCAAGATTCATTTTCAATTCTCTTTATATACAGAAGATCAATTTAGTATAAAGATTTCAACAGTTTGCACCCACATAGAAACACAAAGTGAAACATACTGTTTGAGTACTAGTTATAGCATTAAATCAAAATGTACAGCACATTAAGGACAGAGATCCCACATGAGGAGCAAGTGCACAGTGGCTCCTGTTGTTGACCCAACAAATTGACACTCTAGTTTATGGCGCCAGTAACCATCCTAGGCTGTCATCATGAGTTGCCAAGGCTATGGAAGCCTTCCAAGTTTGCCGACTCTGATCATATTTAGACAAGGTCATAAAAGACAGAGTGAGGATAGTAACCAATGATCCTAAGAGTGGCATTTACCAGGTTTGAACAATTATACAGCATTAAGTGGGGAAGAGGACCATCAGTACACACAGGTTGGGAGTAGAGCCATTGGTGGTAGAGTAGAGGTTATGATTACAAAGGAATGCAGCCCAAGTACGCTAGACAGGGTCTAGAACAAAGGACAGAGTCATTATTAGAGGAGCCTAGAAAGGTGCTGTCTAAGCTACAATTAAGTTTTCTGATTGAGAGGCAAATAGAACCTGATGGAAGGGGCTTGATAATAATCTGGTGGGCCAGCATTATGGCATAGCTGGTAGAGCTGCTGCCTATGTCGCTGACATCCTATGTGGATGCTGCTTCGAATCCCTACTCTACTTTCGAGTCCCTACTCTACTGCTTTACTTTCTATCCAGCTCCCCACTGGTGTGCCTGGGAAGGCACTGGAGGCTGACTGAAGTTCTTGGGCCCCCACAGCCCATGTGTGAGACTAGGGAGAAGCTCCTGGCTCCTGGATTTGGTCCAGCAAAGCCCTGGCCATTGCATCCATTTGGTGAGTGAGCCAGTAGATGAGAGCCAGCCTTTCTCTCTCTCCCTCTCTCTCTCCACCCCTCTCTCTGACTGTGCCTTTCAAATATATAAAACAAATCATTACAAAAAAATAGAAATCAGTTTTTTCTCTTGCTGTTGAGTTCATCATATATTTTGGATAATAACTCCTTATCAGATGTTTGGTTTAAAAATATTTTTTCTCATCCTAAGGGTTGTCTCTTCCCTCTGTTGGTTGTTTTCTTTGCTTTGTAGAAGCTTTTTAGTTTGATGTAATTGCATTTGTCTGTTTTAGAATTTGTTGCCTGTACTTTTGAAGTCATAGCGAAAAATCATTCCCAGAGCCAACTAATGTAGCTTTCCTATTTTAGATACTATGTTAAATCTTTACTCCATTTCAGGTTAATTTTTATATGAGATGAGATTCCAGTTTCATTCTTCTTTATGTGAATATCCAGTTTCCTGTTGCCACCATTTTTCAAAAATTAATTGTCTGTAAATATGTGGGTTTATTTCTGAGCTCTCTGATTTTGCTCCCTTGATCTATGTATCTGTTTTTATGCCTGTACCATGCTGTTTTTATTATTATAACTTTTTATTATACTTTCAAATCATGTATTTTAATGCATCTGGTTTTTCTCTTTTTGTTCAAGATTGCTATTTGGAAACCTTTCTGGTTTAATTTGAATTTATTTATTTTTTTTAGTCTTGTGAAAAAAATCATTGAATTTTGATCAGAATTTCATGTAGTATGTGGATTGTTTTGGATATTATGGGCATTTTAACAATATTGATTCTTCCAATCCATGGACATAGGATATGTTTCCATTTCTTTGTGCCAGTTAAATTTCTCCTTTTGATTATTTATTGCTGCCCAGATTTTATTGAATTGTTTCAATGCATTTTCTTTCTTTTTTTTTCTTTTTTTTTTTTTTTTTTTTTGGACAGGTAGCATTAGACAGTGAGAGAGAAAAAGACAGAGAGGAAGGTCTTCCTTTTTCCGTTGGTTCACCCCCCAAGTGGCCGCCACGGCTGGCACGCAGTGGCTGGCGCACTGTGCCAATCCAAAGCCAGGAGCCAGGAGCTTCCTCCTGGTCTACCATGTGGGTTCAGGGCCCAAGGTCCTGGGTCATCCTCCACTGCATTCTCGGGCCACAGCAGAGAGCTGGACTGGAAGAGGAACAACCGGGACAGAATCTGGCGCCCTGACCCAGACTAGAACCCGGTGTGCCGGCGCTGCAGGCGGAGGATTAGCCTAGTGTGCTGTGGTGCCGGCCTCAATGTATTTTCTAAAAGTTTGCTGAACTTCTTATCACAACTGTTTTGAATTCTTTATCAGGTAATTCATAAATCTCTGTTCCTTCAGGGTTAGTTACTGGTGTTTTATTTTGTTCCTTTGATAGTATCATGTTCCCTGACATTAATCATTGGCTGTGCATTTGTGTCTGCATATTTGAAGAAGTGGGGACTTATTCCAGTATTTGCAGACTTGCCATGTTGGGGAAAAAATGTTTCACTATTTAGCCTGTGCAGAGATATGGACAGACTGTCTTGCATAGTCAGTGGGCAAGCTTGCTGTTGGAGTTCTCACACAGGCCGGTCTGGTGCCTGGGGCAGCTGGTAGGCAGTGCTGGTGCTGAAAGTGTGGAATTGGGCCTGGAGCTGTGCTTTGAGTGGACCTCTTAATTGGGTCTGAAGGGCTGGGCCTAGAGCCAAAGTCCATGAAGGCAGGTTGACCTGCAGCCAAAGTCTAGAGGGGCTAACTTGGAGCTGGAATAGGTCTTACCTGAGTCTGTCAGGGCTGGCCAGGGGCTGGGATAGGTCTGGCACCTGCTTCCACTGGAATAGGCCTGAAAACTGAGTATGTAAGGGCTGGCCTTGCACCAGTGAGTCTGAAGATTGACTCTGAAGCATAGGCTTAGAAGATTTGAGCCTCTGAAATCGCTCTTAGCTTGATGTGCCCAAAGCCCTGATGCAGGAGCTGGTCTAGGGGTCAGGTTCGGTGGGGTTGGCCTGTTGGTGAGGGAGGCCTGGAGGCTCATTCTACAGATAATGGCTTGGATTTGGATCCCTGGGACCTGCTTAATGCTAATTTTTACTGAGGTGGGCATGGCATTTAGATCCAAGGCAAAGTCCTTCCCGATTGTGGAGGGATCTCTCTCCCTGCTGTGCTACCTGGAGTTGGGCTAAGGGAGATATGGACAGTCTCAGCTAGATTCATGGGCGGTAATCTTACGTGGTTTCCGTAGTTCTTGTGAAAGTCTTTTGTGTGTGCATGATTGTTTACATTGATGTTTATTTTGGACAGTGGTCTCTGGGAAGTCCTATTTTGTTATCTTGCTAATGTCTGAATTTCATAAAATCTAGGCATCAATTTTTTTCTTAAGTTTCTGAAGTCATTCAAATGTTCAGTAGTGTTTGAGGACCTCTGTTGTAGACTCTCCTTTTCTGACAGTGATGCTCGAAGGTGATCCCAAGACCAGCAACCTGGAAACTTGTTGGAAGTGCGAATTCTTAGGCCCCAGATCTATGGAATTAGAAATTCTTGGCTTTGCATCCAGAAATATATCTGCAGTGAGTCCTCCAGGTGACTCCAATGTCCGCTCAAATTTGAGAACAGCAGCAGTTTCGCCACTCTCTCTCTTTCACTCCCTCTCTCTGGTTTTGAGGTATACCAAAATGTTTTGAACACATTCATTTCTAATTAGCTATGATTCAGTAATTTTGAAGTAGTATACATAGCAGATAATTTTATAAGCTACATTTCATGATAAAATAATGCATTTAGAGTAGAGGCCAGTGTTAGAATGGATATAAATAAATAGGGTAAGTATTGTTGGTGATAAATTTGAGGGATGTTTTTCTTGTATATAATTAAATTTTCTTTTTACCTTATAATGAAAATAGAAGAGAGTAACTCTTGTAGTGACTGGAAGGTTTAAGCCAGGTTACAAGGAGCATATCACATCCCAGCCAATACCAAAGTAGCCTGGGCAGTTTTCTTACTTTCTCTGTGCATCAATTCCATATGTACAAAGTGGACCTACTAATAGTGTCTTTCTCACAGAAATATTATAACTAACTTGGTTAATTCCCAGAAGTTACTTAGAAAGTTCCTGGTCATTTGTAGGTAGCCCAAAACACTTTAGTATTTTTACTAAGAATTTGAAAGATTCAGCTTTGCTCTTTTCTTGTTTATTCATTTATTTTGGTGTCTTTGTGTTAGTATTAATCTAAGACTATTATGTTTTTTACAGGGATATTTTAAAACCGTGTATTTATTTTCTGGCTGGCGCCGTGGCTCAACAGGCTAATCCTCTGCCTTGCGGCGCCGGCACACCGGGTTCTAGTCCTGGTTGGGGCACCGGATCCTGTCCCGGTTGCCCCTCTTCCAGGCCAGCTCTCTGCAATGGGCCGGGAGTGCAGAGGAGGATGGCCCAAGTGCTTGGGCCCTGCACCCGCATGGGAGACCAGGAGAAGCTCCTGGCTCCTGGCTTCGGATCAGCGTGATGCGCCGGCTGCAGCGGCCATTGGAGGGTGAACCAACGGCAAAAAGGAAGACCTTTCTCTCTGTCTCTCTCTCTCTCACTATCCACTCTGCCAGTCAACAAACAAACAAACAAACAACACATGTATTTATTTTCTGAGCGATGGTTTAAAGTACATTATATAATTCTTAATCAGGTGCATAGGTGCTGCCATATGTCCTAGTCTATTGAATGAAGACTAAGGAGAAATGCAGTGCTGTTATGTTGTCAATGGAACTACTACTTTCTAATCAATGTCCTTAATACTTGGAGCAAGAGAAATTACCTTTATCAAATTTTGCGCTGTATATTGGAAAAGCTTATTTCTTACTGCACCAGATGAAAATAAATGCAAATAAAGGCTCTAATTTACTTTTCTATCTTCATTGATGGTCTTATATAACCCTGGGGAAAGTAGCAGATACCATGAAACATTTGCTGTAGGTCAGTGCTTCTCAAACTTTAATGTACATATGGATCACTGGAGGATCTTGTTAAAATGCACATTCTGATTCAGCAAGTCTGGAGCTTGTTCTGAGGTTCTGAATTTCTAATAAATTCCCAGGCAATGCCAATGCTATGGATTCCTGAACTACACTTTGGAATAACCATGCCGGTATGACAATTTTCTGTCTTAACCCAAATTGTTCATTATCCTTTGTCGCTTGTATAAAATCCCGTAAAGCCATACAGTATCCTTCTGTATTTATTTACTTCCATCCTCACTGTCCCTGCCTTTTCCATTCATGTATTTTATGCTTCAGGACACCAAGAGCTCTTCCTGATTTAGTGAACACAATAATCATTTATGCTTCTAGGGGCTTATAAAACTAGATAAGAAGGCTAGGAAGGGCAAAGGGAGAGATGACCATTTAAGAGTGTCTCAAGGTCAGTGATCTCAAATTTTAAAACTTATTATCTTTCAAGATTGCCAAGTTTTTCTCAATAAATGGTCAGAACAGTAAATTAAAAAAAAATCCTGGATACTTGTTGCTTCCTCATAATGTGGCGTGTTCTTCTAAAATAATGGTAACATTAAACTATCATATGATCCAAAAATCTAAAGGCTTTGTACATGTGTTTAATAACTTTAAAGATTCTTTCAGAAGCCAAGGCTGAAGATTCTGCAAAGTACTTTATTAAGGGTAAATATAGACCTTTTTGCTATTTAATACATATCATAAAATTATATTATGTAGGAATATATATTTTCATGAAATATTATATTTTTAGAACTGAGTGCCACTGTTTTAATGGATGTATTTGTGTTTCTAGTAACAATTTAAAGTTTGGGACTAGCAATTACATTAAATATGAGAGTATACCTTGTTGTCAACAATTGGTAAAATTTTGAGTGATATAGAACAGTAAGTTAGGAATAAAATAAGCTGAAATGTTAGAAATGTCAAAAGTAAAAACAAAGTGTTGTATTTATTTAGTTAGCTTGGAGACTTTGCAAATAATTTTTTCAAAGTTATTCTAAGCTATTATTGTTAAACTTAAGCCCTTGGGACAAAACCTCTAAGTATGGCTTGGTTTTAATCCCTCCATCTACCTGAAGTTACCTAGAACTAGAGTAGTTTACTTCCAGCATGCTTTTAGTCCAATTAGTTTACCAAAGTTCAACTAATTCCAGTCTTATATTATATAGCATACACAAGCACGCATGATCTTCAGTGTTTATATATATAGACATATGTAAAATTATATAGTATATGCAATATTTATATTCATATATACCCTTTATATAGAGGTATATTCTACCTGTTGTATCTATATGATATATGCTTATATACATGTATATGAACATACCTATGTGGAACTGTTACATACAAACATATTTTATGTGTATACACATATGCATATAAGGGTACTTCAGAGAGTTCATGAAGTAGTAAGCATTTAGCTTTGTAATTAGGACCCTGGTTAAATGCCCACAGCCCATGTTAGACTACCTGGGTTTAGTGCCTGGCTCTGGAGCCTTACTCCAGCTTCCTGCTAATGCAGACCCTGTGAAGCAATAGTGATGGCTTACTAACTGGGTTCCTGTCACCCACGTAGGAGACCTGGATTGAGTTCCTAGAACTTAGCTATAGCCTGGCCCAGTTCCAGCTGTTGTGAACACTGAGGGAGTAAGCTAGTGGACGGAAGCTCTCTCTCCACCTCTCCCCCTCTCTCCTTCCCTCTTTCAAAATAACTTTGAAAAAATTTTTTTTAGAAAAAATGTTAGTAATGTTAGTAGAAATAGAGATTTAAACAGTAATGCACATTTTCCATGGACTTCATGAAGGTTCCAGTGTGTGTATATGCATGTGTGCATGCATATGTATATTGAGACTCTGCAGAGTGGACACATGTTCCTTGAGGTAGGTAGTTCTTAGAACATTGTAAATACTTTGTAGCATTCCCAGGCCCCTCTGGAAGGTTGGAAGCATGGTGAGGCTATAAAGGGTGCCATGCCTCACCCAGGCCTGGGATATTCAAACGCTGGTGCAAAACATGAACAGATACTTTAATGCTCTTGGACCATTGCATTTTAGTGCAGCACTAGCTATTGCATTTCTATTAGGATACTGGTTTTCATTTTAACAAATATTCAAACAGATTCTGAATATGAAAATAAAAAAATGTACAGTGTATTAGAATGGCATGGAAATACATATAATGAGAAAGGTGCTACCATGTTTTTCATGGTAGTCTTCCTGCTGCAAGTGTACGGTGATCAGTTACATGTCGTTTTGAGCAATAGAACTCTCATGCTCTATTAACTGTGGTGTTAGGAAAATGGCTTCTGGCAATTTTCCATCATGTCAATTCCCTGAGTATTTACATTAGGAGCAACATTTTTTTTTATGATGGGTACAAAAAAAATCTCCTCTTCTCAGCATTTCCCCATTATGGGCACAAAATGTTTTCCTTCCTATAAAATACACTTTAGGAGTATAACTTAGTGATGCACATTAGATACTGGAGCTTGGAGAGGTAAAGGGTTCAGTTCAATCTCTGGCTCATTATTACTTCTTTCTGTATTTCATTTCTTGATCTGATGTAAATTGAACTAGGGAATATTTGGAACACTAGTAATGGGTTTTGAAAAAAAAACATTGAATAGAAGCTCTCAGAAACTCTTCTGGGGGAAAATTTGGACAAGGCAGTTTCTTTATGCTCTCAAGAAGAGATTTATAACAAAGCATCAAGTACTTTTCAGTAATGAAAGACGTTGTTCATGTTTTGATCAATACCTCCTAGCTGATACATAATCAGCCTGAACAGGGCGTGACATGAATTTTTCTTCATGACATTTGCGTGACTTGATGTTATTTTAAATGATAAATCTATAGGTTTGGATGATAAAAGAGTAGTATGCAGACCAAAAACTAATTGATAAATATCTCTTTTAGTTCTCTGAAAGGCAGTTTGGCTTCATGATCTTGTCAAAATTTAGTAAAGTAACACAATTTCACCATGTTTTCTGTTTCTATAATTGCAGTTTTTGAAGTCTATTTCCTTCTTTTTGCTCTCTGCCTTCATTACCCCACTCTCAGACATTCCCTTAAACTTCACAGTGAATTTTAGTATCTTCTACTAACTCTCTGAAAATCCATCCATTGTTAGGTGCTAGTTAATATTAGATGATACTTTGTATGGCAACAAGAACTGGTTAAAAAGGTCATTAAGTAACCACTGGTGGTGTCAGTGATTTTTTTTCCCCCCCTCAGGAACTTCAACACGTATTTGACTTTATTAGAAATTAAGGCTTTCAGGTTTTAGACTAAAAACCCAAGATTGGTTCTTTTGTGTTAGGTTTGCATTTTTTAATTGAATATTGTGTGTACCACGAGTACAGTTTATGCTAAGAGGAACCAGCCCTAGGGCACAATGAATTTTTGTTTCCACTTTACTAAAGCTACATAAATTATTTCTTTTAGAGGTAACCACATTGTACCCAGACTGTCTGAATTACATATGAATTTGAAAATACATTTCACTGACAACACCACATTTCAGAAGTTAGGAATTCTCATGTATAAATAGTACTATTTTCATACTGTGTTCTGCTGCAGATTTGAACCTGTCAATTAAAGAATGTCAAAGAACTTCCAAACCTCTGTATCGGCTTCCAGCTACTTCAGACTTTTAAAACACAAACACCCGAGTTCCCAGCCATCTGAGCCCACTGATGCTCGTTAAAGGGCTGATGAATGGGTGCTTCTGCTAGTACAATAGTGCCCCCTGCCCTGCCAACCCAATTTGAAGATGTGACTTTTGCAGTTTCCATTACCCATGGTCAAACCTGATAGAGAAGTATTAAATGGGGGCTGGTGCTGTGGCTTAGTGGGTAAAGCCGCCGCCTGTAGTGCCGGCATCCCATATGGGGTCTTTGTAGCCAACTGGGGAGTGAAGCAGCAGATGGAAGACCTCTCTCTCTGCCTCTCTTCTCTCTGTGTAACTCTGACTTTCAAATAAATAAATACATCTTTAATAAAAATGAAAAAAATATTAAATGTAAAATTTCAGAAAAAGGTGATCATAAGTTTTTTTTTCATTTATTTTTTATTTTTATTTTTATTTTTTATTTTTGACAGGCAGAGTGGACAGTGAGAGAGAGAGAGAGAGACAGAGAGAAAGGTCTTCCTTTGCCATTGGTTCACCCTCCAATGGCCACCATGGCCAGCACACTGCGGCCGGCGCACCGCGCTGATCCGATGGTAGGAGCCAGGTGCTTCTCCTGGTCTCCCATGGGGTGCAGGGCCCAAGCACTTGGGCCATCCTCCTCTGCACTCCCAGGCCACAGCAGAGAGCTGGCCTGGAAGAGGGGCAACTGGGACAGAATCCAGCGCCCCGACTGGGACTAGAACCCGGTGTGTCGGCGCCGCAAGGTGGAGGATTAGCCTGTTGAGCCACGGTGCCGGCGTAAGTTTTAAGTTGTGTTCATTTTGGTGGCATGTTGAAATCTCACACCTCACCCTGGACAAGAGTGATCCCTTTGTGCAGTGTACCCACATGTGAACATTTCTCCAGGAGACAGTTACTAGCCTTCTCAGTTGTCCGATCTACAGTAGCGTATTGCAGTGCCTGTGGTAGCCTAAAGCCACGTTGTAATGTCTACATCATTCACTCCATGCCATCTCTACATTGTAGGCCTTGTATCATATCACATCATCCCAAGAAAGGTGTGCACAGAACCAAGAGAGATTTGGAGAGAGAAAGGAACAGAAAGATCACATTCATATATCATTTATTACAGTATGTTGTTTTAATTGTTCTATCATTCTATCATTTGTTTTTCTTGTTCATCTCTTATTGTGTCTAATTTTTCAGCTAAACTCTATCATAGGTATGTATTTATAGGAAAAAATAGTATATGTAGGGTTTCCTAGTATCTGTAGTCTCAGGCATCCACTGTGTTTTGAACATATCTCCTGTGGGGAGGAGGGGAGTGCTGTATTATATTTTCCCCTTTCAAGTGATGGGACTATTATGTGTGATTAAACGGGGTTTTATATATGTGTAAAAAATGTATAGCACATTTTGAGAATCTACTTAGAATGATATAAAAAAATAAACTAGTACTCTTTGAAAGCATTGATTCAAGCTTAACTACTTGTTTATATATACTTACTTGTATAATCCATATTTTGTAAATACACCTAAGAGACTCATCAACATTGTCAACTCTCCCCTCCTCTTGGGTGGACTGCCACTCTTGGCTGATGTGATGTCACACTTTCCTGGTTTACTGTGCTGCTCATAGGTCAGCATCTTGTCAGTACCCTTTATGCTCCTTCCTCTGCCTGTCTCTTCAGTGTCAAGGCCCTTCAGACATCTGGCTTAGCCCTCTTCTCCACTCAGCATTGGTCATAATCTCTTCTCATCTCTACTTGTTGAGGACTTCTTAAATCAGCTCCCTATGCAAAACTCTCCTCAGTGCATTAGATTTCTGTATTTTACTTCTTATTAGATGTCTTTAAGTGGCTGTTATAGGAGCAATTCAAACTGAACCTATGGGCAGCAGGATGCTTTGTTTTAAGCTTATTGATCTTTTTGTTTGTTTAGAGAAAGTTCTATGTTTCGTCTTAATTTTCTGAATGTACTTCTCCTATAGCCTTAAATATTCTTTCCCTTTGCTCCCTCCTATTCTTTCAACAGATCTCTTAAATGACTTATTCTCAGATGCCTGTCAGCATCAGGGATTTCTTTTACATAGTTAATGTGATAATCATAAAGGTAATATGACAATTATCACTGTTTTGCTTTCAATGGATGTTGTTACAAATTAGGACATAGTTAGTGGCTTAACACAACACAGTTTATTATCTTACAGCTATGTAGATTGGAGGCTGACACTGTTCTTATTGGAAGCTCTAGGGGAGACTAAATTTTCCTGACCACTCCAGTTTCTAGAGACCACCTGCATTCCTTGGATCATATTTCCCATGTTCAAAGCAAGCAACATCTGGTAAAGTCTTCCTCACATCACATCTCTTTCTCTGACTCCTGATTTCACTTTTCAGAATCCTTGTGATTGTATTGGGCTGACCTGAATAATCTGGGATATTCTTCCCATCAATACATCTGCTGATTAGAAACCTTGGTTCTGTTTCCAACCTTTTGCCGTGGGACTTAATATATTCATAGATTCTGGGAATGAAGACGTGGACATCTTTGGGAAGCCATTCTGTGTCTATCATAATAGCTCACAGTTATTGACAACTTCCCACTTGCTGGCCACTGTCCTAAGCAGCTCGCATGCATTCAGTTGTAGTGAACTATGATGAGCCTTGGGTGTTACCTTATACTCTGTGCAACTTTAATAAGTCTGTCTGCCATTGTTCCCTGAATGCTGGTAGTAGGTATGAAACTCCTTGATCAGAAACAAAAGATTTAATTGTTCCAGCTATAGCAGTAGCCAGAGTGTCAGCATTTTTTCTGCCAGTTCCCTAAGTCACAATTGCTGAGAATGACACAAAGAAGTCTGGGTGATATCTGTACATCCAATTGGATGATATTACAGCTGAGTAGCGCTGAGCCTGGGGAATCTGATTCTTTTACAAGTGATGGTACATATGCCTGCCTTTTGCTCTGGAGAGGACATTATCTCTGTTTTTGAAATACAAATGTTCTTTAAAAGACAGTGTGGAATGGAAAGGAAGCAGTGTTTGTGCTCACAAGACATTCAGAAATGTGAGACCCTTGAGAATTGTGTTCCAACAGCAGTTCTCATAGTGTTCCTGTGAAGTAGTTGCAATTACATTCATCTCCATTTTATAGGTAAGGAAATTGAAAGGCAGGGAGGATCAGTAATGTGCCCCATTAAGTAGCAGAATTGAGTTCATGTTCTTAATCTCTGCTTTAAGCTGCATCCATTACACCATGCACTCATCATAGCATGTGCATTGTTCTGTAATTGCCTTCATGTGTTTCTATGATATATATGCTTTTGAACTTGTTTGTAACAGTTTTTAAGCTTCATGAGAGTTTAGGGTGACTGTGTCTTTATCACTCAAGGTTTACAATTCCAGTGCCCAGGTCAGTGTGGCCTATACTAGGTTTTGATAAGTATTTTTAGAATAAATGAAAATACATTCTAAATGGAGGGATTTTTATATTGAACCTGTATTCTTTTATATTTTTTAAAATTTTTTTTAAACTTTTATTTAATGAATATAAATTTCCAAAGTACAGTTTATGGATTACAATGGCTTCCCCTCCCCCCCCACCATAACTTCCCTCCCACCCACAACCCTCCCCTTTCCCACTCCCTCTCCCCTTCCATTCATATCAAGATTCATTTTCAATTCTCTTTATATACAGAAGATCAGTTTAGTATATATTAAGTAAAGATTTCAGCAGTTTGCACCCACATAGCAACACAAAGTGAAAAATACTGTTGGAGTACTAGTTATAGCATTAAATCACAATGTACAGCACATTAAGGACAGGATCCTACATGATATTTTTTAAAAATTGATTAATTTTCTATGCAATGTCCAATTCAAAACCAAGATATTTTTTTTGTTTTTTTTTTTTTTGTTTTTTTCATTTTCAATTATCTTTAGATAACAGCAGATGTTTGTTAGTCAACTTGGATTTTTAACAACTAATGGAGATAGGGCTTATTTAGTGCATTTTTTTTTCTGTTTTCATGCCTAATCATGTTTGCTTTTAGCAGCAAAGATTGTTTCAATTATTTATTTATTTGCTTATTTGAGAAGGATAGAGAGAGGGAGAGCTCTCATCTGCTGTTTCTGTCCTCAAATGCCCACAATAGCCGGGGCTGAACTGGAGCTAAAGCCAGGGAGCCAAGAACTCAATTCAAGTCTCCCATGTGGTGGCAGGGACCCAAATGCTTTAGCCATCATGCACTGCTTCTGAGGACCTGTATAAGCAGGAAGTCAGATCCAGGAATTAAACCCACGTCCTCTGGTATGAGATACTGATATCTTAACTGCTTAGAAAAATGCCTGCCTGGGATCTTGAGTTTTTTAATTATTGTTTTTAAGATTTATTTATTTATTTGAAACAGCTACAGAGAGAGAGGGCTATATTGAAAGTGGAACAGCCATGACGTGAACTGGCATCCATATGGGATTATGGCTTGCAAGCAGCAGCTTTATCAGCTATGCCACAAAACTGGCCCCTGGATAGTGAGTTTTGAAAGTACTGGATACACAATAAATAACATGCACAATATGATGATGAAAATTAAAGTAAGGCTAATTTTAAAAATTACAAGGGTGAGAAACTAACAAATATTCCCCACACATATGGGGTAAGCCCTTAGCATAGAAATTCTTTTACAAGGAAAAAGGAAATCAAGCACACATGAAAAGTGTTCTTCCTTTGCAACTGACAGTAATCAGTAAGTGTTGAGGAAATGTGATTGCAGAAATGAAAAGAATATATGTATCATTTGAGTGTGTAGCAGGAGTATCAGCAAAAACATTGACTACATATTATGCCCTAATGCTAATTCAGGAGGATGCTGGGAGTTTGAGAACTCAAAAGCTCGGATTGTGAATACAAGTAGTGCTGATGAAAATTCGGTTACAGGCCAAAATGTGGAGCTGAAACTGGTGTATTTTGAACAAAAGATATCCAAATAGAAAGTCCAGCAGGAAGAAAGTGTATTTTGTTTTAAAGCTTTGAAGGACCGACTGGCTTTTAAATTTGGTGGGAAGATATCCAAGAATAGCAAAGTATAAATTCTTCCTTGTCAATTGATCTTAAAAATCCCACTGTATGAGCATAAAAAATACACAGAACATGGCCGTGAAAGGAAGAAAAGGGAAGATTGTTCTCATGTTGTAAGTATCAGTAATGGGTAATGACTATTATTTTTATCTGATCAATATTACTGTTGCAAATGAATTTATGTTCTTAACCATATGAACAAGAAGCCACAAAGATTTGTGGAAAACTCAATCGAAGATATTGTTTACTTCTTATGAATTTTTTAAGCTCTTGTATGTTGATTTTCAGAGCAAGGAATTTTTTTCTTTTTCTATACCTATACATAATACATATACATATACATAAATGCATATGTAGATACTGTCTGGAAAAATCTCTAGTAATGCATAAGCAAAATATAGCTTTGTAATTTCTTTTTTACCTGATATACCTTTAAAATGTTATTTAGTATCCCTAAATACTACTATGGGCAAGTCCTATGATGACTTTTGTCTCATTTTTAGGTAGATCCTATATTGCTTTAAATTATGATATTCAATTGAGAAATTACAATCTATAATGCAATTTTTCCCAATATTTATTAATTTCATCTACTTGAAATGCAGAATGACTGGGGCTGGCATTGTGGCATAATGGGTTAAGCCTCTGCCTGGAATGCTGGCATACTATTTCGGGGCTGATTCAAGTTATGGCTGCTCCACTTCTGATCCAGGTCTCTGCTGATGAGCCTGGGAAAGCAGTGGAGGATGGCCCAAATCCTGGACTTCTGCACTCGCGTGGAAGATCTGGATGAAACTTCTGGCGCTTGATATTAGCATGGCCCAACTCTGGCCATTGAAGCCATTTGGGAAGTAAACCAATGGATCGAAGATCTCTCTCATCTCTCCCTCTCTTTCTCTGTAACTCTGCGTTTCAAATAAATAAAATAGGTCTATAAAAAGAAAGGCAGAATGACATACAGAGAGAAACAGAGAAAGAGAAAGAGAGATCCTCCATCCTCTGGTTATTTCCCAAATGCCTGTTCAGCAGAACTTCATCTTGTTGTAAGGATAAGACGCCTCCTCTTCTAGCTAGGCCTGTGATGTATGCAATTCTTCAAGGTGGTGATGAAATAGATCCCAAATAGTGATAACATTGGTTGTAATGTTTTGTGCTTAAGACTAAGAGGTTTATATAGTTTAATTCATTTAATCTTTATAGCAACTTGCAAGGTAGATATTATTAATGTCCTCATTTTTCTCATTTTATCAATGAGGAGATGAAAACTGAGAGAGGTTGGATAAATTTCATCAGGTCTCACAGGTAGTAAATGCTAGACAGTATGGGATCTAAAACGTGAACCTTTAGCCATTATGTCTACTGCTTTCTGCTAAGAAAGCCTTGACAGCAGAATTGGAGAAATAATGTGGATTGTTTTAGATGCTGCAAGGAAGCAATGTTGAAAACAGTATTACAGGAGACATTGTAACTTGTATTTATTTTCATTTGATTTGCAAAGGAGAGACAGAGAGAGGCAAAGGGACAGACCTTTCATCTGTGTATCCATTCCCTAAATGCCTGTAACAGCCAGAACTAGTTCCAGGCAATGCCAGGAGTCTAGAACTCAATCCAGATCTCTCACTTGGGGTAGCAGGAACCCAATCACTTGAGCCATCATTTGGAGGGTGAGAATTAGCAGGAAGCTGAATGGATTGTGGAGTTGCTGGGGCTCAAATTAGGCATTCTGATATGGGATGTGATATCTCAAGTAAGAGCTTAGGTACTGAGTAAAATGCCTGTCCCTTAAGGGTGAAATGAGGCAGGAAACAGAAGAGGTATGTCAGAAGCCTGGGGATTTGGGAACAAGATGTAGTTGGGGTAGAAGGATCAGGGCAAAGAGTTTGTAACCTAAGTATCTGAAGGGAGTGCAACTAGATAATTAGCCTAGGATTACCAAGGGATTTTAAAGAAGCAGCAGGGCACTTCATACAGCAAAAAGCACAACCAGTACACTGATAGAGCTATAGAATTGATAGATGGGTTTTAGTAAGGGCTATATATCTGTTTGGCTTATAATCTCAAGCAAAACAAGTTGTAAACTGTATTTGGCATGATGTCATTATCACAGAAAACATTTATTCGGCAATTATGTTTTGGATGTCACCCATGTACATGGCTCTGTGTTTGGCCCTGGAAGTACAGCCATTGAGATAGAACCCACCTAATCTTGCCTTCCTAGATTGGATTAATGTTTCAGCTTCACTATCAATTTCTCAGAAGAATTTTCTCTGACCACTCAATCTAAAATATCCTCCCATTAATCCTGTAAGTCTTTAACATATTCCTATGTTACTTTCATTTTTGTTCCAATTACAATTGTGTGTTTCTTTTGTTAGCTTATTTAACTATTTGTATATTATTTGGCTCCCCTGCCTCGTTCAACTCTCTTCACCTCCCCAAAGCTCACAGAGTGATGACTCTAAAATTTGAGTGAATATACAAATGAATGAAAGATCAAAAGTGTAGAGATAGGAAAAGTCAGAAAGATCAGTTGTTTTCATGAAAAATATCTGTGGGATTTTCTTGTTGTGAAACCCAAACTCTAGTATTAACAATGGCACTTCAGGTTTTCTGAGCGGATCTCACCCAGCTAGGGCCTAGAGATTTTTGGAAGGAGAAGGTCACATCCTGTGATCAGAGTTTGGCATCAAGCTTGTTCTCTGCCCAAGTATGGAGGGGTAGGGTGCTTTTGAATCACTAGGGATATCCTTTCCTTCTTTATTTCTTTTTTAAATATTTTATTTATTTATTTGAATTAATAAGTAAGAAAGAGAGGGAAACATGAGAGAAAGAGAGATCTTCCATCTCCTGTTTCATTCCCCAAGTAACCACAAGAGCCAGGTCCAGGCAAGGCTGATGCCAGGAGCCAGGAGTTTCTTCCAGGTCTCTCATAGGGTGTCAAGGACAGAAACTCTTGGGACACATTCTTGTGTGTTTCCCAGGCCGTTAATAGGGAGCTGGATCAGAAGTGGAGCAACTAAACACAAACTGGCACCCATTTGGGATGCAGCATCGCAGGTGGTGTCTTTACCTGCTATGCTTAATGGTGGTCCTGGGGATGGTATTTCTTTCCTTGTCATGGGACCTTTTGTCTTCTTTTTAAAAAATTTATTTATTTATTTGAAAGGCAGAGTTACAGTGAGGCAGAGGGAGAAGGGGATGGAGTTAGGGAGGGAGGTCTTCCGCTGGTTCACTCTCCAGATATCAGCAACAGCTGGAGTTGCACTGATCTAAAACCAGGAGCCAGGAGCTTCTTCCAAGACTCCTACATGGATGCAGGGACCCAAGAACTTGGGACATCTTCTACTGCTTTCCCAGGCCATAGCAGAGAGCGGGATCAGAGTGGAGCAGCTGGGACTTGAACTGGCACCCATATGGGATGCCAGCACTGCAGGTGGCGCCTTTACCCACTGTGCTACAGCACTAGCTAGGGGACCTTTTGTCTTCTAGGACTTTCTGCCATGTTTTAAGTTCAAGGTTTTGAAGTCTGGGGTATTGGAGCTTCCATCTTCTTAGAAACTCTTCTCTCTTTTTGATTTATTTATTTATTTGAAAGGCAGAGTTATGGAGAGAGGGAGAACAGAGACAGAGATATCTTCCATCTTCTGATTCACTCCTCAAATGGCAGCAACAGCCACAGTTTGGCTGGGCCAAATCCAGGAGCAAGAAGCTTCATCCAGGTCTCCCATGTGGGTACAGGGACCTGAGTACTTGGGCCGTCTTCCACTTCTTTCCCAGGCACATTAACAGAGAGCTGGATGGGAAGTGGACCACTAGAGACTTGAACTGGCTCCTATGTAGGATACTGACATTGCAGGGGGCAACTTAACCCACTTTGCCACAACATTGGCCTCAGGATTCTTTTACTGATCTCAAAAAATCTTTAGATAAAGGAATAGTTGACCAATCTAGAGTGAATTGACAGGTTTGAATGTGAGTGACCAGACAGCAGAAATTGACTGCTGATGTCAGTCACCAAGGAAGGAAAGCCAGTACTCTGGAGAATGTGGCTTAGGCAGAAAGGAAAGTGTTGAGAGAGAGCAGAGCAGTTGACAAGAATCTAAGTCATGTATCAAATAGTTTCCTTGTACTCTTCTCTCTCGTGGGGAAACGAAGTGTGAGCTTAATCATGAGGCAGAGCCTATCCGAGCTGGAAGATGCCCGACTCTTTGTCACACTTGAGTCAGGGCTTGGCTAAGCCCCCAGCTGGTGGCATCTTATTCTAGGCTGACTATCCATGATGACCTGTGAGCTTAGAATCTGACTGTGGCAGAGAAGAGAGGCTTGATATTGCGCATGTCTTTCGTTAGTGGTTATTTAGCAATGTAGAATATCCTAGAGTGTATTTCTAGCTCACAGAGGTAGACATCAGAAGGGTAAATGTAGTAACACAGGCACTGATGCTGGAGACTGATTTTGATTTATGTGTACCATGAGGTTCCACTTTGTGAGTCTGTGGACCTTTCCGTGTGGTTGCAGGGTTCTCCTAGCAGGACTTTCTCAGGGTAGTGGGATATTTTTCTTGGTGGATGACTTTCTCCAGAGTGAAAAAGAGGAAGTTACAGACTTAGAATAAATTTTAAGCCTCATTAAATGGGAGAAACCTACTCAAGAAGGCATAGTTGATGGTTTAACAAATAACTTTTAACAAATAACTGTTTACTACAAGATGCTCAGATATTTTCATCTCAAGCTCTCTGGGCATGTAGGTGGTAATGAATGACATTGGAATGAGTGAGAACACTCAAAGGGATCAGTAATAGTATCTTAATCTGTACTGCTATAACAAACCTGAGCCTGATACTCTATAAATATGGAAATTTGTTTCTTATAGTTCCCAAGGCTGGAAGCCTGTGCTCAAGGTACTGGCAGGTGGTGGTGTGAGGTGAAGGCTGCTCTCTGCTGCCTGAGTGGCGTCTTGTTGCCACGTCCTCCAGAGTACCTGCTGTGTCCTCATGTGGCAGAAGGCACACAGGAGGTGAATTCACCTGCTCAACCCCTTCTATAAGGCACAAATCCAATTGTGATCACAGTCTTCATGACCTAATCACACACCCAGAGGCCTCCCATCACTTAATAGCAGCACAATGGAGATTAAGTTTCATCATGAATTTTGGAGGTGATGCATTCAAACCACAGCAGTAAAATTTAATCAAAACAAAACTGGAAACCACAGACAGAAATCCTGGGAACTGTGGTTTTTCAAATGTCAAAGAATAACAAGATATTAAAAAATAAAAAAAAAAGTGAAACACACACAGAAGGGCTAATCTGAGAATGGATATCCTGTTAGATACTAGGAAACTGTAATAATTCTCAGTACTACTAAAGATAAAAATTTGGAAGTATCCATGAGAATTTTTAATTTAGTTATTCAAAGCTGCTTCAATCTAGTATTAGGTAGAAGGAAAACTGTATTGTACTGAAGATGGATAGAAGGGGAGCAAGGAAAGTCAGATTTTCATATTAAGGTCGGCTATCACACCCACTAGTATTGTATGGATTATTTATGATCTTTCTACTTCTTAGATTGTATTAATTAATTGGAAAATGAATACCATGCATAATTTTATCTATGATTTTCTTTGAATTTCTAAATAACACAGATTTTTCCAAATCTAATTTTTCTTTTGTTTTCAAGGCATATTAAAAAGTTCTGATTGCACATTTTAATGTATGTAGTCTCACAACAAATATATTTTGTAAAAATTAAAATAATTTAGTTCATTGTAAATAAATGTTGTCTATTTCAAATAAGCAAAATACTTCAGCTACTGATACAGGAATTTTATTCACGGGCTTCATTCAGCTAAACTGACAGACAATAAATTGCTTATACTTAAAATATTCGATTTGATAACTTTTAACATGAATGCACTCATAAAATCATCACCACAAAGAACATATCTACTACTCCCAAAAGGGCTGTGTTGTAATCTCTTCCGTTTTTGTCCCCAGGAAACCACTGATATATTCCTTTTCACTACAGATTAGTTTGCCTTTTCCGGAATTTTATATGAAAGGCATAGAGTGATATGTGTGTGTGTGTGTATGTATGTATATATGCATTCTTCTTTGTTACTCAGTATAACTTCTTTGCAATACACTGATGTTGTAGCCTGTATCTATAGTTCATTTCTTCTTATTGCTGAGTAGTGTATATTTTGTTATATATATGCCATTCACCTTTTAATGGACATTTGGGCTGTGTCCAGTTTTTTTTTTTTTTTTTGCTGTTGGAAATAACTGTTTGTGAACATTTATGTACATATCTTTGTGTGGATTTATGCTTGATGCAAGTGTACTTATAAAACCATTATATGAGATTTCTTAAGTTTTGAAGTTTAGAGAAGAAATACTATTAAAATGTCTCTTCATAGTATTTGAAAAAATCCAAGTTTCTGCTGTAGTTTAATGATTTTATTACTCTTAGAATTTGTATGAGTGAACATCTTTTTATTTGATGTTTCTGTAAAGCACTTGCCAATTTTCCTGCTCAACTATGGTAATTTTATTTTTAGTTGTGGAACTCTTTATTTAGTGGAACCAATAAGCCTTTGACTATAATGTAAATAAAAATATGTTATCTCAAAATATTATAAACTATTAAGTTGGAAAAATCCCTAGTTTATTCAATATTTTGTTGTAGGATTATTATAAATATTATAGCATCATCTAGGTATTTTTATCTTCTCTGTTTTTCTACCCCTCTCTCCATAAATATGGTTCCTATGTTTATTATAAAGCCTATATCTAAGAAGCTACCCCGTAGGACTGGTCCCCCTGTGTTTGACTATGTCTTCCAACCATTTTATCTTAATCTGGGTCTGTGTATTGAAGAGTACTTGTGTAGTTGATCTATACATTTCTTACCCAGGCCTGTGTTCTGTGCTTTCATACTTGTGAATACCAATGTGGAACCATCTGCCTGCTTAGGTCACAAGTTCCTGATATCTTTGGTATAAACCTTCAGCTGCCCATCACTGTGCTTGCTCATGCTGCTCATCAGGCTTTTGCTATGTGGTAACTGCTCTTAGCACACCCTCCTCTTTATTGCAAACTCCCAGCCTGCATCTTGGTGCAGTCTTCTCTCTGTATCATTTGAAAGAACCCAACTCTCAGTGTGCAGCTTGATTTTCTTACCTGGTCTTGGGGACCTGATTGTTCTTGGCTTTTGGAGGTCTGTAGCTTATAGAATTGCCTCTGTTTTGCCACAGGCTTGGTTTCCAAAGAATGTTCCTAAGTCCACATGTGGCACCAGTCCTTCTGCAATTGCTATTGCCATCTACTGATGACAAAGTCTATCCACCATGGTACTGTTGTCTAATTTGTTCATATTTAGGCAACGTCTTAAGTTAAAATCTTAAGTGGAAGAACATCTACTTGTTATGGACTTGGAATTGGTATCAATTCTCTGAGCTAGATATCCTACTTTGTATGTGTCAGTCACACCATTATCTTCTTTCTGTCCAATGTTCTTACCCCATTTCTACCTTCCAACCTGTGTGATTTTAGTCTGCTCTTCTTAAAATATACTTAAAAAGACCTTTCATAAGCTAATTTCTATCATCATCCACTTCACAGGTGAAGTCAGGAATAAATGAAAATAAAATAAAATAAATGAAAATGTCATTATAAGCAGGTGGTTTACTATTTTATTCTTCGTGTTATTATGAGACATTTAAAGCATAGAAAATGAATCAATAACATTATAATCAGTATTGCCAATTCTCATCACCAGTGTAAAAAATTAATACTAAAGGTTAATGTTAAATTAATGATGTTAACATTAAATCCCTTACACGACTTTCCCTCATCTATTTCCCCATCTTTGTTCCCTGAAGCAATCGTGATCTTTAGTTTAGTGTTTGTCATCGAGATACTTGCGTGTTTATGTGTCCTTTTACTGCTACTATCTGCCGATGTGTTTTATGTGTGAGTATCCATTTTTTCAACACAAAGCATAAACCTGCTTGGTTTTAAGTGGTATATGGTATGGGTCATTTTATACTTTGGTTCCTTAATATTATGTTTTTCTCTCTGTATTGATATGCATAGTATTAGATTAGTAGTGAGATCACTTATTTTGATTACTGTGTGATGTTTTTATAACTATTGCAGTTTCTTCATGCATTATCTTGCTCAGAGGCATTTGATTTTCCCTTTTCACTCTTACAAATAATACTACAGGGAACAATTTTTGTGCAATTTTCCCATGACATCCTGGAGAGCTACTGGAGGGTGCATACTGGCAAGTGGTAGTTTTAGACCAGAGACTATGAACATTTTACCATTGTCTTTAAGGGCACAGCATCAGACCAGGTGGCTGGGTATAAATCCTTCCCTGGCTACTTACTAGCTTTCCCAGGTTGCAGCAAATATCAGCTATTTTTGGTTTCTTTTCCTGACCATGCGTGCCCTACCTCAACCCTTTGCTTCAAGTAGTCAGCTTGGCTTAGGTCCTCTTGGCCCTGGTGACTCCCGCCTGGCCAATTCCCAGCTGTCACTGCCTGCTTCTGGAGCCAGCACTCAGCAGGCCAGAGGCTTCACACGCAATCACCACTTTGCATTTCTGTACCGTTTCTGATCCATGGAGAGGTTTATTTTTGAACCTGGTGATGTTTTGTAGTCTTCTCTTTTAATATTTTATTTATCATCACTATGTGTCTGAAGCAGAGGGAGTTCATCAAAGCATGAACTTTTTGTGTCACAATAACCAGAAGTTGATAATAACTCTGCAACCTTTTAAAATAAGCACAAATTTTAGAATCATCTAATCATAGAGTTTTAGAGCTGGAAGACATTTTGGAGATAAGGCCAGTAACCTTATTTTATAGGTGAAGGAATTGTGATCTCAGAAATTAAGTGATTTACCAATGTCACATATTTAGTTAATGATGGCATGGCCGGATCAAAGCCCATGGGTCCCCTTGATAGTCCTTTCGCCACTTTATTCACTATCACAGATTTCTGTGTAAGTTATATTTGCATGTAACATTTTATTTTTAACCAAAGTGAAAAAAATATGCTAGAATTTAAGCAACTAGAAAAATGACACTGCATTTTAAAACCAATATAATTTTTCCCTGGAAAATATTGATATGAAAATAAGAGTAGTTACTGCATTGATCTGAGTACATTTTTCATTACAAGGCACAATGCTTTGGACTCTGAAATTTTGCTGCCTTTGGTTTCCTTGACTTTCTGAAACCTTCTAGGGGGAGCCCATAGATAATGGTGCCAACACCTCCAGTTAGAGTGCTAGGTCTGAAAATGAACTGTGGTGAATGGATATGATCAGCATTTACAGTGATAGCCTAGATTTCTTCAAATGGCTGGTAGTTTAATTTACAAAAACAGTTACTAAACAGGGCAAGTATTTCTTCTAATTAGGATTTCTGGTCTCCTTTAAAATATGATGTGTTTGTTAAATCCCTTGGAATTGTTTTATTCTATTTCTAGATCTTTTAGCTGTGCCTAAGCATCCATATGCTGCTATGGAGAACTGGGGACTTAGTATTTTTGTGGAACAAAGAATACTGCTGGATCCCAGTGTTTCATCTATTTCTTATTTGCTGGATGTCACCATGGTCATTGTTCATGAGATATGTCACCAGGTATGAGAAAAAGGATCAAGTGTAAGTATACCGCACAAACTATTGATAATATAGAATGATTACAGACACCTAAATTAGGAACTACATTATTCTCTTACACAATTAAGTTTTAATTTTATATGGAGCACTGTGTAGCTTCTTTTAGAAGATACATCATTTGTCTCCGTTGACTGTACAAAGAAAAACAAACACACTAATCATAATGAATAAGTGACTGTCACTCAGTTTAGTTGAGTAGTGTGATAGCATGGCCACAAAGCAGCCTCTTTGGAGCCCCTATCTGGGTGCCATGCCTTACCAACCTGGCTTTATTTTCTTGTGATTATTAGTGTGTATATATGGTAAGCACAGTGATTGCAGTGATTTATTGCATTGCTGTAAGATGCAGCTGAGTTTGTGTATGCGTCAAAATTTGCTTTCACTAAAATCAATTTATTATCCCCCTTTTCCCATCACATAGACACTTAGGAAGTCTTTCACTAACTCAGCCGTAGTCTCTCTTTGTTCTAAAATGATTGATATTTTTTCTTGGCATGTTTAGAAATTCATATGCAAATTAGCCAACTTTGTAGTGAAGCTAAGATAAAATTAATTTCATTTGATTTTATGTACTTTCTTACAGTGAATGAAAGGTATTAGAGAAATTTTGTAATGCTTATCTGAATCTTGAATTTAGCAAAAAAGTCACTGAAAATAGATGTCCATGCTGATAGAAAGTAGTATCTACCATGAGTAATTTTAAATAAAATAACGGGAAACATGTCGTGATGCTGTAGGACTTTAATATATTATAAACCCAATACACTTTCAAAAGATGGAAAAACTGAAGAGTGATGTGGCAAATGCCATCAGTGAAAGGAGAGTTGTTAATGATTAGTGAATGAACGCTGACTTAATGATAGGTTGTCCATGACTATGTCCTGAATTGCCAGTCTTGTGCAGTGCACCTGTAAGATGGCCAAGCTGGGCACCTGTTCGTACTTCAGATATTTAAAGGGACTCATTGCAGAGATAGCCATGGCTCTCCCCAGCTAAGGGAAATCATTTCCGCCTAAAGCTAGAACTCTTTGAGGCAAAAGCCTTTTCCTTTTTGAACATTCCTATACATGACAGGTTAGATGTACAGTTCTGTTGAAATGAGAGCACATTGATCATTTCATAATTGTTCAGAGACTGAATTTCATTTGTTACATGTGCTATGTTTCTTCTTATAGTTTATGGTAGGCCACTTATATGACGAATGAACCAGAAGTAAGCAGAATACTTCTAATCATGTCAGCTATCATTGCCCCATTGATTTCTATGTTACCCTCCCTCCTCATCCATTTATTGTCACAATTCTGAAGACAGGTTTTCAATTTAAAAGAGAAACATGTTTTAGATAAAGAATTAAAAATGTGCAATATGTTTTGTGACCATCAGCATATGTAGATCTATCTTTTTTTGTATTTCAATGAGAGACCCTCTTGAGGAAGTGATTGTTATTATTAATATGGAGATGCTCAGTCTGCAGGGTCTTTACTGAGGGTCCTGAAGCCATACGTGATCTGCACTTGTCTGCCTTTCAGGACTTTCTCACACACTTCTCCTCCTTCCAGCCACACAAGTTTTTCCTTTCACTTTTGTAGTACCCATTCCCATGCTTGGGTCTTCCTGCCAAAGTCTGTTTACCTCTGTCTGGAACCCTCTTGCCTATGGCTTTCTCATGACTGGTTCCTAATCGTGAAAATCTGAGTAGAGTGTCACCTGCTTAGAGGGAATATTTTTACTTTTACAACCCAAAGCAGTTACACCCTCATGGCTGTAACACTTTATTAGGATTTCAAATTGTGTTTCTCATTTGCTTAATTTTTTTACTGTCAACCTCACCACATCTCTCCTGCCTCTACAGTAAATTACCAGCTGCATCAGACAGAACATGATCTAACTTTTTTAAGACAAGATTTATTTATTTGAAAGGTAGAGTTACAAGGAGAGAGAGAGAGAGAGAGAGAGAGAGAGAGAATGAATTTCTACCCATTGGTTCACTCCCTAAATGGCTGCGATGGCCAGAGCTAAGCTGGTCAGGGTCCAGGATCTTCTTCCAGGTCTCCCATGTGAGTACAGGGGCCCAAGGATTTGGGCCATCTTTCTCTGCTTTACCAGGCACATTAGCAGGGAACTGGGTTGGAAGTGGCACAGCTGGGGCTCAAACCGGTTCCCATATGGGATGCTGGGGTCTCAGGTGGTGGTTTTACCCACTGCCCCACAACACCAGCCCACCATGATCTAACTTTTGTTTGTTGAATTTCAAGTCTTTAGAAAAAGCTCCTGGTATGTAAGGTGCTTTTATTTTTAAATGATAATAATAAAAGAATTCCTTTGATATTTCGCTAAACTAAGCAATTCTTCAGAGTAATGTATCATGATCTAATCAAAACACTGATTAAAAATGTCAACAATTTTCGTGAAGTAATCTTCGAGGGATTTTTTTTTTCTTTTTTTGGCCCTGCACATCATTGTAGAATTATGGAACATCAGAAACGGAGAGTCTTAAAAAACCTTTATTTGTCTTACTAGCCAGTGTCTCCTCTGCATTGCCTCTGCTACCAGAGGACACTTCTTCAATACCTGATTAGTTGCTTGATATCTGTTAAGGTAGTATTTTCCATCTTTGGCCATCTCAGTTTGTTGGATGGTTTTATATATTATCAGTAGATATTTATCGACTCTAATTTTCATTCATTAGTCCCTATTTTGCCGTTATAGGGACATAAAACCGAGGCTTTTTTCCTAGTACATTAACAGTCCTTCCATACTGAAGACAGCTCTCATCAGGTTTTTTTCTCCAGAGTCCTTTCTTCTCCAAGTTAAATATGCATATTCTCTTTGTGTTCCTTGATCCTTTTTTTTTTCATTCTTCCCTGAATGCATTTATAAAAACTGGTGTCACCCAAGTAGTCAAATAAATCAATACAGTCTTTCCACAATGCATTTTAAGATAACAAAATCAATTGGGGAATGAATTCCAGCTATGGTAATCATAGGCAATACTTATAATTATAGATACAATCATTGTGAGACAGATTTAATTTTTTCTGATGCCCATTCATTTTGATTCTGCAGTGGTTTGGTGACCTTGTGACTCCTGTGTGGTGGGAAGATGTGTGGCTGAAGGAAGGTTTTGCTCACTACTTTGAATTTGTTGGTACAGACTACCTCTACCCTGGCTGGAATATGGTAAGTGCACTCATTCATTCATCATTTGGAGCTCCCATTAAAGGTAGATCTGGTATTACATTAGGTTTATATTGTCCCTAAAGATGAGTGAAAATACCAACTGTTGCATGAAAAATAGTCAACTTCCCAATAGGTAAAAAAATAATAAAAAATTTAAATGTTAATATTTAAAGAGATTTATATTTTACTTAATAGGAGCTAAATAGAATGTGGCTTACTACATATTTACCTCAAAATGCTATACTTTTTCTGAATGGAAATATTTTTAGATTGTGGCATTTTATAATACCAAGCAAACTATCCTTTCAGATAGAGAAGTCAAGAGTAATAAATAATATTTTAAATATACAGGATATTTCAATGCAAGGATACTTCAAAAAGATCTGGAAAATGGAATTTCAAGATAAGTTTATTTTGTTGCCAAAAAATTGGAAATCCATATTTATATGGGGGCTCAAAAAGTTCATTGCAATGAAATAAATATTAATTCAATTTTATGCAAACTTTTTGAAGCACTCAAATACATAGGAAAGATAGAACTTAATGTTTCTTCCATGAGATGAAACACAAAAATTAACTGAAACATTTGATGTGTTATTGTTGCAGATGTACGCATTTTAGGATTGAGTGACTTACCTAGAGGTCATTAGCTTTACTTTGTACATTATGCCTACTCTTTAAGAACATGTCTGTACATCTGAACCTGAACTAGGCTTTGTTGTCCTTAGGTTATGATGCTATAAGGCATCCTGGAAGATAAAATGAAGGGAGGATATGGTTTTTTTCTTCCTTTTCAAATAGGTCCCTCAATTTATAGTGGTATTGAGATAAGTTGACATACAATGAACTGTCGTATTCAAAGTATACAATTTGGTGAGTTTTGACATATGTGAAAGTAGAGGAGCATGAGATGGAGGAAGGTAATATCTTTATGTTCTTATAATTGTATCTATAAATTATATTGAATCTTAAAAAACCTAAAAATTAAAATAAAAAGTATAAAATTAAAAGAATTCATTAATCAATGGGACTACTATATTATTAAATAGAGGCCACGTAATATGTGGCTTCAAATTTTAAATCAAATTTTAAATTTAGTCAAGTGAAACTTAAAACATACTGACCTTTATCAATTTCCAGAAGCTCTAATCTAACTTTTGAGGACTATATCGAAGGGTGATTTTATATAAGGACTCCTTCAAAAGTTCATGGAAAAGGAAACCAAAAGATAATATGCACATCCATAAACATTTTTAAGACTATTATATGTATTTTAATACATTTATTGAGGTCTGATTGACATACAAAAGGCTGTATGTTATCTTTAGTCACCATACTGTGTGATGGAACCCCTGAGCCTTTTATTCCTGTATAGCTATAACTTAGTATGTGTTAATCAACATTTCCCCATCCCTCCTTCTCCCTTTCTTTTCTCAGCCTTTAGTAACCACCATTAAACTTTTTTTAATTTTTGATTTTTTAAAAGATTTTATTTATTCATTTGAGAGGTAAATTTACAGACAGTGAGAGGGAGAGACAGAGAGAAAGGTCTTCCTTCCATTGGTTCACTCCCCAAATGGCCACAAAGGCCGGAGCTGCACCGATCTGAAGCCAGGAGCCAGTAGCTTCTTCCCAGTCTCCCACGTGGATGCAGGGCCCCAAGCACTTGGGCCATCTTACACCGCTTTCCCAGGCCATAGCAGAGAGCTGGATTGGAAGTGGAGCAGCCGGGACTAGAACCGGCACCCATATGGAATGCTGGCGCCACAGGCAGAGGATTAACCTATTGTGCCATGGTGTTGGCGACCCACTATTAAACATCAATGGGCTGGCACTGCGGCTCACTAGGCTAATCCTCCACCTGTGGCACTGGCACCCCAGGTTCTAGCCCGGTTGGGGCGCTGGTTCTGTCCCGGTTGCCTCTCTTCCAGTCCAGCTCTCTGGTGTTGCCCAGGAAGGCAATGGAGGATGGCCCATATGCTTGGGCCCTGCTCCGCATGAGAGACCAGGAGGAGGCCCCTGGCTCCTGGCTCCTGGCTTCTGATTGGCGCAGTGCGCTGGTCATAGTGGCCATTTTGTGGGTGAATCAATGGAAGAAAGACCTTTCTCTCTAAGAAAAAAAAAAAAAAAAAAAAAAAAGCTATGAGCTCATCATTTTTTGGATTCCAGATATGAGGGACATCATGTAGTATTTTACTATATAGTAGACTGACTATAAATAATGTTAGCTTACTGTATAATTTTCTATAAAAGAAAAAAATCCTCAGAAGGTAGGATTTTGGGATGTTTTAACAATAAAGAAATAATAAAAGTTTGAGGCAATAGAGGTATTTACCCAGACTGGACATTCTACAATGTTCACATATATTGGAATATCACATGGTACTCCATAACTATGTATAATTTTTATATGCCTGTCGAAATAGTACATATAAAAATTAATTAAAACAAAATGCTTTTAAGGAAAATAAAACCTCTACATATTTACTGTGTTCAACTTCTTGAGTTTGAAGATTCATATACACACATGAAACCATCACTATCACCATCACCCATGTTGAAGCCTGTCTATCACTTCTAGAGGTTTTCTTTCACCATATTCATTAATTATTATGATTTTATGATTAAAACAAACTTAAGGCTGGTGCCGCGGCTCAATAGGCTAATCCTCTGCCTGCGACGCCAGCACACCGGGTTCTAGTCCCGGTCAGGGCACCGGATTCTGTCCCGGTTGCCCCTCTTCCAGGCCAGCTCTCTACTGTGTCCTGGGAGTACAGTGGAGGATGGCCCAAGTGCTTGGGCCCTGCACCCGGTGAGAGACCAGGATAAGCACCTGGCTCCTGCCTTCGGATCAGCGCGGTGCGCTGCCATTGGAGGGTGAACCAACGGCAAAGGAAGACCTTTCTCTCTGTCTCTCTCACTGTCCACTCTGCCTGTCAAAAACAAACAAACAAAAAAACACTTAATATAAGTGCTACTTCCTAGTGCATTTTTAAAGGCAACAAGCAGTTTTGCAGACTACAGGTACTATGCTCTATGTTGATCTTTGGAACTTATTCATCATCCATAACTGAAACCTCATAGCCTCCGTCTACTACTTCCTCCTTTCCTCCTACCTCCAGCCTCTGGCAACTACGGTTTTACTCTTTGCTTTTATGAATTTTGCTATTTATTGTGAAATAAATATAAGTGATTTTTCATATAAATGAAATTATATAGTATTTTTCCTGCTGTGTGTGGCTTATTTCACTCACGTACTCCAGGTTCACCCATCTTGTCACAAATGACACAGTATCTGTCTTTTTAGGGATGAAAAATGTTCCATTGTCTATATAAGTATTTGCCACATTTTCTTTATTCATTCATTACTCAGTAGATGGATTGCCTCCATGCTTCCATATATTTTCATACTCTTCTTGTTTGATGTTCTAAATTATTAATAATGGGTGACTGTTTAATTGTAATCATTCCAAGTATCTTGAAGAACATGTAAACCAATGTGAAATATGAAGGCATGTATAAGTCATCATATAACTTTTCAATCATAAATTTAACTGAGCGCTGCTCAATAAAAAAGTGAATTTATTATTTTCATAAAAGAAATATTTCAGTATAAGTGCTAAATCAGTATGTCTTAATTATGTTCATTGAAGTTTGTCAATATTTAATAAAGGCAATGTAATTCATTTGCATAGATGTATAAGATAACATTTATTAGGCTTACATACCTAGGTCTGAGTGTATGTATGATGAAAATTTAAAAATATTACTTGAAGCATTGATTATGAATTGATATTTATATTAAAATGCTTTAATAGAACTTTGAAGAAAAATGATTAGAACAGTGTAATAATATTTGAAGCATACTTTAATAATTATCAAATTTGAAAGTCTTAATTTTTTATATCACTTTTCACAAGTATTTTGGCTTTTAGATGACTTTTAACCAACTTTGTTTAAAGTTTTCACTTAATTTTGATTATGCTCTGGATAGCAACTGATTTATGATTTCATGATGTCCAATACTGAAAGATGTTCTTATTACAAATGACATGTTATACACACTGGTAAGTTATTCTTAGCACATTCAGCTACTTGTGATAACAGCTTTTGTATTCATCATTATGAAAAATATATATTAGTTTAAAAAGTAATAAAGAAGATTAAATGTGTGAGGTGAAAACTGACAGCTTCTGCTGGTTTTAGCATGGCAGTGTATCCTCCTTTTCAATATTCTTATACTGGATTTAGTCTTTGTAGAATTTTTATAATTTTTATAATTGTATCAATTACTATATAAATAATGGATATGCTGGAGAAGATTTTTTAAGAGGTATTGAAAATGAACTTAGAGTTTAAATAATATACCTGAGAATTTCTTTTTTACTAGACCATGTACTGGAAATATAAAAAATCTTGAGTATGATTAAGAAATACTATTTTAATTTATTAAAGATCTATACTTAATAATTAAGAATTTGATGTTTAGACCAAAATTCAATTGACACAAAGGACTCCCCTCATCAAGCTAATAAGTTAAAAATAAACTCCATTAGAATTAATTAGATAACTAATAATGAGGATAAACATGTTGTAGTATTTTATTTTCAGATTATAATGATTATAAATGCTTTCTTAAGTTTCATTTTGCTTTTCAGTAACTCTCTGGAGTTCCCACTAAAATAATAGGGGAGCTGGGTATGGTTCATTAATTGTGACAAATGCAGTAGTATGAGATTTTTTTGAATATTCATTTTATGTATTTGAAAGAGTTACAGAAAGAGGAAGAGCTGGAGAGAGAGAAACAGAGGGAGGGAGAGAGAAAGGTCTTCCATTTGCTGGTTCATTCCCCAGATGACCGCAATGGCCAGAGCTGTGCTGATCTAAAGCTAGGAGACAGGAGCTTCTTCCAGGTCTCCCATGTGGGTGTAGGGGTCCAAGGACTTGGGCCATCTTCTACTGCTTTCCCAGGCCATAACAGAGAGCTAAATGGGAAGTGGAGCAGCCAGAACTCAAACCGGCACTCATATGTGCTGTTGGTACTGCAGGCTAGGGCTTTAGCCTGCTGCGCCACAGCGCTGGCCCCAAATATGAGATGTTAATAATAGGACATATTGGGTGAGAGGGATATAGAGACTCTTTGTGTTACTGACATTTTTGTTTTCTAAACTTAAAACTATTCAGAAATAAAATATTAGTAAATAGATAAAACTAAATGTATAAAGTCTATATGAAGGAACTCCATAAACAAATTACTCTTCCATATTGTTAGTATCTTCTTTGCAAACAAAATTTTAAGAGTAAGGTAGCACATAAATAAGAGATGTTACATGCCTGTACAGCTGTGTCAGCACTATTTTTCATAATAGCCTCCACAAAAGAGTGAAAGAAATAAAAAGAATAGGAGTGATGGCTGTGTCAGCAGTAACTCATACTATTGTGATATGCACAAAAGCTTGTAGGAGTATATGATTTGGGTTTCACTAGAACTGAGCCTAAAATAGAAACACCAGAAATCAGGCTCATGTCGGGAGTGAAGAAATTCCAGAGGTTGACCTCCTTTGCTTCTAATCTCAAAAACAGTGCTTTTATTGTTTGTAGACACCAGGGCACAAGCACTGAAATACAATTTCAATTTTCTAGGGAGATAACTATGACGATCTAACTTCCATGGACTGCAATAAAGAAGTCCAGAACTACATAGTAATCTAAAGAAAGCTCTTGTTTTGATTTAGGCCAATATACTTACTTTGCTTAACTGTTAATAAAATCTAAGACTTTTTTTTTGAATGGTTGTGAATGTGTGTATTTTAGAGCTAGTTTATGATATAGAAGTAATCGGTTTTTACCCTAGGAATATTTACTGAAATAAAAATGTGATTTTTTTTTCCCCAACAAACTAATCAGTTTTGCCATTTTATAGGTATGGAACTCTACAGGTATCATGATTAAGGTTGAGGATTGGGTTGAAAACAGACATTCAGATTCTAAGAAAGGCATTTCACCTCCCTAACTATCATTTGAAAATGGGGGTGGTTGTAGTGACTTATAAGTTCACATGATTTTTGTGAGGTTTTTGAAGCCACTCTTAAAAATGTAAGTAAGCATAATGGATGTGGAAAATCAATGTGCCATTATAATGTGCATTGATTTTATGTATAGATATTCTCACAGTTTCAATCCTAGTAATCCATCTTGACATGTAGACTCAGATCAATTAAATATAGATTGAAAAATAATTTCAATAAACTTAGTGTTTAGTTTTTGCCTCACCAGATCAATTCTTATCTGTACTGCCAATGTGGACTATTCTGTAGGAACATATACCTTAGATAATGTGCCATTCATCAAACGGAGTGTCAAGATTATTAGAAGAAACTTCCTTAGTTTAGGGCAAAGGACCCATTTCATGGGGCATGTTGTGTTTTTGCTTGATGTTATTTTATCAAAGGTGGCTACTAGTCACATTATTGAATGGATCAGGTTATAATATATGATTGATGGCAGTTGTATTGAATCTTACTGCATTTTCTCTAAAAGGATAAAAAGAAAGACTACCAATATATGTAGTATTTTTGAACAACTTTTGGTGATTGTAATTAGAAAAAAACCTTATGAATTGTATAGTGATCAATCTATACATTGTTATGTGTCAGTCAAAAATAAAATGAAAGGAGCTAGCATTGTGGCACAGCCAGCCAGTTAAACTTCTGATTGTAACACCAGCATCTCATATTAGAGCATTAGCTCAAGTCCCAATGTCTCTGCTTCCAGTTCAGCTCCCTGCTACTGCACCTGGGAGGCAATAGGAGATAGGCCAAGTTCTTAGGCCCCTGCCATCCATGTGGGAGACCCAGATGGAGTTCCTGGCTCCTGCTGTTGTCTTGGCACAGCTCTGGCTCGTATGACGATTTGGGGAGTTAACCAGCAGAAGGAAAATTTTTCTCTCTGTCCTCTGTTGCTGTGTCTTTCAAATAAATAAATAAATGCTAAAAAAGTGGGAAAATACCTAAAATAATAGTAAAAGAGATTATGATAAACTAATTTTAATACAGCAAAGGAATGCATAGTAAAATGCTGCTGTGAAGAACTCCATTTTAAAGATCTAAAGCTGATAAAGATCAAATCAAATCTCTGAGCATTTTGTATAGGTTTCCTTTGTAACTTGGATCATCTGTATTGGAGATATCTCTTTCAGTCTCCTGAATGTAATATTCCATGGAAGTGCTTCTATAATGAGAATCATTAAACATGAGTGAATGTTCTTTTACCAAAAAGATTAGGATGCTACAGACCATCACGTAGCATTGAAAGAGTCAAAAGTTATGAATTCTCAGTAAATCCTTGTAATCCCATGTACCTGCCGTAAAGACAGCTGTTAATGAAGAATCATGTAACTAAAGTTCATTATGCTAAATATTTAGGATATTTAGAATATTTCAAAGTGTACTGCTCAAAACTTTAACATATGTTCTCAACTGTCTCTAAAAAAAGCAGGAGTAAAATAATAAAAGTCAATTCTGCCATTGGACCAGCATCATTTTAGTGTGTTCCAACAAAAATTGTTAAAATGTATCAGGCATTGGAATAAAATATTCACCTTTGTGTTTATCTTATTTTTTAAAAGATTTATTGATTGATTGGTTGGTTGATTTTGAAACACAGAGTGACAGAAACAGAGAGAGAGGCATGGAGAGAGATCTTCCATCCTCTGGTTTACTCCATAAATGCTTGGGTACCTGGCAACAGCTGGAGTTGGGCTAGGCTAAAGCCTGGAAGCCAAGAGTCCCATCCAGATCTCCCACATGGGTGCCAGGGACCCAAGTACTTGGTCTATCATCTGCTGCCTTCCTAGGTGCAATAGCAGGAAGCTAAATTGAAAGCCAAGTAGCCAGGACACCTACAGTTACTCCAGTGTGCCATGGCTTACCCCACTATGCTACAGTGCCCAGCCCTGTGTGTGTGCACTTATTTACTTTTTAAAATTTTACTTAATGTATAAAAGTTTCATATATTTCATATATACAGATTAAGGAACATAGTGATACTTCCTATGCTATTCCTCCTTCCCACCCACACTGCAAACTTTCTTCCTCCTCACTCTCCTATTCCCACTCTTAATTTTTAGAAACATCTATTTTCAGTATAAGTTTTACTCATAAAGTTAACTCTACACTAAGTAAAGAGTTCAACAAATAGTATGAAGAATAAAACACTGTTTCTCAACAGGAGAGACAAGGGCTGTAAATGATCACGGAATCTCAGGATGTCAATTTTACTCCAGTACCTCACATTTTTGGTACTCTATTAGTTAACCCAGATCAGGGGAAGCAGATGATATCTGTCTTTTTGGGACTGGCTTATTTCATTAAGTATAATAGTTTCCGGTCGCATCCAATTTGTAGCAAAAGGCAGGGTTTATTTTTTTTAACTGACACATAAAAATTACACATTTATGGAGCACCCCATGATGTTTCATTTATGTGGACATTGTGTAATGTTAAAATCATTGTAGATGTAACTACCTACTCAAACATCTATCACATTTATTTTTTCCTTGTAATGAAAACATTCAGAATCCTTTCTTCAATTTTTTTTTGGAAATAGTAAATTATTGTTATTTATACTCACTTTAGTTTGTATACTCACCTTTTAAATTATTTTGTATTCTAAATGAAGTTGAGAAATCACTGATTACCTGAAATACAGGATTTAGAGTTCAATTTTTTTACAGTTTAACACTAAAAATATCCTGCTTATTCATCATAAACAATAACAAACACTGTGCTATTCTGAGAGGGGAAACAGAAAAGTAGAGAGAAAAAATTCAGTTTAATATGGTACTTGTTCAGTGCACCCTTGATTCAATATCTGCAGGGAAAAATACTTTCTCATAATTTTGAAAGTTACATAATGTTCATTGCAACAATATTTAGTGCATTTGTGATATTATTATTTGTCAGCATCAAAATGTGTTTGCACAGTTGTGCTGTGGGATCAGAGATAGACCATTTGTAAATTAAATATTTAATTTACAATCTTAGCTTTTAAATATTGAATGCCAAAGAAGTATGTATACATGCTTTTGATTTTCTGTATAGTTTTAATAGGATCAAAGTCTGATTGCAATATTCAGTTACTCAGAAGGTGCAGATGAGAAGGTGATTCAATTGTTTTCAACTGTTCATTGATATTTTATCCTCAAATGACTCTCACCTTATTGAATGTGAAAAAAGTAAAGGCTTCTCAAGGGTAGTCCCAAGGGTCTGTGGTCTTTTTGATCGTGTTCAGTGGCTTCAAAGTGACATTTACGAGCCTGCCTGGGTCTCCTGGGGTCCCAGTCTGCAAAATGGATCACTCCTTTGACCTCCTTTCCCTTCTACTCTACCTTCCCTCCTCCACACTCTGCAAGCAAGTTTTTTTTTTTCTTGCTGAAAACAGGGTTTTTTTCTTTTCTTTTCTTTTTTTTTTTAAAGAAAGAAAACTACCCTTTCAATTAGAGTGGGATCTGGGGAGCTATAGTTCGCTATCCTAGGAGAAAGGGTTGCTTTTCCCTATCCTTAGTTGTCAGAGCCATTTTTGGCATTGGTGTATAATGGACCTGTATCAAAGACAAAGAAAGTACACAGAGGGAGTTAAGAGCTGCAGTGGGAACAGCTAAAGCCACTACAGCAGAGTGTCTCATGTGTCATGTCTGCACTCTGAGCAACACGCAGGAGGAATCCTAATATGCATATGCCCCATGTGCTGAGGATTAGACTAAAACCAAAATGAGTGCACAAATTAGGATAAGCCAGAAACAGTGTGAATGGTAAGCAGGCCTGGCACTCAGATTTTTAGCCAGTGGTAATGGAGGAGATACTAAATTGTTATTCCTTGCTAAAGCAGGGATTGTGCCTCTTTTAATTCACTGTACCTGTTAACATGGCACGGAATGAGACTAATACACTAATAAATTGCATTCACATTTTCCACCACTTTGAAGCTTTTTTTTTTTTTTTTTACAAAATATCACCTTGTGCTAGCAGTCATTTAAGGACATCTGTTAGAAGAAAAAAAAGCTGGACAACCATTGATTAATTATTGAAGTATATTAATTTATTTAGAAACTGTATACGACAAATATATTTTAAATATGAAACTGTAGAATATATAAAGTGTTCATACTCTTGTTTACACTTATCTTTTTTAATAAAAACCAAGACTTTGGCTTCATAGTTGTTTGAGAATTGGAAGCTTTTTAAGAGGTTTAACGTTATCAAGGTGTGCTAAGTTGCAGGCATGGAAACCTGCCTCATTTAGTGCTTCAAAAAGAAGACCAGCTTTTACCAAGTAAGGTATTTTTAGAAAAGACAAAGGGGGCATAATTAAGTATTATTCATGCATATGCACATATATTTCCATTTGGGTAGTATTTGGGAAGTTTTGGGGTTGCTTTTTTTGGTCACATTACCTCACGTTTTATCTTACACTGATTTTTAAAATTTAAAGTAAGACTGCAAATGCAAATTTTCAGACATGGCCTTAAAAGGTGATTTTTTTAAAAAAAATCAGTCATTTTTATTAGAAAGACATTGTTTCAGGTTTTATATATTTCTACCTAGAGATAAAAGATAAATGGGCATCCCCTATGGAAAAAAGAATTTCTCCGGAGCCCAGTGCTGTGACCTATAGACTGAGCCTCTTCCTGTGGTGCTGGCATTCCTCATGGAGCCCCGTTCGAGACCTGGTTGCTCTAGTTCTAATCCAGCTCCCTGCTGATGGCCTGGGAAAACAGTGGAAGATGACCCAAGTGTTTGGGACCCTGCATGCATATGGCAGACTCAGAGGAAGCTCCTGGCTCCTGGTTTCAGATCAGCTCAGCTCTGGCCGTTGTGGCCATTTGGGAAGTGAACCTACAGATGGAAAACTTCTCTCTCTGTCTCTTCCTCTATATGTTTGTAACTCTGTCTCTCTAATAAATGAATAAAATCCTAAAAAAAAATTCTCCCGAAAACTGTTTTCAGCTTTGCATGGTGTCAAGGACCTTCTATCTTTCCTTAGGAATTACAAACCAGCCAATCAATTTATGGGATTTAGCACATTTTTGAAAAAAATACTTGTACTGAACCCGAGCCTAACAATAATGTGAGACTGCTCTATTTTGTAGGGGAAATTAGCCTGTTCACTCATTTTCCAAGGAAGAGAAATTTATAGGCAGTATATTCCACCTTGCTAAAAATTTTTTAGATATATTTCATAAACTACAGAAAATGATAAGGCAAAAATATATGCCAAAATGATATAATGTTCTTTTAGGCATCTTTGTTCTCAAATAAATATTGTCCATAGCAGATTATAGCACTACTTTTATGTCCATTTCACCACCCCTGATAACGGTGTTATCTTCATGTAAGACATGAATTGTTCAACATCTGATATTAGTCAAGTTTTTCCCAGGTAAAAAAAAATTTGCAATGTGTGTAACACGAGCAAAACCAAAGCTGAGGACTCAGAGGGCAACCACAGAATAATTCATTAATTTTCTAATTATTAATCATGTTTAACCAGACAGCTATATGTTTGAAAAGACATTGGGGCACAGCTCATTTTTAAGCATAGAGCGACTGTCTCAGTCCATAACACTTTATGGGCTTTTTCCCCCCTTTTCATCAAGGTTACCTTAATACTGTTCTGGTGTTACAAGGATGCCAGAAATGAAAGAAGTGAGTTCAAGTGATCAAATGAAAAAACGTAAAAGAGCTTCCTGTGAAGACAAAGCAATGAAAAAAGCAATAATAGCATTTGAGGTTGATGAGGACTTTGCCCCAGTGGTGCCTGCATCAGTTGTAATAATAAATCTTTTTTTTTTTATTTTATTTTTTATTTATTTATTTATTTTTTGACAGGCAGAGTGGACAGTGAGAGAGAGACAGAGAGAAAGGTCTTCCTTTGCCGTTGGTTCACCCTCCAATGGCCGCCGCGGCCAGCACGCTGCGGCCGGCGCACCGCGCTGATCCGATGGCAGGAGCCAGGTGCTTAACCTGGTCTCCCATGGGGTGCAGGGCCCAAGCACTTGGGCCATCCTCCACTGCACTCCCGGGCCACAGCAGAGAGCTGGCCTGGAAGAGAGGCAACCGGGACAGAATCCGGCACCCCGACCGGGACTAGAACCCGGTGTGCCGGCGCCGCAAGGCGGAGGATTAGCCTAGTGAGCCGTGGCGCCGGCCAATAATAAATCTTTACGTAGCATTTGCTGTGTTCCACTAAACACTTTGCATGTGTTAATTCACTGTGGAATAGAGTAAGTCTTGTGCTAAGTATCTTGAGAATGGATATCCTCTCTACTATTTGTTTTTTCTTCAGAGTTCAAAGAGTATCATTTTGGCTAGATTACTAATCAGTCTACCATTCAGGTGGTTCTCCCTAGCCATGTATCTGAAAAGGTTTTTAGTAAAACATGTTTTAGCAATGAGGTGAATAACCTCCCTAGATCATTCACAAATTTATGTAAGCCCCTTTTGAAAGTTTTTGTATCTTCCTGGGGCTGGTGAAATAACATTCTAGTGATTAGAGTCTTATTTTGGTCATTTTGTGTCATATTTTTCTTTAAAATATGTGGAAATGCATTTTTCTTTTGGAACCTACTTCAGAAACACCTGTGTCCAATTAATTCCTTTAATCATTTTATTTTCGCTTCTCCAGATTTTATTTATAGTCAGTGATGCTGTTTTTTTATATATGTAATTTATTTGACAGAGTTATAGACAGTGAGAGAGAGAGAGACAGAGACAGAGAGAAAGGTCTTCCTTCTGTTGGTTCACCCTCCAAATGTCCGCCACGGCTGGCACTGCGCTGATCCGAAGCCAGGAGCCAGGTGCTTCCTCCTGGTCTCCCATGCGGGTGCAGGGGCCCAAGCACTTGGGCCATCCTCCACTGACCTCTCGGGCCACAGCAGAGAGCTGGACTAGAAGAGGAGGAACTGGGACTAGAACCCGGTGCCCATATGGGGTGCCGGCATCACAGGCGGAGGATTAACCAAGTGAGCCATGGTGTCGGCTCCAGTGATGCTGCTCTTAATCAGTATTGATGATATATTAGCTCAATAATTTTATGTAAACTAGTTTGGTATATTGCTGTCACTTTTTTACGATTCCAATCATTCATACATTTCATTCATTCTAATTATTTCAATCATAGAGTTGCCAAGAACCTAAAATGAGCTATTCACTATGCTAATTTCTATGCAATAAATATCATGGTAATATTAGTATGAACTACTATGTATCTGTTTGTTATATAAACTGTATTTTACCTTTAGTATGATGATTTCCATTAGAAATTATAAATAAATTTAGGATTTATTTTTTTAGTCTATGCTGACCAACCACACTCCTATTAGCATTTGCTTTGTGGAGTATCTCTGAAACTCAGAGGCATACCTGAATTATACTGTGCATATTCATAGATATGAATGCTTTTGGAAAACATAATTTGGCACCATATGAGGATTAGTTAAGTCACAGGACAATAAGGACAATTAGCTTTCTACTATTTTTATATGTCTCAAACATCGGCTCTAATATTTGCTCAGATTGCTAGTTACAATGGCCTTTTCCTTTTTAGATTATGTGTATCTTTCTGCTCAGATAAGTTCTGCTTTTGGTTCTGATTGTTTCTCTAAACTTCACAGCTTTGCTTGGAAGATAAGTGTGTATTTAAAAAAGAAGATTTTTTTTTTATTATAGTGGTAAAATTATGGGGGATTTTACATAAATATTATTTTCTAAGTTGTCTAATTAAAGGCAAGTTTAGATCGATTACAATACAATGTCTGCCCTTATTGCTCTATTTTTAAGACAACAAGGAGCTTTTCTTGAAATCTTTTACTTTTAGGAGCTGAAAGGTCATAGCATTTATCAGGTCTGAAAATAATTTGGCTCCTCACAACAAGATGATGTTTTTACATTTGGTGTTAAGTATTTTGCTAGCATATTTTGGCCCCTGATTATTTATTTGAAAGGCGGAGAAAGAGACAGAGAGCAAGCTAGATAATGAAAACTAGAGAGAGAGAGAGTGCGCGCGCGCGCGCGAGAGAGCGGTGGTTCACTCCCCAAATGGCCACAGTGGCCAGAGCTGGGCTAATTTGAAGCCAGGATCTTCTTCTGGATCTTTCACATGGGTGCAGGTGCCCCAAAACTTGGGCCTTGTTCTGCTCTTTCCCTGGCACATTAGCAGGGACTTGAACTGGAGCTCATGTGGGATGTTGACATTGCAGGCGGCAGCTTTACCAGCTATGCCGTAGCGCTAGCCCCTGCAAGGATTACTATGTATTGACTTGGTCACTTTTGTATTATTATATAACAAGCATGCAATGGATCCTTTTTTTTCTCCTAATTTCTCTTTTAGGGATCAGGAATACTCATATACATATGAATTCTTTAGTCCCCTAAGGTTCAGGAAACTGTTTTACCAATTTATTTAGATTAATTTTTTAGCTGAAACTGCTTTGCAGCTCCGAGAATCATGTTTGTTCTTTTTTACCCATTCCATGGGGTGGATTTCTGGCTTTGTGCTAACTAAATAGCTGTGTCTTCTTGTTTCTCCATAAGCATAATGATAGAGGAAGAGTGTCTTACTGCCAAACTGGAGTTAGGATTATTAAAAAGATGAAAAAGGTATTACCACTCAGAGATTTGAAATCTACAGACAGGGTCCTGAAGAGAAACTCTAGAAGAACAGGGATACATTTGTGTTAACTAATAAAGAACAGGAATTGTGTCTGCCCTCATTAGCCAATATACTTTGTCAGATTGGGAATTTACAATAATTTCTCAGTATTTAACCAAAAGTATGCCATATGTGAAGTTTTTATTAATAGAAGTCTGGCCAAAAACTAACAAAAATTATGAAGTATAGGTCAACATATCATTTATGAAATATTATGACAGCTTCTATGTCAGCATTAGGAACACCTTCACTGAACCTAAAAAGGAATATTGAGGTAAAAAGAAATAATTAAAACTATATTTGGATAAGAATTTGAAGGAAAGAAAAGGGAAAGGTGTCAAGGCATCCTCAAAAATAATGGGAAGTTAAATGACATGCATGTTTTAAGGGGATTATATGGTAGGACATGGCATATGGAGATTAGTCATGGTGATTTTTTTAGGCCAGTAGAATCAGAATGAGCTATGTAATTAGACAACCTGTTCATAATTAGTACTGTGATTGACATTATTTGAAGCATGTTCAACAATTGTTCTGTAGCATCGAGGCTCATCATAATGAATGAAGCAGTAAATGGCTGATTGATGGTAATTTTTGCTGTATCAATGTTGTACCTTTAGGTTCTTGAGTAACTCTTCAGAATGGACAGAATTTGCTTGAATATAATGCAGTGCATTTTGTGCTCCATCTTAACATTTTCCCTTAGCTGCATCACATAGTGAATAATATGCGACATGACACACTGAGCTTGGATTTTAAAAAACAAAACATAAGGCAACTGAAGGATGTTGTCACCAAAGAGACTTACAATTTAACCCACTTTCTTTGTGTTAGTCGTGTTTGGGAGTGTAGCAGCTCATAAAAACATGTGCAGGGGTTATCTGGGATTACGAGAGGCTTAGGAAATCATCCAAGATATTCTTATGGAAATATAATTGCCTTTTTCATTTATTCATTGATTAAGGCATCTTAAGAGAATTTGTGACTTGGCAGTGGATGAAATGTAGCTTATGGAAGAAATAAGAACATATGGAACACATTATTTCCGTGGTTTCAGTTGTAAGGCTTATGTGAAACCATGGAATAATGTTGTATCAGTGGAGATCTGCCTGAAGTCTTTTGTTCATTTGCCACTTTCTGCAAAAGGTTATGTAAACAAATATACAAGTAAATCTTTTAGTAGAGTGCTTATTTCATTTTGTTGATGATGCTGATTATTTTTAAATGATTCTTCAATGTCTGCCTTTTATATAAGTATTTATACAGGGTATCTTTAATATAAATGGACTGCTTTTAACAAGTTGCATGTGAAAATGATTAGTTACATTTTGGATGTTTATTTTTAACCCGCCAGTCCCAGGATTTTAATTCTGTGACTATTTCAATTAAATTGACACAAGTATATTAAAATAGACTTGAAAAAATAATTGAGAAATTATGTATCTTTATTATCAGTAAGAATGAATATATAGATTATCTTATAAATACAATACTGTGACAATATAGTGTCTTTTACACACACACACACACACACATATTTTTCCCATCCTGTAAATAAGACACTGGACAAATATTTGTACAAATATATCCTTTCATATATTAAATAATATACAAATAAGTGACTTTCATGACCTTTCCAACAATTATTTTTGGTGAAAGGAGCAAAAACACTTTAAGCAAAGCATTACATTTTTGACAATGTTGTGGGTTTCACATGAAGTGGCTTGTTTTGATATTGTTTTTCTTGCCATTTGCAAATAATACATTTTCTCCTGTCAAATCTGTTATCATCTTGGACAGCAGTATGGCTGTGAGTATCATGATTTCTTCCTCCTGATGGTTTCTCCTTGCATCATTTTAGGTATGCTAAGCAGATGTCTTTGCTAACATAAAATATATAAAACATGTTATTACTGCCTTCAGTAAATCTGCTCCACAGGCTCATCTGCTCTCAATGAGTGCTTGCACTACAATAGTGAGTATGAGAACTATTTAGGGAAAATACAAAAACACAGGTCCCAATTTGTCAGCAAATAACCGCAAGTAGCAACATGTAGGAGTTTGTCAAGCAGCAGTGTGATAGACAACACAATGCTATGCAGTATACATGGGCCCAGTGTCCCATTTATAAGACAGCTATTCTCAAACATTGATAATTTTAAATACAGTGCATTCATTGAAGTGACAACCTAGGTCTAGAAAATACAGTCATGAATGCATTTCTTATATTACATATCAGTTACGTTATGCAATCTTTTGTTCAATTGAACATTTAGTAAAAGTGATTTTTGTAGTACAGTTTATGCTATATTCACATTGAATTTTAAAAAAAATTCAAGTGCTCTAAACGTTCAGCTATGACTATTATCAAAATAATAGAATTCTGGGGCCAGCATTGTGGCATAGTGAGTAAAGCCGCCACCTGTAGTGCCAGCATCCCATATGGGTGCCGGTTCGAGTCCAGGCTGCTCCACCTCTGATCTGGCTCTCTGTTATGGCCTTGGGAAGCAGTATAAGGTGGCCCAAGTGCTTGGGCCTCTGTACCCACCTGGGAGACCGGAAGGAAGCTCCTGGCTCCTGGCTCTTGGCTTCGGAAAAGCTCAGCTCATGGCCTTCTAGGTAGTGGGCCAGGATGGAAGATCTCTTTCTCTTTCTGCCTCTGTCTCTCTGTAGTTCTGCCTTTCAAATAAATAAATAAAAAATCTTAAAAATATAGAATGCTAAAACATAGTACTTATTTCAAATTACCGTAAGTGGTATATTTATAACTCAATTTAAGTTTTTACAGATATTCTGTATACAGGACACTGGGAGGTAGTATGTGAAACCTAAGATTTTGAAATGTTAATTTTCAAGGTGCTTTTTTTTTTTTTTGAAACCTTTTATTTAATGAGTATAAATTTTATGAGTACATCTTTAGGAATACAGTGATTCTACCTGCTCTCCCACCTCTACTCCCTCCCCTCTTCCTCCTTCCTCTCCCATTCCCTGGCCTATTCTCCATTAAGATTCATTTTTAATTAACTTTATATACAGAAGACCAACTCTATAGTAAGTAAATATTTCAACTATTTGCACATGCCAAATATAAGAAACTGAGAACAAGTTTTACAGTTGAATCTTATAGTACAACTCATTTAGGACAGAGGTCCTGCATGGGGAGTAAGTGCACAGTGACTCCTGCTGTTAATTAATTAATTAATTTATTTATTTATTTTTACAGAAGATCAGTTTAGTATATATTAGGTAAAGTATTAGGTAAAGATTTCAACATTTTGCCCATATAGCAACATAAAGTGAAAAAACTACCATTGGATTACTAATTATAGCATTAAATAGCAATGTACAGCACATTAAAGACAGAGATCCTACATAATTTTTTTTTTCAAATTAATTAATTTTCTATGCCATTTCCATTTTAACACCAGGTTGTTTTTTTTTTTTTTTCATTTCCAATTCTCTTTATATACAGAAGATCACTTCAGTATGTAATTAGTAAAGACCTCATCAGTTTGTGCCCACACAGAAACGCAAAGTATAAAAATACTGTTTCAGTACTAGTTATAGCATCACTTGGCTTTAGACGACACATTAGGGACAGATCCCACATGGGGTGTAAGTACACAGTGACTCCTGTTGCTGATTTAACAATTTGACACTCCTGTTCATGGCGTCAGTAATCTCCCTAGGCTCTAGTCATGAGTTGCCAGGGCTATGGAAGCCTTTAGAGTTCGCTGACTTTGATCTTATTCCAATAGGGTCATAGTCAAAGTGGAAGTTCTCTCCTCCCTTCGGAGAAGGGTACCTCCTTCTTTGATGGCCCCGTTCTTTCCACTGGGATCTCACTCACAGAGATCATTCATTTAGGTCTTTTTTTTTTTTTTTCCATGATATCTTGGCTTTCCATGCCTGCTATACTCTCATGGGCTCTTCAGCCAGATCTGAATGCCTTGAGGGCTGATTCTGAGGCCAGAGTGTTGTTTAGGACATCTGCCATCCTATGAGTCTGCTGTGTATCCCACTTCCCATGTTGGATCTTTCTCTCCCTTTTTGATTCTATCAGTTAGTATTAGCAGATACTTGTCTTGTTTGTGTGATCTCTTTGACTCTTAGACCTATCAGAGCTATCAATTGTGAGCTGAAATTGATCACTTGGACTAGTGCGATGGCATTGGTACATGCCATCTTGATGGGATTGTATTGGAATCCCCTGGCACATTTCTAACTCAACCATTTGCGGCCAGTCCGAGGGATCACTTTTCAGTTAAAATTTAAACACCTAAGAATTTTCAAGGTGCTTTGCTCTATAGAAGTAATATTTATTTTCATTAGCTTTTTACATTTCATCTATCAATGATTTAGCTATGTATAAAATATTTACTAGTCAAGTAAATGATGACATAATTTTGTTTAAAGGAAAGTTCTTTTATTTTTTAAAGATTTTTTATTTATTTATTTGATAGGCAGAGTTTCAGACAGTGAGAGAGAGAGAGAGAGAGAGAAAGGTCTTCCTTCCATTGGTTCACTCCCCAAGTGGTTGCAATGGCTGGAGCTATGCCGATCTGAAGCCAGGAGCCAGGTGCTCCTCCTCCTCCTGGTCTCCCATGCGGGTGCAGAGCCCAAGCACTTGGGCCATCCTCCACTGCCCTCCCGGGCCACAGCAGAGAGCTGGACTGGAATGGAGCAACTGGGACTAGAACCCGCTCCCATATGGGATGTAGGCACCGCAGGCGGAGGATTAACTTAGTGTGCCAAGGTGCCGGCCCCAAATAATGATATAATTTTTCGCAAGTAAATTTAGCTAGTTTTCAAGTGGTAAAGCTTAAAAGTTTTTTGGACATTTTAGAGCTTCATACAATTCATGGTGACAATATAAAATTTTCAAAGTAAAGTTATTTTAATAGGAACATTGGAGTCCAAATAATTTCTAAGTTTCACAATTATGACCTAGTGTTATATGTTTACAAGCAATGCAAATTGCAAATTTACAGTGTTATCATTCATTTCACCTACATAAAACCTGATGGATACTTTTCCCTAATGTATTTAGTTTTCTTCCAATCCTGATAACATTCTACTGCTTCAAGTTTTGTCATGATTTGAATAAATCTAACAAAACAAGAGTAAAAAAATCCAACTTTGCAATGCTGGGTATACCTGTATTCCTCAAACTAGTTTTATGTCAACAAAATATTTAGTTTTGTAATGATTCATATAGCATGTTTAACCTAGGGAATCCTCAATGTTTGTATCACATAGCAGTATACATTTTCAGAGGTAAAATAGAAATGATATATATTATTTCTTCTCTTTTTAACAGATTAATTGAGGTAGAATCAACATATTCAAAGACACTGAAAGTATTTTCTCCCTTTGTTTTCTACTCCCACAGTACTTTGTGTTCCCAAACCTGTACCCATCACATGGTGTTGATAGACTGTACATGCATTTGTCTTCCATATCCTGATAGGAATTACTAAGAGGCAGAATTATGCCCCAGTTGTGTTCCCAACCTCTAACATAGGAGATCAGTCAGTTAAATGTAAGTGGAATTAGATCACATTGTTGAAATAATTTTATTCAGACGTCCTTACTGATTTAATGCTAAACTCGAAAAAAAAATGCCTTTGTATCTAACAGGGTATTATGACCATTAAAACTGGAATAAGGTATTGCTTTACATAAACAAGTGAAAATATTTTAAAACGAAATACTTATATCAATTTGGATATCTATGTTTATTTGCATTATACATCTGTGTCTATATTTCTGTTTGAATCTATATTTTATTCATATATTTTAGAATTCCAAAGTAAATCCTTTATTTGGCCAGTATTGGTCATCACAAAATTGAACAAAATTTTGAAGAAACAATTTGTACAATATTTTTGTGATCACAAGTGTAAACTCAAATTGCAGTATTGCAATTATTCAGATAACTCTGAATAAATAATGGGAAAGCAAACTGAACATATGAGCAACTGGAAAGAGAAATATTTATTCAGTTATCTCCTAAATGTAGGTCTGATAATGTTACTAGCTTCCTGTCTTGGTAGGGAGCGTCTTCGTTGGTTTTGTTGTTTTCTGCCTCTCTGAGCTCAAAACTATAATTTACCATGTTATATTCCTTGCCTTTTGCCACTCAAGACTCTAATCTTCTGAACAAACCATGCTGTTTCAGGTCTTCATGAATTTTCCACACATTCCTTTCTGTCCACAATGTCCTTTTCTGCAGGTTCCTCCTAGGAGATTTAAACTGCCCTTCAAGATTCAATTAATGCTGTCACCACAGAAACATTTCCTGCCCTTGCTTGGGAGAATAGCACAGACCTCTGCGTGTGGTTGAACTGCGTCCTGAACCTACTTTCATTTTCTCATGTGATAGATTGTGTGTGTGTGTGTGCACGCACTTTAAGGTTTTATTTATTTTTTTGAGTGGTAGATTTGCAGGCTGTGAGAGGGAAAGACAGAAAAAAATCATATCTGCTGGTTCACTCCCTAAATGGCTGCAATGGCCAGAGCTGAGCCAATCCAAATCCAAGAGCCAGGAGCTTCTTCTGGGTCTCCCACACAGGTAAAGAGGCCCATGTGCTTGGGCCATCTCCTACTGCTTTCCCAGGTCATACATAGTAGAGAGCTGGATCGGAAGTGGAGCAGCTGGGACTAGAACTGACGCCCATATAGGATGCCGGCACCACAGGTGGAAGATTAACTTGCGCTACAGTGCCAGCCCCAGGTTGTGTTTTAATATTTGATTTTGTGTTTACCTTTCCTTCTACTACTATAAAGTATATAGGATCTGTATCTTTGTATCTCCCTATCCCCAGGACCAGGTAGACCATCTGGGGTATAATGGGTGATTAAGAAGTATGTGTAGAACTCATTCACTTACTTAATCTCCACAACCACATATGTTCATAAATGAGGATGCCAGTGTCTAAAACATTTGAGTAACTTGCTCAAGGCCCTACAGATAATGAATGACAGGTATTTTTATTCCAGTCTATAGCTCTTTCATCAACTTTACAGCAGTATTCCTGTCTTCTCTCCTAGATTGCCAAAAGAGCCATTTATGTCCAGACCCATCCTAGATACTATTACTTCTCTGTCTTTTTTTTTATTATTATTTTTTATTTTTTGACAGAGTGGACAGTGAGTGAGAGAGACAGAGAGAAAGGTCTTCCTTTTCCATTGGTTCACCCCCCCAATGTCAGCTACGGCCGGCGCGCTACGGCCGGCGTGCAGTGCTGATCCGAAGCCAGGAGCCAGGTGCTTCTCCTGGTCTCCCATGGGGTGCAGAGCCCAAGCACTTGGGCCATCCTCCACTGCACTCCCTGGCCACAGCAGAGAGCTGGCCTGGAAGAGGGGCAACCAGGACAGAATCCGGCACCCCGACCGGGACTAGAACCTGGAGTGCTGGCACCGCAGGTGGAGGATTAGCCTAGTGAGCCATGGCACCGGCGTACTGCTTTGTTTTGATGCTGGTTTCTGCCTTGGCCATATCTTCCTTATCCTAATGTGATCTATCTGAGTTTCTCTGATCTCAGTTCAGGGCATTCTCTAATTTATTTTTCCTTTCCTGGTGGTAGAAAGTATTTGCTTGTTCTTGCTCTTTCCTGAAATTAGTCAGCCTTCCTCTGAGAACTTGTTGACATCTTTACCCTCCCTTCCTTTTTTCCCACCCATCATGACTGTGACAAGAGCAGCCATACAGTGTGCTAAGCCCTCAGCCTTTGACATAATCTGATGGCAGAAACCACTTTGAGACATCAAGGAATGTCATTTATTGGATGTATTTACTGCTGTAGTAATAATTCCTATGTCCCTTTAAATATGCTATTGAATTTAATATATGAAGTGCTATTGTTAAAAGAAATAATTTTTAATGTGCATATTCTTTTTTAGGCTTCATTCATATTTTTAAACAAATTCCATATTGACAAGTGATGTGTAACACTTATTCCTTTTCATAGACATAGGCTTTCCTCTCAGTTGCCCATTGCACATCTCTTAAATGTTCACTGTCACTTTTCATGTAATTTGTCTACAATTGATCTTTTTAGCCTCTCCTCCAAACCAAACTCTTTTCACCTTCACCATTTCTGTCAATAGTTTCCTTTCTCCAGCCATTTTTTATATTCGATCAAATCTGAAACTGTGCAATTATCTCAGAGTATTTCCTCTCCATCATGCCAAGACATCAAGGAACCAAAATTGGTTGATTGTTCAAAATATCTTTCACGTCCAACTATCCTTCAAGCCACACTTCTTAGGATGTGTCATCACTTAACCCCTCTTAGTCTAATAGTTACTTCCTGTCTCCTGGCTCTGCAAACATCAAGCTTCCCCAACATCACCGAGAAGCTGTTTTTCCCAAGAAAATTATGTCATTGTACCTACCCCTGCCTGTTTATTAAGATCATACTTTTTAACCTGCTAGTTGAAGATCCAAGCAGAGCAGCTTTTTTGCATGTCTCCTCTGCCCTGGAATTGCCCTTATTTTAGTGGTTTCCTCCATTCATCTGAGTAATCCCTCATCCTTCAACCACCCACTTTAATGCCACCACCTCTGGGAAGCCTTTTGTGAACTAATGATCCTCTCATCCTCTGTGATCTATTGCATACCTCTTATTATAATACTCTTTACTTGTTTTTCTCTTAGGCTTTCTCTTCTGCTCTTGAATTCTTTAAGGTAGAAACTAGGTTTTATTCATCTGTTTGTTCCCAGTTGTAGCACATTATCTGGCATTGAGTAGGAATTTATTATATGTATTTTAAAGGAATGAATGAATAGGTAAAGTAATGGGAGCTTTCTTTTTCCGCTATGTTCTTTGTCAACTGTGTGCACTTACCCATATTTTCTTTTCTGAAATGCCTTTGCAGTGTTCTCCAAAATTTCAGGTGTAATCTGTTTTGAAATAGTTGAAAATGAAGTGACAATAATATATCTCTTTAAATGTACGTATGTATGCATCAACTCTCTGTAGTGTCTATGTGAAGGTGGTAGGATTTATGACTACTGTTAACTTTGAGCTTCTTTCAAACAAATGCTAAAGAGACCCTTTTTGCCTCATTGTGCTACTTTCTGAAAGTGGTAGGTGGATAGTAACTGTAAGACATGTAAAATGGCATAGAGCTTTGGAATATTCACTGCAAATATATTATCCCCTGCATATGTGCGTGTGTGAGTGTACATGCATGCACGTGACACACAGACACACAAAAAACTATAAAGTTCCTTCAAGGTACAAATCAGATTATATGTCTTCTGTTAAAGTTTCTATAAATAACTCTATTTTACAGTATTGTTTCTCTCAAAATTCCTAATTTAGTACACCTAGTATGTATTCTAATGTGTAAGAAAACACAATTTTTCATTACTATGTTCAAATATTTTATCTTATTCACATTAGAGCTAGAATTTCTTTTATTGTATTTTTAAACTTTCGCAGTTCCTGGTAAACATGAGACAGTTAACCAATTGTTACTAATTTTTGTTGATCTCGACCTGATGTCCTGACCAGGGACTGATAAGCTAAGATATTTTATTTTATTTTAGGATAGATCTTTATGAAAAATTTGTATCTTTTCTTCTGGAAACTCTTTGTAGTTTTGTTACATTTTCTATTTTGCCCTTCAATTTAAGGTATTTTCACTTCTGGGCTATTTGTGTTGTCTTGCTAGTTTTCTCTCTCTCCTCCCCTCTCTCTATCTCTCTCCCATCCCTCCCTCCTCCCTCTCTTTTTCCTTCCATCCCTATCTCTCGTTAACCTTATATATATCAGCCTTTTGTCTCATAATTATATACCCTTCTTCCCAGAAAGATGGTAGATGAATCTTTAGCTGTTGAATTTAAACATTATTTATTGAAATTCTGTGGAATAGGCAACGTTTGCTTATATGTTTTTCCCTAGAAGCATGAGGCAATATGTCATATATAATTTATATTTCCTTTAACAAGAAAGTTTCCTCTTTGAAATTTAGTTTATATTGTACTTTTAAGATTTCTTACCAATTATGTTACAGTATTTTTAAAAAATCCCATTTCTAGCAAACCAAGATATGTTTAGTAAGTTTTAATATTGGTCTCTGTGTACTTATTATTGCTAAAAATTGAGATTCAAATAAAACATAATTTTAAGTTCATTCTTACATTTTTTTTAAAAGATTTTATTTATGTATTTGAAAGTCAGAGTTACAGAGAGAAGCAAAGAGAGATCTTCCATCCCCTGGTTCCCTCCCCAAATGGCCACAATGGCTAGAGCTGGACTGATCTGAAGCTAGGAGCCTAGAGCTGCTTCCAGTTCTCCCACATGGCTGCAGTGGCCCAAGCGCTTAGGCCATCTTTCACTGCTTTCTCAGGCCATAGCAGAGAGCTGGATCAGAAGTGGAGCATCTGGGACCCAAACCTACGCCCATATAGGTTGCTGGCACTGCAGGTATTGGCTTTACCCACTACATCATAGCACTGGCCCCTACATGTGGTTTTAGATCAGGTGTTTGAGTGACTTGTAATGGAGCAGGCATCACTATTTGAAAAGCTGAATTATATTCAGAATGGAATCACATCTTCAATTGGTACTTTTTATAAATAAGCATTCATTGATCAAATGAAGGTATAATTAAGCATTATTTCTTGCTTTAATTCTGGTAGCTTTAATATGCATTATAAAATTGAATGAGTACTAGCGTTGGATAGCTGCTTAAATTACTTACTAGGGCCGGCGCCATGGCTCACTTGGTTAATCCTCCACCTGCGGTGCTGGCATCCCATATGGGCACCGGGTTCTAGTCCCACTTGCTCCTCTTCCAGTCCAACTCTCTGCTGTGGCCCGGGAAAGCAGTGGAGGATGGCCCAAGTGCTTGGGCCCTGCACCCACATGGGAGACCAGGAGGAAGCACCTGGCTCCTGGCTTCGGATCAGCAAAGCGCCGGCTGTAGCGGCCATTTGGGGAGTGAACCAATGGAAGGAAGACCTCTGTTTCTGTCTCTCTCTCTCTCTCACTGTCTGTAACTCTACCTGTCAAATGAATAAAAATAAAAATAAATTTTAAAAAATTACTAATATTTTAAATTTCAAATATTCTAATGGTTTTTCTTGTTCTCTAAGTCTTGGCCATTTGTTGAGATCTTAATGATTTTTATTTTTTTATTTCCTTTGGTTTTTTTTTTATATATTTTTTTAGCTTTTATTTAATGCATTTAAATTTCCAAAGTACAGCTTATGGATTACAATGGCTTTCCCCCCATAACTTCCCTCCCTTCCGCACCCCTCCCCTTTCCCACTCTCCCCTTCCTTTCACATCAAGATTCATTTTCAATTCTCTTTATATACAAAAATCAGTTTAGTATATACTAAGTAAAGATTTCAACAGTTTGCACCCACATAGAAACAGAAAGTGAAACATACTGTTTGAGTACTAGTTATAGCATTAAATCACAATGTACTTCACATTAAGGACAGAGATCCCACATGAGGAACAAGTGCACAGTGACTCCTGTTGTTGACCCAACAAATTTACACTCTAGTTTATGGCATCAGTAAACACTCTAGGCTCTTGTCATGAGCTGCCAAAGCTATGGAAGCCTTTTGAGTTCACCGACTCTTATCATATTTAGAAAAGGTCATAGTCAAAATGGAAGTTCTCTCCTCCCTTCAGAGAAAGGTACCTCCTTCTTTAATGGCCCGTTCTTTCCACTGGGATCTAACTCGCAGAGATCTTTCATTTAGGTCATTTTTTTTTGCCAGAGTGTCTTGGCTTTCCATGCCTGAAATACCCTAATGGGCTTTTCAGCCGGATCCAAATGCCGTAGGGGCTGATTCTGAGGCCAGAGTGCTGTTTAGGACATTCGCCATTCTGTGAGTCTGCTGTGTGTCTCGCTTCCCATGTTGGATCGTTCTCTCCCTTTTTGATTCTATCAGTTAGTATTTGCAGCCACTAGTCTTGTTTATGTGATCCCTTTGACTTTTAGTCCTATCATTATGATCAATTGTGAACAGAAATTGATCACTTGGACTAGTGAGATGGCATTGGTACATACAACCTTGATGGGATTGAATTGGAATCCCCTGGTAAGTTTCTAACTCTACCATTTGGGGCAAGTCTGATTGAGCATGTCCCAAAATGTACATCTCCTCCCTCTCTTATTCCCACTCTTATATTTAACAGGGATCACTTTTTAGTTAAGTTTCAACACTTAAGAATAACTGTGTATTAATTACAGAATTAAACCAATAGTATTAAATAGAACAGACATGGACACTATGAGAAACGGTGACTTGATCAGCCCTTGCCCTTACTGTTGATGAACAACCTAATACGTTATCCCTCTGAGTATTTTTTTGTCTGTTCTACTTAATACTATTGGTTTAATTCTGTAATTAATACACAGTTATTCTTAAGTGTTGAGATCTTAATTTTGCTTTTTAGTGGGCTTTAAATGAAGAATGTAAATATGAATCTCCTTGAACTTTAAATCCTAAGATTCAATTCCTCTTTCCCTAATTCATTGTGAATAAAGAAATTCACTTGCAAATACAATATATGTCATATTTGTTGCTTAATTAAATCTAACTTTGAACTACTCATCTGTGACCATTTAGAGTCTGGAGCTGCACTCTAGCACTGAGGGTGTTGTTACTCTTTGTTACAACATTGACTACTGCTGTGAAATTCTTAGAACAAAAGAGGACTATAAAACAATAAGCTATTAGAAAATAAGCCTTGGGGCTGGCATCGTGGCATAGTAGGTAAAGTCACCGCTATGGTGCTGGAGTCCCATATGGGTGCCTTTTTGTGTCTCAACTGCTCCACTTCTGATCCAGCTCCCTGCTAATGGCCTGGGAAAAGCAGTGGAAGATGGCCCAAGTGTTTGGGCCCTTGTACCCATGGGTGAGGCCTGGACGAAGCTCCTTGCTGCTGCTTTTCCCCTCACCCAATCCTGGGAGCAAACCAGCAGATGGAAGGTTCCTCTAACTCTCTCTCTCTCTCTCTCTCTCTCTCTCTCTAACTCTTTCAAATAAATAAATAAATCTTAAAAATAAGTAAAATAAGCCTTACAGTATGTAGATGGTTGATTAAATTATTAATTAAACATACTGAATTATTGAGCAAATGAGGATGCACAGATAAGTTTCTTTAAAGTCACACACACACACACACGTGCCAGTTAACTATTCTTTTCTAAACATATGTCTTCTCCATTTCTGTTTCTTTAAATCTAGGATTGGTGTACTCTCAGCTTGAAATTACAACTCACTAGAAATAGCATGCTGTTTATCTGCTGTCTAAAAACTAGGAGGCTTCTGGAGTGAGTTCAGAATTAGGTAGAGCCATTTAAGCATTGCAGTCTTTAATCTCTATAATGATACTCCTCAGGTCCCAACTATCCAGGGGCTATTTAGTCCTTGTTATCTCTGGCAACTACTTTTTCATTTCCCTCTTCTTTCACTGAAGGCAGGAGGCAGGAGGACTAATATCTGCCAGCATTTTTGTTAACAAAACCCAGGCTTATAGTGTTTTTTTTTTTTTTTTAGCAGCCTTTCTTAAAACAAAAACAACAAAGTACTTTTTCTTTACAGTTTGCTTCCCATGTAACCAGTCAGCTTTTACAAGAGCAAATGCTAATGTGTCCTCATGCAGAGATTAGAATGTTTTTATTTTATTTGTTTTGGCTACTTCATAGTAATACATTATTAATACTGATTAGTCTCAATATTTGTCCATAACTGAATGTAGATGTATATCACATCCATTTGATGTCTGTAGTGCTTTCTAGTATGCATTGTGGGCTCATAAAATCATTTCAGAAAATTATCTGAATGTGGTTGGACAGAAAGACAAGAAAGAATGAGCTATTAAAATGGTACTAGACACCAGTGATATAAATAGCAAAACAGTGTTCTTGAACTGATCTAAAATGGTTATATGGGATCGCTATCATAGTCTTGATCCTATAGAAGGCGCAAAACTAAGCCATCATCTTCTTTGTTATGTCTACTGTCCAGTGTTTCTTTAACCACTGTTAGAGTACAGACTCCCTTGTTTTATCCTTTTAGATCCTATTGCATTACATTGTTTTTCATTTCATGTAATGGCCAAATGCTTTTGTTTTAGAGTAACTTAGGGCATTTTATTTCCTGGGTTCTTTTGAGAGTTGGGTCTGTGTGTTTAAGATGATGAGAATACCAGTAAGCAGCACACATTGTACTCATGTTGTCGCACGCACTCTGCCAGAACCATGAGTCACTTGTGGTGTTATCCCATCTACTGTGTTGCAGGAAAAGCAAAGGTTTCTGACGGACGTTCTGCACGAAGTGATGCTGCTGGATGGTCTGGCCAGTTCTCATCCAGTATCCCAAGAAGTACTACGGGCTACAGATATTGACAGGGTGTTTGACTGGATCGCATATAAAAAGGTGGGAATAGATAAAACCCAAGTGCCAAGTGGGTATTTCATTATCAGGGTAGCCAAAATATTTTATGCTAGATATTATATTCCTCTCTTATTCTTAGAAAATAGAAATGGACTGTGAGTTGGAAAATATAGAGTCATAGACTCATGTCATTTTCTGAATTAATGCTTTGTTTTATAAATCAGTATAATGGAGATGAATATTTGCCAAATACTGTCTAGGAGTATTGGAATAATTAATGAATAAATGTTTGGAGTCTTATATGGAATTTCTGTACAAATGGTCTTACGTAAACATTAGTTTATTATTATTATTAAAAAGAGTGCTGACCTATATAGTGACTTTTTTTTTTTAAACCAATTCCTCTTAAATACTTACTTTGATTGGCTGATCCAATCGTATATATGCAGTAACATGAACGTGCATTTTCTAAAGATTAGGGAGGTTTGGGGAATTAAGCATATCTTCTTGATAGAAAATATTAAAAAATGGAGTATTAAGACTAGGCTTTGAATGGCAAGAAGAATTTTGAGCAGTGATTAGACATAAAAAGTAGGTACAGTATAAATTTTATTCCATTGTTACATGGATTGTGATTTTTCCTTATACAGCAACCCCTTGGTTCTAATTTTAACATTAGAGTATAAGTCTTCTTGTTTATCACTTTCTAGTCACTTAATAATGGATAAAATATGGTTGAAGTCTACCATGATATTTAATGTATATTGAATTTCACTTACTAGAATTTATATGTACTTTTGATTGACTTAATAATGTTTTAAGATTTTTAAGAAGCATTGCTAACATTTTCTTTGTAAAGTGTGTTTGTATTTAATAGCTGGAGGTCAATGATGCATCAGAGGTCCTTGGAATGGTAAATGGATATTTAGATTTGTACTCAGGCAGTGACTACCTCAGCAATTAGTCACTAGTACTGTGTGCTATAGTTTGTGCTCATCATGATACAAATTGTATTACCAGAAAATGTCTTTTTCAGTCACTAATTATTGCATTGACTCAAAAAAGGCTGTATTTTGATATTTTATTTTAAAAATTGAAGTGAATCCTGATTTTTTTCATAATTATATATGTAACATTATTTTTATATGTAAGTTTTTTACAATATTTTGTAGGATTTACATTCAGTTCATATAACTATTGCTTCTTTAAATATAACGCAGAAATTCATTTATTAAGGTAGCTTGGCATGTGTTTGGAGACATGTCTGTAGTTCTTTCCTCTCTACGTCCAATTCTAGTAGACTGTAAATATGATTCAGTTTAGCATGAATAAAATAATGTAAATACTATTTTGATTATACTATAAAGTGCTTTTCAAATATAAATAATATCTATTCTAGATTTTGTTTAGGTAATTTTGAATTTATTCAAGAAGGTGAAAATCAAAACAATAGAAAACAGTGAACATAAAATGACTGTTATTTTACTCTCTACATTTCAGTGCAAAGACTTGGCAGTTTACATGTGTGAAAAGTGATCAAACTGTCAGAATGCTCAGGACCATCATTGTAATGGATTATGACTTACTAATATTTAAAACTACTGGAAATATAGTTGTTACTTTGTGTTGCTTGTGGTGAGAAGATCCAGTCATTTCCATTGAAGTATCTCAAGTAGAAAACTGTTTTCTGTCTTTTTTTTATAACAGTTGTATTGAGGTAAAATTGAACTACAACAAATTGTGTGTGCTAAAGTGTACAATCTGATGTGATGTTTATACACAATGAAAACATCACCACAATCAAGTTAGGAACATTTTTTTCCCTGTGAAAAATTTCATTTTTAATCTTTCCTCTGACCCATCTTCCCTCCTCCATTAATGTTTTACAGTATAGATTATTTGCATTTTCCAAAGTTGGATATTAATGGAATCATACAGTATACACTCCCATTTTGCTTGCTTTCTTTAACTCAACGTAGTTATTTTGAGATACATACATATTGTAGGATTTATAAATGTAAAATTTGTTAATTCATTTACCTAGACATTTGAGTTATATCTAGTTGTTGGCTACTGCTTATAATGCTGCTGTAAATATTCACACACACCTGTTTGTATGTAAATCTGTTTCTATTTCTCGTGGATATATACCTAACAGTAGAATACCCAAATCATAAGCTAGGTATGTTTAATATTTTAAGACACTGCAAAACTGTTTTCCAACAGTTTTGCCACTGTGCCATTGTATATGCCCACCAGCAGTATACTGGAATTCTAGTTTCAACACATCTTCAATTTAGGTATAATTAAATCTTTCACATCAACTAGGTATAAGCATGTCTTTTACTAGAGATTGTCTAATGATGTTACTTTGTGGTTATCAGTTACATTTCTCTAAGAACTAATATTACTGACATTTTTTTCAGTTGTGTATTTCCCCTCATGTCTTCCTTGGTCAAAGGTCATTTCATTTTCTTTGCCATTTAAAAAATTAACATTATTTTTTACTGGGTTTTGATATTTTTAATATACTCTGAATACAGGAACTTTGTCAAATATATGATTTACAAGTAATTTTCCCAATTTGTAGCCCAGATATTATTTTCATAACAATGTCTTTATAAAAGTAAAAGGCTTTAATTTTGATGAAATCTACTTTATCATGTCTTAATTAAATTGAAAGTGCTGCTGGTGTTTTATCTAAGAAATCTTGAAATAACTGATGATCTTCCTTGAACACTTTATTTTTTTTTCTTCTAGAAATTTTATAATTTTATAATTTCAGACTTATGTTTAGATCCATAACACATTTTTTAGTTATCTTTTATATTGCCATGAGGTTTGGATTGATTTTTTTTCCCTCAGAGGTATAGATTTTTTATCCTATTTCTCCTTTTAGTTTATTGAAAATGACATTTTTAAATTTTCATTTTTTTTTGCTCTTTATTGAATACAATTCATTTTTGTATATTTATCTAGTACAATGTTAAATAGATGCAGTGAAAGCAGGCATCCTTCTCCTGTTTTTTCAATGGGGATTATAGTATCCATTTTATTGTATTTTAAGAATTTATTTATTTGAGAGGCAGACTTGGAGGAGAGAGAGAGGGAGAGGGAGAGACAGGGGAATTTCTGTCTTCTGGTTCACTCCTCAAATTGCTGCAAAGGCCGTGCTAGGCAGGGCTAAAGCCAAAAATTCCATCTGGGGCTCCCACATGGGTACAGGACTCAAGGATTTAGGCCATCTTCTACTGCTTTCCCAGGCACATTAAGAGGAGCTGGATCAGAAGTGGAACTGCTGAGACTTGAACCACTGCCCATATGGGGTGATGACATGGGAGGCTGCAGCTTAACTTGCTGCTCTACAATGCTGGTCCAGTCCTGTTTTTTATTTTAGGGGCAAGATATTCAATCTTTAACCATTGGGTATGTTGTTTCTATAACATAAATAGCCTTTGTCAGGTTGAAGAGGTTGCAATCCATTCTCACATTGCTCTAGATAGAACTGGATATTGATTGGATCATATGATTATTCTGCCTCTATCAATTTTTTTTAGTAATTTTTTTTATTTGAGAGAGATGGAGAAAGAGATAGATAGATAGATAGATCAATCAATCCCATGCATTGATTCACTCTCCAAATACTTCTTGGGCAGGGGCTGGGCTGTGTTGAAGATGGGGGCTGGCAATTCAACCAGCTCTCCCACATGGGTGTCATGAACACAGTTTTTTGAGCCATCACCTGCACTAGCAGGAATCTGGAATTAGGTGCCAAAGTCAGAAAATGAACCCAGGCATCCTGAAGTGGGAAATGGGCATCTTAATCACAGGATTAAAAGCCTACCTTGAATCATTTTTTAATATTAGAATCTTTGCATTACTGAGACCATCCTCATTTTTTAAAAAAATGATTCAATTTGATAAAATATTTTGAAAATTTTCATTTGTGTTTATTAGAGATATTATAGTTTTCATTCTTGTAATATCTTCTACTTTGTTAGCACTATAATGTTAACACCACATAGTTTAACCTACTATCTCTTTTTCAATTTTCTGGAAGAATTTGTGCAAGAATTATGTTATTTCTTTATTAAGTGTTTGGTAGAATTTTCCAAAACAATAGTATAGACCCAGAATTTCCTTCATGGGTAGGATTTAAACTAATGATTTAATTGCATTCATATAATGGATGGGTTATTCAGGTTATTTATTTCTTCTTGAGTGAGCTTTTGGGTTTGTTTCCTTTTTCAATGATTTGGCCCATTTCATCTGAGATATTTAAGTTACTGACTTAAATTAGTCTATGATGTATTCCCTTGTTATTCCTTTAATAATGATAGAATCTACTGGTATAACCTCTTTCAGAAATTGATAGTTTGTGTGTTACCCCCTTTTCCTGATTTGTTAGCTAGGAGTTTATCAATTTTACTCATCTTCTCAAGGGAACATCTTTGTTGTCATTATTTGTCTATCTTGTTTTCTATTTCATAGGTTACCTTTTTAAATTTTTCAGTTTAAATATTCATGCCTTTTTAAAAAAAGATTTATTTATTTATTTATTTGAAAGAAAGAGTTACAGAGAGGCAGAGAGAGAGAGAGAGAGAGGTCCTCCATCCACTGGTTCACTCCCAAAATGGCTGCTATGGCCAGAGCTGCGCCGATTCAAAGCTAGCAGCCAGGAGCTTCTTCTGGGTCTCCCACGTGGGTGCAGGGTCCCAAGCAGTTGGGCTATCCTCCACTGCTTTCCCAGGCCACAACAGAGAGCTGGATTGGATGTGGAGCAGGTGGCACTCGAACTAGCGCCCATATGGGATGCTGACATGGCAGGCAGTCCCACACGTTACGCCATAGCACTGGCCCCTCATAGGTTACCTTTCTAATTATGATCATTTCAATTTAAGTTTAAGGGTTATGTTGTTTTTAGTTTCTTGAGATACAAGCTAATGGCATTACTTGAGAACTTTTTTATATTTAAATTCAGTCACTTATGATATAAACTTCCTACTAAGTTTACTACCTATAGAATCATCAAATCTTTGAATATATTATGTATTTATTTTCATTCATTTTAAGATGCTTTATAATTTTCCATTTGATTAGTAAATTGCCACATGAATTATTCCTAGTCAATTATTTTTAAATATTTGAACATTTTCCAGAAAATCTTGTTATTAATTGCTTATTCACTTCTACTGTAGTTGGTGAATATGCTCTCGATTACTTGAAACTTCTTAGATTTATCAAGGCTTGTTTTATGGCCTATAAATTTTTATCTGTTGGTAAGTGTACTGTTTGTACTTCAATGGACATATATTCCACTGGTGTTGGCTGGCATATTCTATAAATTCCAGTTAGGTCAGTTGGTTGATAGAGTCATTCAAGTCTTTTATATCCGTATTGATTTTCTGTCTCCTTGTTTGTCATGCTTTCCTGATAAGCATTCGTTATTTAGATTCACCCACATTGCATTTAACCAAACATCTATGCGTATAGAGAAAAACAGTGGTCCAGTTACCCTCTGGGATATCTGAGAAATTATATTCAATTATTAATGTGGAAAATTAGAAATTTCCTTTGAAATCTCAGGGACTTCATTTTGATAATATCAAGCCTTCCTGTTTATTCAGTGCTTTGTAGTTCTCCAATCTGACTTGCCTCAGACTTCCTGTCAGAAAGCTAGAATGTAAGTGATGTGCAATAACCAATTTAAATTTGTAAGTGGAATGGGTAAGCTGTGAAATTCTGGAATGGATGACAGGTAATACAGATGAATGTGTAGTAATAAATAAAAAACTGCTTACATTTATTGAATTCTTACTCTATGCTGGACATTGTGCCAAAATTTTGCATTTATTATTTAATTTAACTTTATTCATTTTATGGGGATTTTTATTTTTTATTTCATCATAATGACTCATTTTAAAGATAAGCATATTAGCTCATGGTCTAGCAGAGGATATATTTACCGGGCAATCAGGCTTCAAAATCACATTCTTAATTACCATGTTTGGTCAATCAGCTTGGCTCTAGTGTTTATTCTAAAATATTATCTATGTATTTTGTAAGCACCCTTCTTATATTATAAAAATAATATAATAAAATATATAATATATAATAAAAATTATCTATATCTATTCCTTCTGTTCTAGACCCTATATTCTGAGTGTGAGGGATATAACAATCAATGAGACCCATAATAGAGGTATCATATAAACAGTGCAATAATACGTGAATATTACCGGAAATAATTTAGATGTTGACACCTAACTGAAATCATCTTAAGCAACAACAACAAAAAAACCCACAAAAAGTGGTTGACTAAATAATGCTAAGTCAGAGATCTAGTATTAATTTTAGGAAAGAGTGAATCAGATGTTATAACAGTATCACTAGAAATCTACCTTTCATTGTTTTGTTGGCTCTCCTTGCCTCTAGCTGACCTAATTTCCACTTGATTCTTAGATAGATGCCCCAACAGGTTGCAGCTAATAGGATCTTCAATATTGTAATCTTATTGAGCTCAGAGAAAAAGTAAATTGCCTTCCTCTCAACAGAATCTGTATCTGTTCCCCAAAAAGCCATGCTTTGTTCTGAGTAGGTAATAGATACTACTCTTCAATCCTTAATCTGTATGCATTGAATATTCTTACTGGCCATGCGACTGACAGGGCACATAATTGGTGGGCATCTGGAGATCATTCAGAATAGGAGAATAACAATTTTCCAAAAAATATGATCTCTGGAAAAAAGTTATGGATGTCAACTTTAGAATCCTAGGAAATGTGGTAGACATATTTGCAAGATACAGTCACAGGATGGGGTTGCCATAGAGACAGGAAACACACAAGGGCAGAAAAACTGTTCTGTAGAGGAGGCTCAAATAAAGAACACTGTAGAGATGAAGTAAAACTTGAAGGATTTCTCTGTGGCCACTGAACATAAGATCTGGGGTAGCAGACAGGCTGGGAGGCTATGTGGGGGAGAACTTGGAGGATCTTTTCTGACATAGGAAGAAGCTTGTGCTTTATTCAACAAGTCGAGAGGAATCAAGAACGTGTTTAAAGTAGAAGAGTAACATCATTGCAATTTAGTTCTAGAAAAAATATTCCTGTAAGTGTGGTAGAGACAGACTTAGTAGAATAGATCTGTACAACTCAGAAAAGATTTTAGAGATTAGAGTTGTAGAATGTAGAACTTGGGTGTTTTTTGTGCCTTGTATGGTACTTAATAAAACTTCTTGCCAGGACCCTTCTCTGCCTGTCTCCCTGAGAATCTCTGTTAAGAGTCAATGTCAACCTCTAACAGCAGCCAACACCTTATTGCATCAGTACTTTGCTAGCTTATCATCTCTTGTAATTATTGCCTTAATAATCATCCTAATTATTCCCACTTCTGTTTCTGTTTTTCTTCCTCAGTACTTGCGTTAAACTTTAAATAACTTTTTATAGACAAATATATTACAAGGATACAGAAAATTACATAGAAGTAAATTGTAGGAATTAGTAGACCAGATACTAATTGTTGTTTATTTGAATTTAAAAGCTGATTTGTCTTTGAAGAAATATTAAGTGATAATATAAAAGATGCAAATTTTATGATTTACCTGTTATATTACCAAGCTAGTAATAAAAGAAAAAATACTTCTAAAATTACATACATATTTTTATAACAGAAAAAGAAAAACATTAAGTACTACCCTATAAAAAATATAGTTCAGTGAAGTAACAAGTTTTTCGTTAATAGATAGAAAATAGAGACACTTGGACTCTAATAGTGCAATGGAAATGGGAAAATACTGTCCACAGACAGGAAAGACTGGGGAAGGTGGATTGAGATAGTCTCTTTGTTCTAAATGCTCACAGGGAATTCAGAATCAATGACCCAGTGACCTGGATGATGAAAGTGAGCAGATGCTCATTAAATTTACATATGATGCCAAAGCAGAGATTTCTACGAGTTTGGAAGAGAACATATTTTAAAATGACTCCAGCAATTTTGAAGAAGATCTTGCAAACACAGGAACACTTTTCAGCAGTTGTTATATAACGGTTTATATGTTTTGGAGACCAAACAAAATTACAAGGAGTAAAAGGAAATAGTTGGCAAGTAGAGAATAATCTGTTAAGTGTTCACTGTGAACACAATATTTTAAGAAGTGGGTGATGGGAGAAATTCAGTTGCAGTCATTTGCCTATATATCCCACACATAAAATTTGAAAACCTTTGTTTGACTATTGGAGGCAAATGTGTACAATTTCTGTCATCCTTAGAAATGAATAAAAATGGTAATGATAGCATTTGCATCTACTGCCCCTTGGGATACCAGGCTACCTATCCACAGAATTATGGCAGCTAAACCATGCTTCATACACAGAGCACATTCTAATTCTTCTTACAGGATGCCTGATTTCTGTAGGAAATAAAAACAAAGCAATGTCTTTAGTCAACATTGTAACCCAGTAATAAGCATATAACTAATGAAATATAGATAGTATTATACAAAGGATAACTATAAAACATACCTATCATTTACTGAGTCCTTACTATGCCCAAGGCATTTTGTGAAATGCTTTGAATGTATTGCCCATTTCTTTGGACATAATCCATTTTACTTTAAATCAAGTCTAGTGATGAGGCAAGCCAGGATTTGACATCAGATCTCTCTAAATCCAGACTCTGGGCTCTTATTTGCAAGACCTTCCACAAATATATTTCAAGGCAAGATATAATGCAAAGTATCCAGTTAAAGTGAACCGCTTGACTCATTTCCTTTATTTTGATCCACTTAGTGCTTTTGTCCCATGGCACTGATCTTCATCTAATCTATTATACAATTTATCCAATATTTATTATGTTGTTGATGTCGCATATCCTCCATTGAATGTGAGCTTCATAAAGGGAGAGATTTATGTCTACAGTTTTCACTAATGTATCTCTAGAAACTATTATACTGCCGATATGTAGTAGGCACTTAATAAATATTTATTGACTTGAATTAAAATAAATATCAGAAAAACAATAGAAGCACAGCATTAAGGTGTTACAGAGGAAAAAATTCCATCTGCTTTAGGAATTAGGAAAAAGAGTTGGCACTTGAAGTAGCATTAAGGAGTTTCTGGTATAATTCATATGAATTCCAATGGATAGAAGGAAGATTATGTTGCCCAGTCATTCTGCACTCTAATGGGTTCCATCAGATGTGGCCTGACCTCTGACCTTGTGCCTCGTGCCGCCCCACTTTGCCATCCCAGCTCTTTTCCTGTTGCCCCCTCACTGTCCCACCCCAGGTACAATCAGCCTCCTGTTCTGTGGGTCTTTACAGTTCCTAATTCTTCTGAACAGGTCCTACCTCTTTGCCTTTACCGTCTCTGATCACAGTCAACTATATCTACACTGTCAAGTGAACACAGTTAATCAGTTATGTCTTCTGACACATTTGTGCATATTTTGCAGCATCTGATATATATTGATTGACTATAGTACTTATGCTCATTTCTGTAAAATGAACAATAGACTTTTATTGAAGTATGTGATGGCAATAATAATATCCACTGTTCTCTGAAGGTCTGTTTTGCCTGTGGACATCTACTTATTATGTCCTTTAGTTTTTCGCACCCCTGTAAGATACATTACTATCTTCAACTCACACAGAGTAAACAGAGGCAATGGAGTTTAGTGATGTATTCAGGCTCCTAAATGCAAGAGTAGAAATTCACATCTTCTGGTTTCTATCTCACACTCTTTGCACTCTACCAGCATTCTTACTTATTACACAATAGGAAATACGATTTCACTTACATTTTTTGGACATATACTAAGGCAAGGGATTTTCCATGAATGAAAAATTATAATATTTTTAAATATGTAATATAATTGCATGAAAATAAAAAAATAAAGTTATACCATTGGAGAAATAATCACAATTTGGATTCATCTTGTAAATTAAATGAATAAGTTTACGAGATTGAGTAGGCAGGGGAGAGAGAAAAGGAGGAGACTGGGAGGGTGGGACAGAGAGAGAGAGAGAGAGAGAGAGAGAGAGAGAGAGAATAGAGATTGATTTCAAAACATTTGAAGATAAAGCCTGCAATGAAAAAGCTAAAGAACTTATGTATGCCCACTCTGGAGGATAGAAGGCTAAGAGGTGACTTAATAATTGGCTCTAATATATAAATGGTCATTACTGAAACCTGCTCACCACTTCTTGTCAACATCAAGGTTATGGTAAGATAAATGGCCTCAGATTGCAGGAAAAATTTCAGCTAATAAGAACTTTGACATAAAAGGCAATTAAACATTTCAGGAAGAACTATCAAATATAAAATCTTCATTTATTGGTATTAGTTAAAAATAAAATAGATCTACTCCTAAATTCAGTTTCTTGATGGAGGATTACTGAAAATATTCCTACTGGATCTTGACTTTATGGTAAATAGTAGTCAGATAATATAAATGTCATAATTTATTAGATTTTTATTTTGTATTCATACTTATGTTTGTGTTAGTTTCTCCCTCTGTTGTAAATGTGGAAATATGAATGCAAAAAGAAACAAGATACTTGCTTCTTAGGAAAAACTCTGAAAATGCATGGATAATTCCATCTCTGAAAACTGTTGATTATTTGTGAGTAATCATTGGAAGAATTTCCAGAAACAACATACTTTAGACTCTCTTTGATACCATGAGTTTTGTCTTTATCTTTAGACTTGAATCTCCATAACACTGGGTCAGAGGCAACATGATGTAGAACAACTCCCTTTTTGCCCCTGTAAAGAAAATATGCATTGTGGGAGGAGATAATTGTGTTGACATTTCTGTGATAAATGCCTTTACTACTTACTGTTAAATTATTAATTTGTGCATTTTGCTGATGGAGACAAGCTTTCTTTTGTATATGTGTTTGACTGATTCATCACAATTTTAATGGTTTTTTTTTTTTTCTCACATAAACCTTAATAGTTAAGACAGCTTGCTTTTTTTCTTTCTAGGCCACACTTCTCACCATTATATGTTCCTCTCTGATTTTTCATGTGTTTAATAAGTCTGAAAGAAAAAATATTTTTAATAAAAATAGAGAGACATGCAACACTGTAATGGATGGATTAACCACGTTGGGAGGAATCTTGTTGCTTTACACTCTGGAATTATTTTATTGTTGACTAATGGTTTATATACCTACTTTTGAATTCTCCTCTTACATGGTGTTTGTCCTTTTACCAGGCTAAAATGCTTAAAACGGTGCAGTGTATTCTTCTGCTTTTTTTTTTCATTTTAATGATCAAATTAGGATAATTGGCATCTATCACTTCATATGTTCAATATTGCTTTGTAGTGTGCTGTTTTTTATGTTGCATTTGTAAAAGCCAGAGGGGTGATCACAGGAGACAAGAGACTTAGGGCAGAGCTGTGTAACTCTTTCTTGAAGAACTTGGCTACAGTGAGATGCTGCATCTACAGCTTTCTAAATACTTTCACAGACCCAGTTCTTGGTATTTTGCTTATGTAAAATGCTTAATTCTAATGACTTTCACAATGATTCCCTCATGCTAGAATTAATCAATAGTCATAATTAAGCATAAAATGTTACTATTTCAGTCAGTATAAATGGAAATATAAAGAGCATTCTATTCCTGTAACACATTCACTCTGCAACTATATGTAAGTGGCTCCAGTTCCATTAGACTTGGAGGCAGCTACCATACATCTAAGAATGAAATGGGGCTTCAGTTAATTGCACAAGGTCATTCAGTTAGGAGGCCTACATATCTTAAAGTTTTTTTTATACAGGATGTGCAGTGAAGAATAGCAATTAAAATAAAAACTTAAAAAGCAATGTAAATAACCAGTGTATACTCACAGTCCCATAGCATGCACTCAGGAAATAGGATTGTATTGTTTTTGTATAGAGTTTCCATAATGACATGATTCTGCAGTACTTATGACAATTAATATTATCAATAAATAAGATTTAAAAGGTGAAAAAGCAAAACACCTGAAATTAAGGATTGGCATTTTGATAAGTGAAATGAATAAAGGAGGATTAGGAGAATAGAGATAAATTTTTATGACAAGAATGTAGAAAATTCAGAATAATGATATTCATATTTTTAAGTTTTTGTACATATAATGCTGGGATAGATTGGAAGAAATTTAACTAAATTTAATTTTCTTGTAAAATAATAATGAATGGGTTTTATAGTAGCATCTGTTAGATTATTCTTAATAAACAAACTGCACACCCAAATTTTAATCAACCACGCTATGTATATTGATGCAATACAAACATTTTCAAAAGTCTTATTTGGTTCAATGTCTATTATAAAGTTTCAAAGTTCAAAATTGTTAACCTCCAATGGTTTTATCACTATGGGTCCCTTTTATTACTATTTCTTTTCTAAAATGTATTTATTTACACTGGCAAGACAGACAGATACACACACACACACACACACAGAGATCTCATTCACCTACTAGGTCATTCCCCAAATCATAGAGCTTAGCCTAGCCTAAGCCAGGAGCTAAGAACTCCCAGGCACATTAGCAGGAAGCTGGCTCAGAAATGGGATAGCTGGGACTCAGACCAGCTCTCCAAAAACGATGTAGATGTTTCAAGCAGTGATTTCACCCATTGGATCACAATGCCTACTCCGTTATTGCTATTTCTTTTTCATGTGGACCCAAATATTATCTTTTTATTAAAAAGAATTTTGCTTATGAAGTATTAAAAATTCCCATCTTTTTGTGCATATAAATTTTATTTTTAATAATACAAAGAGGGGGCCGGTGCTATGGTGCAGCAGGTTAAAGCACTGGCCTGAAGTACTGGCATCCCATATGGGCTCTGGTTCGAGTCTTGGCTTCTCCTCTTCTGATCCAGCTCTCTGCTATTGCCTGGGATAGCAGTAGAAGATGGCCCAAGTCCTTGGGCCCCTGCATCCATGTGGGAGACGTGGAAGAAGCTCCTGGCTCCTGGCTTTGGAACGGCTCCAGCCTTTGCAGCCATCTGAGGAGTGAATCAGTGGATGGAAAATCTCTCTCTCTGTCTCTACCTCTCTCTGTAACTTTGTCTTTAAAAAAATACAAAGAGAATAGGTTTCATGTATTTCATAGGTACAATTTTAAGAAAATAACCATACTTCCCTCCCTCCCCCAGTCCCCTTATCTTCCTTCCCTTCTTTACTTTTCATTAATTTTTACAGATACATAATTTATAATCACAGGCTTAATTCACCACTAACCATAATATTCACCAAGGAAAAAGTATAAAGACCACAGTTCAACAGAAGTGTAAACAAGGGCTAAAAATAACATTCATAAGACAACTTCTCCATTTCATAGCTCTACTTTTTTGTATTCTGTATCAACTGCCACATATCAGAGAAAGCATATGATGTTTGTCTTTTGTGGACCGGCTTATTTCACTACGCTTCAATATGAAATCCTGTCTTTCACAACAATAAATAAATGGCCAACAGACACAAGAAAAAATGCTCAGGATCACTAGCCATCAGGGAAATGCATATAAAAACCATAATGAGGATTCACTTAACCTCAGTTAGAATGACTATTGTAAAAGACAGAATTTCATTCTATTTTATGTCTGAGTAATATTCCAAAGTGTGTATGTGTATGTGTATGTGTGTATGTATGAATGTACTTATGTATGTGTGGGCGTGTATATATGTATATATATGTGTGTGGGTGTATATATATCACATTTTCTTTATCCAGTCATCAGTTGAGGCACATCTGACTTGATTCCAAATGTTAGCCACTGTGATTTGAGCTGCAGTAAACATGGGGAATTGAGCTGCAGTAAACAGATAACTTTCATATGCTGATTTCATTTCATTTGGGTAAATTCCTAGGAGTTGGATGGCTGGGTCATATGGTAGATATATTTTCAGATTTCTGAGGAATCTCCATACTGTCTTATATAATGGTTGTACTAGTTTACATTCCCACCAACAGTGTATTAGGGTACCTTTTTTTTTTGCCATATCCTTACCAGCATTTATTGTTTTTTGATTTTTGGATGATAGTCATTCTAACTGGGGTGAGGTGAAACTTCGTTGTGGTTTTTATATACATTTCACTGATGGTTAGTGATCCTGAGGATTTTTTCACATGTCTATGGCCATTTATTTATTTATTCTTAATTTATATAAGGTGAAGTATTCCAAGTATTTCATATATACAGATTTAGGAGAATAGGGATACTTCCTACTCTACCCTCTCTCTCACCTATGCTCCGACCTTCCTTCCTCCTTCCTTTCTTATTCTTTTAACTTTTACAATGACATACTTCTAGTTTATTTTATAATCATAATCATAACCCTCCACTAAGTAAAGTATTCAACAAATTCTAAGAAGAAAGAACACTTCCTCAACAATAGAGACAAGGGCTCTATCTATTCTCAAAATGTTAACTTCACTTATACACATTACATTTTTTGTATTCTATCTGTTACCACAGATTGGAAAAATGTATAGTATTTGTCTTTTAGTCACTGGCTTATTTCTCTAAGTATAATGGTTTCCAGTTGCATCCATTTTGTTGTGAAAGACAAGATCTCATTTTTTTTATGGATGAATAGTATTATATAGTGTATATATTCTATGTTTTCCTTATGGAATCATTGGTTGATGGTCATCTGGATTGGTTTCAAGTCTTAGCTGTTATGAATTGAGCTGCAATAAACATGGGGGTACAGATAACTCTTTTATACACTGATTTCATTTCATTTGGGTGAATTCCCAAGTGTGGAAAGCTTGGGTTCTATTGCAGATCTATCTTCAGATTTCTGAGAAATCTCCATAAAGTCTTACACAATGGCAGTACTAGTTTACCTTCCCACAGTGGATTAGGGTATGTTTTTCCTCATATCCTTACCAGCATTTATTGTTTGTTGGTTTCTGCATTTTTAATGTCTTCTTCCATTTCTTTATTTTTTTTTAATTTTTTTTTTTGACAGGCAGAGTGGACAGTGAGAGAGAGAGAGACAGAGAGAAAGGTCTTCCTTTTTGCCGTTGGTTCACCCTCCAATGGCCACTGCGGCTGGCACATCTCACTGATCCGAAGCCAGGAGCCAGGAGCCAGGTGCTTCTCCTGGTCTCCCATGGGGTGCAGGGCCCAAGCACTTGGACCATCCTCCACTGCACTCCCGGGCCACAGCAGAGAGCTGGCCTGGAAGAGGGGCAACCGGGACAGGACTGGCGCCCCGACTGGGACTAGAACCCGGTGTGCCGGCGCCGCAAGGCGGAGGATTAGCCTAGTGAGCCACGGCGCCGGCCTCCATTTCTTTTTTTAATGTCTATAATTTTCATCATAGAGATTTTGAACCTCCTTGGTTAAATTTATTCCAAAGTATTCAAGTTTTTTGAAGCTATTGTGAATGGCACTAATCTTAGAAATATTTTCTTAGCAATGGCATTATCTGTGTACACATAGGCTATGGATTTTTTTAAAAGATTTATTTATTTATTTGAAAGTCAGAGTTACACATAGAGAGAAGGAGAAGTGTAGAGAGAGAGAGAGGTTTTCCATCCACTGGTTCACTTGCCAGTTGGCCGCAACAGCCGGAGCTGTGCTGATCTGAAGCCAGGAGCCAGGAGCTTCCTCCAGGTCTCCCATGTGATGCAGGGGCCCAAGGACTTGGGCCATCTTCCACTGCTTTCCCAGGCCATAGCAGAGTGCTGTATCAGAAGAGGGGCATCCAGGATTGAACTGGCACCCATATGAGATGCCAGCACTGCAGACAGCAGCTTTACCCGCTATGCCAGAGCACCGGCCCTGGCTATTGAGTTTTGTGTGTTGATTTTATATCCTGCAACTTCGCCAGCTCTCTTATGAGATCCAATAGTCTCTAGTGGATTCTTTTGGACCCCTTATACGTAGCATCATGTTGTCTACAGTCAGGGATAATTTGCTTCCTCCTTTTCCAATGTATATTCCTTTAATTTCTTTTTCTTGCCTAAGGGCTCTGGCTAAACCTTCCAGAAGAATATTGAATAGCAATGAGCAGAGTGGGCATCCTTGACTGGCTCTGGATCTTAGAGGAAATGCTTCTATTTTTTAAACTTTTATTTAATGAATATAAATTTCCAAAGTACAACTTATGAATTACAATGGCTTTCCCCCCACCCCATAACTTCCCTCCCACCTGCACCCCTCCCCTCTCCCGCTCCCTCTCCGTTTCCATTCACATCAAGATTCATTGTCAGTTATCTTTATATACAGGAGATCAATTTAGCATATATTAAGTAAAGCTTTCAACAGTTTGCACCCACACCAAAACACAAAGTGAAAAATACTGTTTGAGTACTAGTTATAGCATTAAATCACAATGTACAGCACATAAAGGACAGAGATCCTACATGAGGAGTAAGTGCACAGTGATTCCTGTTGTTGACTTAACAAATTGACACTCTTGTTTATGGCATCAGTAATCATCCTAGGCTCTTGTCATGAGTTGCCAAGGCTATGGAGGCCTTTTGAGTTCGCCGACTCTGATCATATTTAGACAAGATCATAGTCAAAGTGGAAGTTCTTTCCTCCCTTCAGAGAAAGGTACCTACTTCTTTGATGACCTGTTCTTTCCACTGGGATCTCACTCGCAGAGATCTTTCATTTAGGTCATTTTTCTTTTCTTTTTTTGCCAGAGTTTCTTGGCTTTCCATGCCTGAAATACTCTAATGGGCTTTTCAGCTGAATCCGAATGTCATAAAGGCTGATTCTGAGGCCAGAGTGCTGTTTAGGACATCAGCCATTCTGTGAGTCTGCTGTGTATCTCGCTTCCCATGTTGGATCGTTCTCTCCCTTTTTGATTCTATCAGTTAGTATTAGCAGACACTAGTCTTGTTTATGTGATCCCTTTGACTCTTAGTGCTATCATTATGATCAATTGTGAACAGAAATTGATCACTTGGACTAGTGAGATGCCATCAGTACATGCCACCTTGATGGGCTTGAATTGGAATCCCCTGGTACATTTCTAACTCTATCTTTTGGGGCAAGTCAGCTTGAGCATGTTCCAAATTGTACATCTCCTCCCTCTCTTATTCCCACTCTTATATTTAACAGGGATCACTTTTCAGTTAACTTTCAATACTTAAGAATAATTGTGTATTAATTACAGAGTTCAACCAATAGTATTAAGTAGAACAAAAAAAATATACTAGAAGGGACAAAGTATTAAGTTGTTCATCAACAGTCAGGGCAAGGGCTGATCAAGTCACCATTTCTCATAGTGTCCATTTCTCTTCAACAGGTTTCCTTTTTGGTGCTCGGTTAGTTGTCACTGATCAGGGAGAACATATGATATTAGTCCCTTTGGGACTGGATTATTTCACTCAGCATGATGTTTTCCAGGTGAAGAAATGCTTCTAACATTTCCCCATTCACTAATATTCTGGCTGTGGGTTTGTCATTCATGGCCTTGATTGTGTTGAGGAACATTCATTTTTAAGCCAATTTGCTTAAGTTTCTTTTTTTATCATGAAAGGATGTTGTGTTTTATCACATGATTCCTCTGCATTATTGAGATAATCATATGGTTTGTATTCTTCAATTTGTTAATGTGATGTATCACATTTATTGATTTGCATGTGTTGAAACATCCTTACATACCAAGGATAAATCCTACTTGTGCCAGGTGAATGATCTTCCTTATTTATTATTGGATTTGATTAGATTATATTTGTTGATGTTTTTTGCGTCTGTGTTCATCAGGGATATTGGTCTATAGATCTCTTTCATGGTGGTGTCTTTTTCTGGTTTTGGAATTAAGGTGAGGCTGGCCTCATAGAAGGAGTTTGAGAGGATTACCTCACTTTCAATTGTTTTGAATAACTTGAGAAGAATTGGAATTGGTTTATCTTTAAAGGTTTGATAGAATTCAGCAGTGAGGCCATCTGGCTCTGAGCTGGGACAGTCCTTTTGTTGATTCTATCTCTGTCTTGGTTATGTTTTTGGTCTATTTATGTTTTCTGAGTCTTCATGATTCAATTTCGATAGATTGTATGTGTCCAGAAATACATCCGCTTCTTCTAGATTTTCAAATTTCGTGGCATATAGTTGCTTGTAGTAATTCCGGATGATTCTTTTATTTCTGTGGTATTCATGTTAGTGCTTCTCTTTTTGTCTCTGATTTTATTAATTTAGTTCTTCTTTTTTGTTTTTGTTAGTTGAACCAATGGTGTATCAATTTTGTTAATTTTTTTCAAAAATCTTGCTCTTCAATTCACTGACACTTTGTATTTTGTTTTCAGTTTTATTTCTTCTATAATTTAAATAAATATAAAAAACAAATGAAGATGACAGCACGGCATATCAAAACTTATGGCATGCAGCAAAAGCAGTGTTAGGAGGGAAGTTCATAGCAATTAATGCCTACATCAAGAAATTGGAAATGCATCAAAAGATGATCTGACAATGCATCTCAACGACCTAGAAAAATAAGAACAAACCAAATTCCCAGTTAGTAGGAGGAAACAATTTCCACCTTTAGTAATCAAACATATGTAAGTCTTAGAGTTTCTGTTCCAAGTACGTCAAATGATTATTATATGGGATTGATGCAATTCTAGTCAAACAAAAACCTTTCTGTTTGGCTCAAGTAGGTTTTTTCAAAGTGAATGTGCTTTTTCCTTAGAAATAATGAAAATTTCAGACAGACTTTCACAGAGATTTCTATAGAATCTTTCAGGGGAGACAAAGGACCGTTTTAAGACCTACTGAGAAAATTAGGGGCTAGATGTTTTTTATGTCCATTATTACTCATACTGTTGTGAATTTTCTAGTAGCACTAAAATCAAGTTGTTGATTTTTCTTGTTTTAGAAATGCAGTATCTTTTATCTCTTTTTTTTAGTTGCCTTTAAATTAGTATTAGAAGGCTTAACTATGATCTCACACACCATGTCCTTTCCTTTAAAACATAGAGACTTTTTGAGAATTGCCAAAGCTAGCTTTTGTCTTAAAAGCACTTTCTCAAGCAAAGTAATTTGAGCAGTTTTCAAGGTTTTGCAGAGTTAGGAAAAGAAGACAGAGTGCAAGGTGAGAAGTTTAATGAGAGGCCGCTCTGAAAGCCATGACCTTAAAAGAGCTGTGCTTAAGCACACACATGGTACAAACCTGCATCCATCCTCAGGGAACTACAGAGAAATTGCATATTACAAAGTTTGGCAGCAAGTGAAGAGGGAAAGAAAAATTCCTCCTAAAAATTTGCAAATATAAACAACCCTTGATTGGCATTGAATCCCACATGAAAACTACCTTGGTACACTGGAAACCTCAACTCAGGATATAATTAAAAATGGTTGGTTCTAGATTAGAATTCTCCCCAGACACCAAACATAAACTAAGACAAATACTTTATATAAAAACTCTTGTCTCAAAAGATTTCCACAGATAAATCACAAGTAAAAAAACTGTTTAAAAACATCAGCAATCACACAAGGAAACATGTTTCTATGAACACAGGACAGCAGACACAATTAAGAGCAAAATCAGTTGTGCATGTGAATAAATACTGAACATTTTAGATAGAGTATAAAGCAATATTTTAATTTGAGAAAATAAGAGTCCTTGAGATATAAGCAGAGCATAAGATATTTTAAAGAAAAACTGATGAAGATTCCTAGAAATGAAAATGTAAGAAATACATTTAAAAATACAGTAAATAAAATAGATTTATTACAGATATAATAAGACCTAAAGAGAGAGTTGTAAATTAGAACTTAAAACTGAAAATACTATTCAGAACTCAGCACAAATAGACAAAGAGAAGAGAACTATGAAGAAATATAAAGATATATAGGAGGAGAGAGAATGGGTAGCACACAGACTCAAGGCTCAACTTCATGAATTTAACTCTGAATATGATTTAAGATTTTCTTGGCCGGCGCCTCGGCTCAACAGGCTAATCCTCCACCTTGCAGTGCCAGCACTCCGGGTTCTAGTCCTGGTCGGGGCTCCGATCCTGTCCCGGTTGCCCCTCTTCCAGGCCAGCTCTCTGCTGTGGCCCGGGAGTGCAGTGGAGGATGGCCCAAGTGCTTGGGCCCTGCACCCCATGGGAGACCAGGATAAGCACCTGGCTCCTGGCTTCAGATCAGCGCGATGTGCCAGCTGCAGCGCGCTGGCAGCGGCGGCCATTGGAGGGTGAACCAACAGCAAAAGAAGACCTTTCTCTCTGTCTCTCTCTCACTGTCCACTCTGCCTGTCAAAAAATCAAAAAATAAATTAAAAAAAAAGATTTTCTTTACCTTAAAGTAATGAATTTTACCTACCAACAAAACTGTTTTGTCATCTTTATTCTCTTTTAATGCCATGTTAAATGCATAAGCATGATAAAATAATTTTAAAAGCATTGTGCTTTTATATTAGTAGTTATTTATTTATTTATCTATTTTTTTGACAGGCAGAGTGGATAGTGAGAGAGAGACAGAGAGAAAGGTCTTCCTTTTTGCCGTTGGTTCACTCTCCAATGGCCACTGCGGCTGGCACATCTCGCTGATCCGAAGCCAGGAGCCAGGAGCCAGGTGCTTCTCCTGGTCTCCCAAGCGGGTGCAGGGCCCAAACATTGGGCCATCCTCCACTGCACTCCCGGGCCATAGCAGAGAGCTGGCCTGGAAGAGGGGCAACCGGGATAGAATTCGGCGCCCCGACCGGGACTAGAATCTGGTGTGCCGGCGCCACAAGGCAGAGGATTAGCCTGTTAAGCCACGGCGCCAGCCAGTAGTTATTATTTATTGAATTCTTACTGTGTTCCTGAAATTTTACCGGACTTCATCCCTTTTGAACATTACATAAATCTGAAGCCTAAGACAGTTAACATTTTTTGACCCAAGTTCATGTAGCTCAGAAGTAGCAGGACCAACATTTCAAGCTAGCCTCCCTCAGTCCAAATTCCACCTTCTTGTGTGACTGCTTGATCGCAAAGTCAAATACACGTTGACTTTCAAGTGGAGGTTATACATTTGTTCAAACAACTTTGCCTTTCGTCTGACCATTTTCCTTCTTTCTTTTGAAGCAGCCTTAGGTATAATTTTGTTCCTATGTAAGAAAGCCAGTCTTACCATTTTTAATTTGCTGAAGAGTCTACCTTGTTCATATTCTTGGAGCTGCTTTGTGCTCTCTTCTCATTAATCCCCATTTTACAACATTTAGCTTTTTTTCTGTCTTACTCTCCCCTGCGTTTGATCCAACAGCCTCCAGATCCTTAGAAAGATGCTATTCCAAGCCTGCCTTGCAGCTGAGACCTTGCAGAGAAATGCACATGGGCTCCAGAGGAGCTGTGTGGGTCAGTGATTCTGAGAAGCACCGTCCGGCTTCTGCACAGTGGAGCTATCCCAGAGCAAACCAGCCAGTGCCTTGCTGCTGTCATTTCACAATAGGATGCAGTTATCTCAGTGCCATAAAAATATCTGGCACAAAGTAGAGAATTTTGGATATGTATCCCCTGCTGAGTACTATATGCCCAAGCAAAAACAATGAGCAAGTAGTTCAGTGTTTGTATTTTGCTTACGTATTCCCCAAACTATTTTCTAGCTCCACAATGTTAGGATGAAATGTGTAAACATTTATTGCCATATAATTTTCCTTCGGGAAGGGCATGCATCACAGCAGTGACTGAGTTGGAGAAGTTAAAATTATCTGAGTCGTTACATTCATTAAAAGTAAAAGCAAGGGTTTAAGTGTTATCTAATGTCTAAGTGTTTTCTCGTTCCCATTTATAGTGTGTATAGTGGTAGTGCTGGGAAAAGTTAGCATGTTAAAAGTTATTTATGTCTGAGATAATAAACCAAGTAACATTTGAATAGTGCTGTATACCAGATACTTTGTATAAATTCTGTGTATATTCTAAATAATTTAGTCCTTACTACAATTATATGATATAGTTTCTCTTCCCAGCTTCATTTCACAGATTAGGAAACTGAAGCAGGAAATTATCCAGTGTCACTGAGTAACTGGTGTGGATAGGTTTCATACACTGGCAGTTTTGTGCTTGTAGTCAACTATGTTAGACTCCTTATCCTTTGATTTTGTGTTTAGAGATCACATTGCATATAAAACATCAGAAGACTTTTCATTTCTGCTGGAGCCTTTGTCTTTTGTAGTTATTTGTGTATATCTGTTAGCAGTCCTTTTAAAACGAAAGCCTTAGGAATATCCTAGTTATCACCTAGTACAGTAACTTACAGATAGTGAGAAAAGATAAGGACTGTGGTTTCAATGAGTTTAACAGTGATTAATTCTGCCCTGCAAACCCTCAAAAGCTTTAAGGTAGTGGTGCAAATTTAATTTATAGGTGGTTCAGATTCCCAATATGTGGTGAGACTTGAGAATTCTTTTTTTTTTTTTATTTTGAACATTTAGCGTGAAAAAGAGAAGTGCATGTGGCTCTGTACTATTAAGCAAAGTCATGCCTTATTAAATGCTCCCATTACTTTTTAAAGAGTTCTTTCATTTGAATGATTCACATCTTTCCTGAAAAATAAACTGCAGAGTAAAACTTCTCTTGCTTGTCTTAAATTACTTTCCTCAAACACCAAGTGATGCTCTCTACTTCTGGTGTCCTGTGATTCCTTAGATAAACCTGAGAGAGAAGTTAGGAATGTTCAGAGCATACCCCTCACCTCTGAAATGAAGGTCCGGGAAAGCAACAAGTCTCTTAGCATCACTTGAAGCCTTTGTCGGACAACTCACACTCTGACAACTCTCACTGATCTGCCCCTTTATGGCATTTTTGTTCCTAATTCCATTCTTGTTTATTTTAAGAGGAAAATCTTTCACTATTTCCTGCTGCTTCTTTAGAAAACATTTTTATAGCTTTGGGACCAATTTGGTTTTTTTTATCACTTCATTTCAATGTCTCTTTCGGTGACCCTGTTGCAGGCTGAAGCCATGATATTGTTGATCGAATACATGAGAAATTTGCTGTGAGTGAAATGAACACTTTTTATTTTCCCCAAGAAATAAGGACAGAAGAGTAGCTTGCTTTTTCCCTGTTCCATTTGTTCTATGTTAAATCATAAGAAAGTTCAGTTGACCTTAGTTGTTTTAAAATGAAACCTTGCTGGTTCACCAGGAATTAGGATCTTGTCTTTCTCCTAGGCATCTCATGGTAGCAGCAGTCAGTTTGTGTGTGTGTGTGTGTGTTTGTGTTTCATATTGGCTTAGGGTAAAAATAATGGAGGAAATGAGAAAATCTAGAGGTAGAAATGTACTACCCATCAAGAAACTAAAGTTTGGAGAAATGATAACTAGACTAATGATGTAGATGTTTGCTTCAGAGTGTCTGAGGCTTCCTTGTGGGTTCTGGGTAGAAAGGGTGTTGCTCTTTTTTGGTATGTGTCTTGAGAAGTACTGTCTTAGAAAGGTGATGCTTCCCAAGGTGTGACTTGCGGTATGCCAGTTCTACAATATGTTTTTCTAAAATTTATTCCCTTTAACTCAGATACTGAAATTTTAGATTTTACCACTTTATGTTAATGGCATTACACGAAACTGTAAACAATTAATTTGTCATATAAGCTTCCTGAAGCCACTCTGATAAGAGTGTATTTGTTCTTCATGTGAAAACTTGGGTTGACTCTTTCTTCTCCTGATACAGCACTGTCAGAATTGTTTGCGTCATGACAAATGGCTTGCTGCTTTAGTTCCCTGGACAATATGTTTTTGAGATTTGAAGCTCTGCAGGGACAGAATGCATCTGTCCTTTGCCATACTAAAGGCAAAAATCAAAAGCTACGGATGGAAACTGTCCCTCTCTTTTACCAGCAGGGCTGTTTATAAACATTTGAACATTTTCTTCAATGACTGACTTCTACAAATTATTGAATCCTCACTACTAAACCTGCTGCCATTATTACACTCTGTTGTACAAAAGTATATACTAAATTGATCTTTTGTATATAAAGATAATTGAAAATGAATCTTGATGTGAATGGGATGGGAAAGGGAGTGGGAGGTGGGATAGTTGCAGGTGGGAGGGAGGTTATGGGGGAAAAAAGCCGCTATAATCCAAAAGTTGTACTTTGGAAATTTATATTTCTTAAATAAAAGTTTAAAAAGAGAGTATCACTTATGAAATCATACTTTGTAAGGACTTGTTATTTCTAAAACCAGTGGCCTAATAAAAGCATGCAGTAACCTAAAAAAAAAGCATCCAGACTACAGTTATGACTTCTGTCTGTCTAGTAAAAAACCAAGACAAGAAGTAATATATTTATCAATAAGACAAACTAGTTAATTTTCTTGAGAAGGTAGCTTGATGAAACTTTAATGTGGTCATTTTTTTCTTTCTGTAAACTTTCCCTGAAGTCAGAATAGCAGAAAAGCAGATCTAGAAAACCTGAGTCAAGCAATTATTTCCCTTATCTTGCAAATATCGATACTGAAAAATAATTTCCTTACCTTCCAAGAAATCAATCATGTCATGTATGAATGAACCCGAGAATGAAGATTAAAAGATGTCACCCACGTATCAAGCCTATGCTGTAGAGAAGGCATTTTTTTTTCTTTTCTTCATATATATATTTGTGTTGAAACAAAGTGTTGGTCTCAACTGGCCCATTCCTTTATGGATTAATTACAGTGGCCAAAATATTAGTTTTGCTGCTATTACTTGTAACACCTCTTTTATTTATTATGCAGCTAGGAAGATGATAAATTCAGTTTTATAGATGAGTGGAGTTTGAGGAGCATGGCTTTATTCAATACTGTTCTTGAACTCAGCGATGGCCCATCTGTGTAAATAATCTCATCAGCCTCTTGTGTGAGCCCATCCTTGAAGATTTCCTCATATGGCTGCTTAATGAAAAAATATACTATGCTTTTGTCCTTGTCAGGGTGTCAGAACATATGAGATGTTCAGCACAACTGCTAAATAAAACTTGTGCTGTAAGAGGAAGCCCAGCAACATTTTATCTGAACAAGTAAGCAGCTTATGCATGCTGGTTTTCATGGAAAAAAGACAATCCTGAACACATATGAAGGACAAAGTTATTTATGGTTATGTCTACTGGATCTTATTCGTGTGGAAAGTGTGCCTAAATTTTCAGAGAACTGACCTCCAAGTTTCAAGTCTTCTTCACTTGAGTTTCCTTAATTTTTCATGGAGTCTTTTATCTGTCTCCAGTGATAACGTTTGTTTCCCCAGAAAAAATCTATACTAAGGTGTATTTGAATCTGAATGTTTACACAGAATGTTCTGTGAATATAGTGTGCTCTGATTTATTTCGTTTTAATGTCATTTAGAAAAAAGTTCACTTGAATATGTGTATGTTTTAGGAAAATAAGTTTTGAAAGTCTACAATCTCTTTTTAAAATAAGAAAAAATCACTTTGCCTTTAAGTATGCACAATATTTTTAAGTTGAAAAATATTCTATTCTTAAACCCAGTTGTTTTAAATTTTTCTTAAGGTTAACTCATTTCTAAAATTATCAACTCTTTAAAATTAAATAATGATGCAGTATAATGAAATATTCAAGTACCAATTAATTTAATTATGCAATTAGGAATAAAATGAAGGAGTCTATGTGATGTACCTTGGGATGATGTTACTGAAATTTAGATTTGGATTTGTTTGCTACATGTAATCACCTAGAATCTTGAGACACTATCTAGGCCTCTCCTGTTCCTCAGTGGGTATGTTTTCTTAATTTTTATTTATTTAGTTATTTTAGAGGTGAAAAGAGAGAGGAAAGGAGGAATGGAGGGAGAGAAAGAGACAAGTTGGCAATTTTTAGCTCATAGACTTCTTCCAGAGCAATGCTTGTGAACTATCAGAAAGATTTTAGAGCTCTAGCTATGCCAGTGGGTAGCTCAATTGGATGGATGAAAAATGAAGAAAAAATATTCCAGTTTGGAGACAGGCTAAACAAGAGTCCATACAGAGCTGTTTGGAAAAATATAGAGAATATTCTGCTTTCTAGAAGATTAATACTTAAAGTGTCAATAGAAAAAGAAAATACACTTTATTCAAACTACCCTTTGAAAGATAGCTTAAGTGTTTCACTGTTGCTTTCATAATGCAAATAGTAAGGTCTCTGTGGTTAAATTATAATCTCTTCCTTTCAATGATCTTTTTTAGTCATTTTTATTCCTGTGGTTGCTATTTAACTCCCAGTGGAGTTGAAAATCAACTGACCACATCTACTTTATATAAAACTCTCCTGTGTTTGAAAATTATTCTATCTTTTCTAGGAAAAGTAATCTTTGTGTCTAGATAACAAAAAGTCTTGCTCCTGAATTTTCATAGACGTCCATCTAAAATTTTTATTTAGATTTGCAACACATAGTCATTTCAAAGCATGGCCAATATAATGTACTTTCCTGCCTGTTATGTTATATCCCAATATCATGCCAATTCTGAAAAAAGTGCTTATGAATCTTCAAAAGCAATAATATGCATTCTTTTGCTGACTTTGTCTGGATTGGTTTCTTCAAGCTTTTTTTCCCCATAATTTATTTGTGAAATCCTCTTTTGGGGGCCAGCATTGTAGCTCAGTAAGTTAGTCTACTGCCTGTGATGCAGTATCCCATATCAGAGTGCCAGCAGGAGTTTTGGCTGTTTTGCTTTCTGTTAAGGCACCTGGAAAGGCAGTGGAAGATGGCTCATGTGCTCGGGCTCCTGCCACGTATGTGGGAAACCTGGGTGGAGTTATCAGCTCCTGGCTTTGTGCTGGCTGAACCCTGGATGTTACAGTCATTTGGGGAGTAACTAACAGATTGAAGACATTTTCTCTGTCTCTCTTCTCTGTTGCTGTGCCTTTCAAAGGATGAATGAATGAATAAATAATTAAGCAAAAGAAGCTATTTATAAAAATTAAAATAAAAAATCCTCCTAGAAACTTACATTATAGCAGTTGCTTCCTTTCTGTCAGCTTTCGGAATAAGTTAGAGATATTACCTGAAGACTCAAGCCTCTTTTGGCTTGTTTATTAAGCTTGTAATTGATATTTTATATGGCTGGGATGATTGTACCTTCTAAATGTTCTATTGATGACATGTAATAATTCAAAATTATTTGTAAAAAATGAATAAGCACAGACATTTTCTCAAGTAGCATAAAATCAGTTTTTCATAACCCACAAACAAATGTTCTTTGACAACATGAAGATTACACAGACGTGCCTGTCCTCTGATACAGTTCATCCTCCAAATGTCACTCTCAGTGTGTTATGCTTGGTGGTGCTACAGCTTGAGACAGAAGGAGAAAGGTGTCTGCATCTGGATTTTGGAGTCTTGCATATTTCTGACTTCAACAGAAATAAGAAAAGGACCTTTTATAAGCAAGAGTTATAGTTTGGTGATTAAATGAATGAGATTAATCATGAATATATCTTAAAGGTATTAGGCAAAATATAGAAAAGAAAATTGTGTGTTAAGGTATAAGAAAAGAGAAGAATCAATATAAATGAAAAACAAAGTCTGTATTTAGGTTTATATAATTTTTTTTGTCTCAACAATCTCACCATTGTTTGGCATCTGGGAAAGAGGAGAAATATTCCAAAGTTAAGCTTTTGTCCCAAGTCGCACTGCTGTTTTACTTATTTGCTGTCATCTTCCCCTCTGTTGTTTCTTGATAATATTTCACAATCATTGCAATGATTCAGTTACCGTATATATGAGATATGTATTGAATGTCTAATAATGCATCAAAAACATGAGTTTCTCAGAACATGGCTCCTCCTTTCCAGATTCCTAGTCATGTATGTGGCAAATGTATGTTAAATTTAAATTCTCCAAAAAGATAGACAGTGCTGTATGCTGGGATAGATGTGAAAAACAAGTGCTAGGGGACAATTTGAGAACAATTTTAATTCTGACTTGAATTGGGAAAAAAATTCTTAGAAAATTATGATACTAGAATTACGCCCCATTAAGTTATGATTTTGATTCAAGATGGCTGTGACCTTGAGAAATGGAGAACTTGTACAGAAACAGAGGTAACGAGAAGTAAAGGTCTACTTCAGGGACCAGAAGAAATGACCATCAGAGGCAGGGAATCCTGACAGATGTTTCTTTTCATCCTCTGTCAAAAGGCAGTTTAGGTCAGAATCCGGAAAAAGGATTCATATGAGAAGACAAATTCACAAAAATATTTTTCTTCAAAGTCACCTGTCATTGATTTTTTTAATTTCAATATGTCAATTAAAATATGAAGGATGGGCAGCAAGTGGTACAACGGTTGAAGCTGTCTCTTTCAAGTCCACACTGCTCCACTTCAGATCCAGCTCCCTGCTGATGCACATGTGAAGGAAACAGAAGATGGCCCAAGGTCTTGGGCCCCTGCCACCCATGTGGGAAACCTGAATGGAGTTCCTGGCTCGTGTCTTAGGGCCATTTGAGGAATGAGCCAGTGGATGACTCTCCTTTTTCTCTTAGTTACTCTACCTTTCAAATAAATAAATCTTAAAAATATGAAGGCAATAACATGTTGGATATATTTAATAAACACCAATATTATATATGTGAATATACATAATAAAAAATTAATAACAGTAAAATTGGAAGGGAAGCTTTAACTGAATCATTTAATTAGATGTGCTTATAAGCTATTTTATGCATAACTGAAATGTTTGAGCATTTGGTACTTTATTAGTTGCAAAAGTAAAGGTTTGAATTATTCAGAACATATGCAGCTTAATAATTTATTAGAGAGAAGGGTTATATTCTAATTTTCAGACAAAATATCTGATAGTAAAACTTCATTACACCAATGAATATTATTCTTTGCATAATAAAACATATTTCCTTAAGTTATTTTGTTGTTTTTTAAATACTTATTTATTTGAAAAGTAGAGTTACAGAGAGAGCAAGGAAGGAAAACAGAATCTTTCTTCTGTTCATTCACTCCCCAGATGGCCTCAATAGCCTGGCTGGGAAATGCTGTAGCCAGGAGCCTGAAATTCCATCCATGTCTCCCATGTAGGTGGCAAGGTCCAAGGACTTGGACCATCTTCCTCCACTTTCCCAGGAACATCAGCTGGGAGGTGGACCAGGATCATAGTAGCCAGGACTGGAACTGGAGCCCATATGGGATGCTGACATGCGGGTGGTGGCTTAACCTGCTGCGCCATAACACCGGTCCCTTCTTAAATTAATTTCATTCGGGTACTGTCTCTGTAAGAAGAACCATGCCACCTTTTATATTAGCATTTTATATCCAAAATATATGTAAAATCTAATTTGTAATGATCCTGTTAAGAATTTAACTTACAAAGTTGCTGATAGGGTATTATGCAAGCATCTTTTTAAAGTCATGTTTATATAGCATGTTTGACATGCCTTGTTCACTAACATGAATTCATGTTGTATTTTTAATATGCTAAATTTCATAAACGTTTCTAGCTGTGGTAGTATTAGATAAGAAACAGTTGTTCTACAATAAGTGACAGGAATATCATTTGTTGACTAATAATCAAAACACACAAATTATGTTGACCTCTTTGTGCCATTGTTTTACAGATTCTTCATCTCAAATTCTAAAAAAATTTGGGATCGAGCATATTCAAATTGTGTGTGTGTGTGCGCGCATGTGTACAGAATGCCTTTTTCTTTTCTTCTCCATGTGATTCGGAAGTACTATGAATCCTCTATTTTCTATTTTACGTATCAAAAGAAGCACTTTTATTAGCATTCTTCATTTGCACATTTGTAATTGACCTATAAAAATGAGATTATTTCCTCCCTTGTCATCGAACCAGGCAAAAGTAATAGATTGTGATGGGCATTTGGCCTGACATTCAAGATGTTAGTTGGGATACCCACATCCTACATTGGAGTGCAAAAGTTCGAATCTGGGTTCCCCTCACAGTTCCAGCTTCCTGGCAACATGCATCCTGGGAAGCAGCAGGGTATGATTCAAGTGGTTCCAGTGGTTGAGGTTATGTCAACCAGATGAAAGACCTGAATTGAATTCCAGGCAGCCTAGACTCTGTGGGCATTTGGTAAGTGAACCAACAGGTGGGAACTCTTTCTCTCTCACTCTCTGTATCTCAAAAAAAGAAGTCAGTCTCCATAGAGTACAATTAAAACATGGTCATAGTTTTACAAACAATTTTTTTTAAATATTGTAAGCAAATTCAGTTAGTTTTACTCATTTAACACTATTATTCGTTTGGAATGTTTCAACTTCCCGATGGATCCAGAAATGAACAAAACAAATATTTATAATTTATTATTGCATACAACTGTTTTTACTGATATCGTCATAGTTTAATGAGGATTATAATATATTCACTAGTAATTTTATTTTTCAAGCAAAAATTTATAATATCTTAATTGTTTAAAGGGTTATATCAAGTGGTCAGCTAATGCAACTGAACTTATTTTTACTCTATTAAATAAGTTAAATTTTAAAAAAGCAAACTGTAAAACCGAAATACTCCTATTAGACTCTGTAAGGAGATCATGGAACATAAAGGAAATAAGAAGCATATATAAAACAAGGGAGCCTGGACTAGATGTTATTAATTACAAGATTTTTTTGGTGGGTTAACAGTTTTCTAACAGACATGTATTTGTTATTTTTAAATCTCAAGAAAGCAAATTTTCAGGCAAACAATGTTATAAGATTTTACATACATTTAAAACCCCGATTCAACAAATACTATTATTTTGCTTGGTAAATTTACATATTATTTGTTTCAAAGAAAGTTGAAGACCCTTGATCCTCATCTCATGTCCCTCCTTTTCTCAGAGATCATCCTTAAACAGAGATAATTTTATTTATCCTATATTTTTATACTCGGGCTTCTGTGATTTATCTTCACTGCTAAGCAGCATGAGTAAAGTACAATTTATAAATCCACTCCCCTATTCCTAATGTGTTTGTTTTCCGTTTTTACCTGTTAGAGACTGTAGGCATTACAGTTAGAAACCAGAAATGATGATGCAAAAAACATCTATCTGTGTTGTGTTCTTGTGGGAGTGTTGGCTCAGTGTGCATATACCTGCTGGAGAAATTGCTGGCATGAATGATACTGCATCTACATTTCCTGAGCCAATTTATCATTCTTGCAGACAACTAATATTTTTTTTTTCTTTCCTTAGTGTTCATTCTTGTTTATCCCTCCTCACACTCATCTGATAACTTTGCTTTTATTTCACTAAAAGAGAAGCAATAAACAAATCACTATTCTCCCCCTTCCAGGCCTACCTTTGTACATCCCACTCGTCAGTTCCTATAGACTCTGCTTTTCTTGGCTGTTTCAGTGGTGAATGTCTGTGTTATGATGTAGGGAGGAGGCCTCGCTGCATATTGGACCCGTCCCTTCTTGCTTGCTTGAGGAGTTTGTTGAGGCAGAGCTGACTTCTTGCCTCTAAGTCATCCATTTCCCCTCTTGACTCAATTACATATATCTGCATGAAATTTTTAATATTTTTATCTTAGTAAAAATTCCTTTAGCTTGCATTCATCCAGACTCCTTGTATCGTAAACCCAGTTTCAGTACAAAATCCCAATTCTTTTTCCCCTTCTCTTTTAAAAGCATTGTAATTATGCTTTCATTCTTACCACTTGACCAAACCTTTCTTGTCTAATCAAAAATCTATTCCATATTATAAAATCCAATTAATCTTCAACTCAGTGACTTGCTTTCTGAAGCATATTTTACAGTGATGTCATTCTCCCTTTTAAATACTTTCTTAATTTTTTTCATAGAAGCCATTTTTTTCATATTTATTTAGGTTCTAAATCATTGGCCATTTCTTCTCCATGTCTTCTGTTGAACTTGATTACTTTTCTTAACCTCGAATTATTAAAGTGGCCAGGACTCATTTCTTGGCCTTTGACACCTCCATCTACATTTGCTTACTGTGGGAGACTGAGTCTTCTAGCCTCAGTGTCTCTTCTGAATTCTAGATTTCAAACTCCAGCTGTGTTTTTTTTTTTCTGGAATGCTGTGAAATTCTGGAATGCTCTTAGTCTGTTGCCAGCATAGCCTGGTTTTTCATTTGATCACTGCATTTACTTTGATGTGAACTTATTATAGAAATTTTCCCTGATCATCTGTGCAGAGTCCCCTCCTCCAGCACTCCCTATCTCCTTTCCCTGCTTCATTTTTCTTCCTAGCCATAATCAATAGTAGGTGTTTTTATATTAAATTGTTTCTTTGTTTATTAACTGCTTTTTCTGTCTAGAACTCCATGCTAGTTTTATTTAGGTTGTTTCCACAACATTTCAGGCCCAATAGCAGTGCCTGGCAGAGTGCATTCAAAAATATTTATTAGGGGACTCCACTCTTGTATACCAGGTAAAGCCGCAGTCTGTAGCTCCATCATTCCATTTAGGCACTGGTTTGAGTCCCAGCGGCTCCACTTCTGAGCCAGCTCCCTGTAATGCACCTGGGAAAACAGTAGAAGATGGCCCAAGTGCTAGGGCCTCTGCACCCATGTCTGGGAAGAAGCTCCTGGGTCCTGGCTTCATATTGGACCCACTCCAGCCATTGCCATTGTGGCCATTTGGGGAGAGAACTAGCATATGAAAGATCCCTCTCTCTCTCTGTCTCTCCCTCTTCTCTCTCTAACTCTGCCTTAGAAATAAATAAATATTTTAAAAATTATTTATTACTTGCACAAATAAATCAATATTAAACTTTACATGCTGTTTTCTTCCAAAGTTTTTGTACCAATGCATGCTACCACTACCATGTTCAAGAAGATCCATTTTCTTCATTTCTCCATTTGTGCTTGATATTATAGTCTCAGATTGTTTACTTGATTAATATCTGTGAAATGCTATCTTATTTAATTTGTATATCTTGTTTATTAGTGGAAGTATGTATGGCCTTTTTGGTTCATATTTTGATTTTTCTATTTACACTCATTGCACATTTTTCAGTGGGGTCTTTGTTTTTAAATTTTTGCTTATTTGCTTTACTAATTACTAAGTAAGGTTTTTAAACCTGGATATTTATCTTTGGTGTCTAATATATCTATAGTTTATCTTTATTTTCAATTATTTTTGTTATAAGAAAGAAAGAACAAACTCTTCTATCCATAGGTTCTCTCCCCAAATGCCTGCAACAGTTGTAGCAGAGCCAGATTAAAACCAGAAGCCAGGAATTCAATCCAGGTCTCCCATGTAGGTGGCAGAAATCCAAGTACTTGAGCTATCATCTGTCATCCTCTACTTCACGGGATGTTCATTTGCAGGAAGCTGGAATCAGGAGCACCGTTTGGGAGTCAAATCCAGGCACTCTGATATGGGATCCATTAGTCTTAATCTATGCCAAATACCTGTTTCTTATTCTGTTCTGGTCAATATGTTTATTTCTGCTCCAACCTTATGGACTGTTATGAAAACTGGTGATTCCTACTATCTTGTATTTCATGATTGCTTTAATGTTTTTGCTAATCCATGTGAATTTTCAGACCAAGACAGTTTCTGAAGTCTAAAAAAACTATTTTAAAGAGTTTATAGATGAATTTTTTTAATATTTGACCTGAAACTCTGAAAAACTGAAATTTTTCTTATTTTGATTTTGTTATATTTGTATTCCTTTTAAAAGTGAGACCCCTTACAAAATAATTATTTAAATGAGCTCTTAGTTATACATCTCAACTCTATCTTTTATTTATTGATGTTGTGTTAAGCAACCAGAACTCTTTTTTATTATTTTATAGATCAGTACTTTTTCAATTTTTTAATTATTTTATTTGAGAACCAAAGAATGAGAGCAAGAGAGAGAGAGCAAGAAGAGGAAGTAGAGAGAATGAGAGAGAGAATGAGAGAGAGCTCTTGTCTGCTGATTTGTTTCTTAAATGCCTGTAATGGTCTGGACTGGGCAAGGACTGAACCCAGGAGTCCGGAAGTCAATCCAGGTCTCCTATGTGAGTGGCAGGAACCCAATTACTGGATCCATTTTTTCTTCTCAGGGTTTGCATTGGCAAGAAGCTGGCATCAGGAGCTAGACCTCAGAATTGAACCCAGGCATTAGGATAGGTGATTTTATTATTTATTTTCATTTTATTTGAAAGACAGGTGGGGGGTGGGGATAGAGGAGGGGGAGGGGGTATGATAGGGGGAGGGAGAGAAAAAGAAATCTTCCCTGTAGTTGTTCAATACACAAATGCTTGCAACAGCTAGGGCTTGGCCAAGAAGTCGAAGCCAGGATCCTGGGACTCAAACTAGCTCTCCCACACAGATGATAAGGACCCAACTACTTGAGCGAACACCTGCTGCTTCCCAGAATGTGAATTAGCAAGAAGCTGGAGTAGGAAGCAGAGCCAAGACACTAACCAGGCACTCTGGTATGGGATGAAGGCATCCCAGGCAGTGTCTTAACCATTGTGCCAAATACTTGCTCTAACCAGTCAGCAATTTTTTTAAAAAAAGATCAGTCATGAAAGACAAATGAGGAAACGTTCCTGATTACAGAAAATAAACAGGCATGAAAACTAAATGCAATAGCTGATCCTAGACTGGATCCTGTCTTCAAGGAGATAAAGAAATCTTTTTTTTTTTTTTAATTTTTTTTTTTTTTTTTTTTTTGACAGGCAGAGTGGCCAGTGAGAGAGAGACAGAGAGAAAGGTCTTCCTTTTGCCGTTGGTTCACCCTCCAATGGCTGCCGCGGTAGCGTGCTGCGGCCGGCCAGGTGCTTCTCCTGGTCTCCCATGGGGTGCAGGGCCCAAGCACTTGGGCCATCCTCCACTGCACTCCCTGGCCACAGCAGAAAGCTGGCCTGGAAGAGGGGCAACCAGGACAGGATCGGTGCCCCGACTGGGACTAGAACCCGGTGTGCCGGCGCCGCAAGGCAGAGGATTAGCCTGTTGAGCCATGGCGCCAGCGTGATAAAGAAATCTTATAATGGACACTATGAGAACAATTGACAGAGTTAGAATATAGATGACAAAATTAGATAAAAGTAAATGTTTTATCTTTGTTAAAAGATAAATGGTCATAAATTGATTCTGTGATTATCTAAGATTTCCTTGCTCTTGGAAGACAAAATGTGGGGCAGCGCTGTGGCACAGTGGGTTAAGCCACCGCCTACAGCACCAACGTCCCATATGGGCTCCGGTTTGAGTCCTGGCTGCTCCATTTCCAATCTAACTTCCTGCTAATGCACCTGGGAAAGCAGTGGAAAATGACCCAAATACTCAGGCCCCTGCACCCATGTAGGAGACCTGTGTGAGGCCCCTGGCTCCTGGCTCCTGGCTTCAGCCTGGCCCAGGTCTAGCTGTTGCTGCTGTTTGGGGAATGAATCAGCAGTTGGAATACTTTTCTAGCTCTCTGTCTCTTTCTGCCTCTCTTTCTGTTTCTGTACCTCTGCCTTCCAAATAAAGAAGTAAATTAAAAAAAAAAAAGATGTAAAATGTAAAATGTTAAGCAGTAAAATAGCATCATGTATGAGGGGCCTTAAAAAAGTTCATGAAGAGGCCGGCGCTGTGGCACAGCAGGTTAAAGCCCTGGACTGAAGCACCAGCATCCCATATGGGTGCCGGTTCTAGCTTTGGCTGCTCATCTTCCAATCCAGCTCTCTGCTATGGCCTTGGAAAGCAGTAGAAGATGGCCCAAGTCCTTGGGCCCCTGTACCCACATGGGTACCTGGAAGAAGCTCCTGGCTCCTGACTTTGGATAGGCTCAGCTCTGATTGTTGCAGCCATATGGGGAGTAATTCAGTGAATGGAAGACCTCTCTCTCTTTGTCTCTACCTCTCTTTGTAACTCTTTCAAACAAATAAAATTAAATCTAAAAAAAAAAATGAAAGAAGGAATTAAAAGATAAGTTTATTTTGGTACAAAAACTTTTTGAAATCCATACATAATTTTTTCAGTATATGAATTTCCATGGACTTTTTTTTAAGATTTATTTATTTATTTGAAAGTCAGAGTTACACAAAGAGAAGAGAGGCAGAGAGAAAGAGAGAGAGAGAGAGAGAGAGAGAAAGCGAGAGGTCTTCCATCTGATGGTTCACTCCCCAATTGGCTGCAACGGCCAGAGCTGTGTCAATCTGAAGCCAGGAGCCAGGAGATTCTTCCAGGTCTCCCACATGGATGCAGGGGCCCAAGGACTTGGAATATTTTTTACTGCTTTCCCAGGCCTTACCAGAGAGCTGGATTGGAAGAGGAGCAGCCGGGACTAGAATCGGCACCCACATTGGATGCTGGAGCTTCAGGCCAGGGCTTTAACCTGCTGCACCATAGCACCGGGCCTGGACTTTTTAAGATTCCATATATGCAATGTATTCTCAAATTGTTCAGAAAAACATATAGTAGTAATGTGTGTATGATAATATATGCATGTAGTTATAATTTATATTGTTGATTAGTACTTATTAATTGTATCATCTTAATATGATTTGTATAAAATTTTGTAGAGAGTGATAAAACAAGTGCAACAAAATACTAATAATTAATGAGCTTGGATAAAAGATGTGTGGGAGTTCTCTGTAGTATTCTGATTTTTTGTCTTTGATCTAATTTTTTTAAAAAATTTTATTTCCTTAAGGTAAACCAATTTCATGTATTTCATATATATAGGTTTAGGAACATAGTGATACTTCCCACCCCACCACTCCCTCCCACCCACACTACCACCTTTCCTTCTTCTCCCTCTCCTATTCTCTCTTAATTTTTACAATGATCTACTTTCAGTTTATTTTATTTTCATAAAATTAACCCTACACTAAGTAAAAAAATCAACAGATAGAAGGAAAAAACACTGTTCTGTCACCAGTAGAGACAGGGCTATAAACAATCATTGAATCTCAAAATGTCAGTTTCACTCCTACACATTACATTTTTGGTATTCTGCTAGTTAGCACAGATCAGGGATACACATATGGTATTTGTCCTTTTGGGACTGGCTTATTTCACTAAGTATAATGGTCCCCAGTTACATCTATTTTTTTGCAAAAGGCAGGGTTATATAAATTCTTTTGCATTTCTGTGAGGACTTCACATCATCTCTGATGCTAATTTATCGCTTGTTTCCTTTTGCTTCATATAGCTTTTCTTTGTTCATTTGTTTTATTATAGTATTGTTTGTAGGTATTAGCAATGCATTCTTATTTTCATGTATAAGGAGACTGCAGTAGTGAAATAATGTTTCACTACTGAGTGTGTTTTTGGAAAATTGCCTTTATCATGTTAATGTACCCTCTCTGTTTCTATTTCATTAAGATATAATTTTTGAATGAATGCCATAATTTCAAATGTTCTTATTCTTAAGGATGATGAAATCATTTGCCTTCTGTAAACTATTAAAATGATGAAATATATTAATATAATTTTTCTATTGTTTACTTTCAAGCATAAACTACTATATTTGCATATAATATAAACAGTATACACACAAAGTTTATATTATTTTATTATATATTATGTACCCAAATATGGAATATATATTTTTCCTTGTTCAGTTTTCATATCAGTTAAACATGCACAATAATAAGAACTACAAAGCTTTTACTCTTCTCCAGTTCCTTTATAGTACTTTCATAAGAGGAGGGTAAACATGTTGCAGAGTGTGCTTATAAACTGACTTGCATGTAAAACTGACCTAGGTTTGTGTGTGTGTGTGTATGTGGTTTTCTTTTGTTTTCCATGTTTTTTTTTAATAACACCAACTAGTCTGTCTACTTTTTTGGTTATATTTGGTTAAACATATTTAATAAAATTTTCTGAGATTTCAAATGTATTAGCCTAAATTTTTATGTATTGTATTTTTTCTTCTTACTTTTATTCATTCAAAAAGCAGAGTGATAGAGAGAGACATACACCTAGAGAGAAAGAGAGAGGGAGAATGAGAGAGAATGAAAATATTTTTAATTTGCTTGATTAATTTCCCCCAAAAGCCTATAGCCAGAGCTTGTTAAGTCCAAAGCCAAGAGCCCGAATCTCCTCCATCTGTGTATCACACTAATATGGCAGGTACTCAAATCCTTGAAACATCACCTGCTGCCTCCCAGAGTGTGCATTAAAATGAAGCTGAATTGAAAGCAGGAGTATTACTTGGTCTCAAGCATTCTGATATGGGATACTGGGTGTCCCAAGCAGTGGCTCAACTTGCTGTGCCATATTTGCTATTTTAATTTTGTGTTGTCAACCATTTCTTTGTCTCCTATTTTGTAAATTTTTTTGCTCTTAGATTCTATCCTTCCATGTGCACACATTTCAGTGGACAGTATTGTTATGTTTGAAATTACCTGGGTTGAATGCTTTCATCTCAGTGCTGTTTTAGGCACTCTTGGAATTCCTTGTTTTCTTTTTGCTGGCATCTGTGACTTTCTCTTCGAATAGTTTTTTAGTATTTTGAATATAAACTGATATTTGAATGCTGTTGTCTGAGAGTACTGAAAAAAAATGGCCCCAATGAATGGTATGTGTGAGTTTCATGGCAGAGGAGATTGAGCACCTGGGTGTTAGCTGCAATCTCATGGTCTGAATTGCTGATTTGAACTGGAAAGGAGCTGGTGCTTACCTCTCCCAGCTAGGATCATGTTTTGCTAGCAATGGAAAAATAAAGGCTTCAATAGTAATAGGAAATAGGGAAAGAGTGGTGTCGTACCACAATTTTCCTTTGGAGTATTTTTTTAATCTCTGTGATTGATATGCATTCAAATGATTATATTGTAAAAAAAAAATTGGTGGGAACTTATATGAAAAATGCATTCCAAATATAAAAATATAAAAATTCCTAAATAATGAATGAGTTTATAAGAATACTTTCGAAGAATATTCATTATGAATCTTTTAAAAATTAATTATCCTAGAATCTCCCAGAATCTTAGTCTAGAAAACACATTGATAATTTTCTTGAATATTTCCTCAAGTTTTCAAAAACCTTGGGGAATAATATATTTACTTCCTGAGTACAGTGACTCAGGCTGCCTTATTATCTAGTTTGTGTGATTGGGGCTAGAATTATAAATCACAACTGTGTATATGTTATTATATTATAAAGAAGATTTATTTAATGAACACATGTTTTAGGTGTATAATGAAAGATGATTTGCTATTTTCTTTTTATGAAAAAAGTTTATAATGAGCAATGCCTATATTAAGAGGTATGATCTTTGTTATAATCCATACATAGTAGGTACTTAGTATATGTTGGCTAAGTGATGACAGGTGGAGAGCCCATCAGTCTATGAAGTTCTATAAAAGAGGAATTTTTAAAGTTTAGCTTTGGAAAGAAAGCTAGTTAAATATAGAAGAATGTAAGCTACTCCAGAGGACATTAAATTGCTCAAGTGGGCATCATAGACATATCTTTAAAAGTTAATAGAATTATACATTATAATCATAATACAGAGTTAAGTAATATCGTATAACTTTGATTGCATTTCTGTATTTCATTTCCTGTTAGCACTCTTTTCTAGCTTACCTGAGACAGAAAAACCAGGCCCTTCTTTATGGTTAGATATGATTCTTTTGTCATTAGACCATGCTAAATTGATTGTTTTCATAGTCTGACAGGAGACCAAGTCATCATTACCTAGAGGGAAACACTTAGATCATACAAAGTTGGTGATTCTGTTCAGAAGGAGAGTTTGAGTTGACTGCTTGAGGTTCTGAGTCCTCCTCCCCAGGTAGCATAGGTTAGTTTTGTTGAAGAATTGACAGTTTCCTCCCTCAGGGTGGGTAGATTTGATTGGGAAATGTTTAAAAGGAGAGCTTGTCAAGAAAATTGAAGCAGCAGAGCTGATAGGTCCTGAAGGGAATTTTAACCTGGTCCCCAGATTGAATCATAAATGTTTATGTTTTATGGACTTATACAAGTATATGGAAGATAAAGACAAAGAAGCAAAATAAAACCCAGGAGTAGAAAATGTGGTAGAAAAAATATCATAAGAGGCATGAAATGTTGTGATTTTCTGGTTCATTATTTATTAAGATGAGAATAATATATTGATTTGAGGGCATTTTTTGGTAGCAATTGACATTTTTAGACACTTTACTAATGGTGATTAATTCATGGAGCCTGAGTAGTAGTGCATAAAGTCCCAGAATTATCAGAAACAATTTTAGTATCCCACAACAGAAATTCATTACTGTGTTTCTGGGCTGACTGCAGCAGTCCAGTCCCAAACTGATGACTCTATATGTGATTCTTATAATTCTCCTGTATAAAGAGACACTTCGTAGGAAAAGATTCATTGCAGTGTGTACATTTGCAATGGAGCAGGTATCGTAATGAAAGGATTTTGTCTCTTAAAAAGCAAGCTATCGCTTATATTTAAACATTTGCTGCTTATAATCCGCTGCACATGGTTAAAACAATTTCATGTGAATTAAAGTATCTTCTTAAAGGCTTAGCTTATTTATATTTTACACGCATAGTTGTGATCATCCAGGCTTATCCATCATTACTTGGAATATTTCAGATTGATTGCATGCCTACCTTTCTGCACTGACATTGGTCTACCATATTATAATAATGGTTCTCAATGTGAGATTAGTGGTTTCTTCTATTATTCTAAATACTTATATTGATCACATGTTTTACATGTAAATCAAGCTTCTAAAACAGCACAGAAAAATAATTAGCTGTTTTGAAGCAGTGCTAATATCTAACATTCCTACAGTACTTACTGTTTTTATGACCTAGTTTGAAGTGCTTTACATATATTCATTTAAGCCTCAGAACCACATGAAATAGGTCTATTATTATCTCTATATTACAATGGATATGAGAGAGAAGCAGAGAGGTTAGGTGATTTTCCTGAGTGAAGAGGTTGAATCAGTGGCAGAGCTTGGTTTTCTTTGCTTTCCACTTCTACAACTAAACTATTTTTTGACTGAATCAAGGATAGGATAAGTGCCTGTGTTACCCCATGTTGACATAGGTATTATTCCCCTACCAGATAATGAGCTTGTAAGTGGAAGTATTTTATCAACTTTGTCATATATAGTGTTGAATAAAATGTTTATTACTGCCTAAATACAGCTTATCATGGCCCTGAGATATTCTGTCAAAGAGACAATTTTGCAGTTGTAGATTTTAAATCTACAGAACTTTTTGATGTGTAAAGGAAATAATGTAACGGCTTTCTCTAAATGAAGTGTTGTTTTCACGATTCTCTTGGTCTTAAATATTTTTGAATATAGAATGGCATAAATGAAGCAGATCATTTTTGAGTAAGACAGTTTTAAAATCAATATACTTGATTAAAATTATTTTCCTTTTAACATTCTTTCCTAGGGTGCTGCTTTAATTAGAATGCTGGCTAATTTTATGGGCCATTCAGTTTTTCAGAGGGGTTTGCAAGTAAGTAAAATGCTTTCTATTTTTGCTTTCATTTTCTCTTATCAATATATGTTTCAAGATTGTATCAGAGTTTGTGAAGCTGCTAATAAAAAGTTGCTGAATTTGATGGAAAACTTTAAGATGTGTAAGGTAAGCAATATCTTTTTGTATGATAAATTAAAGTTCTGGATTGGGATAAACACTGTATCAACTATTAGACAATTTAGAATCTGCTTAATTTTCATTTTTAGATTGAAGTAAAGATCAACGATGTCACAGCCTAAATAATATAAATAAGACTTTCAGAAAATGCCGTCTTTTTATTCCATTTAAAAGTTTATATAGGGCAATAATAAAATATGTTAAGCTTACTACACTTAAGTATTTGAGAAATTCTTAAGGCTATTTCTGCATATGTACTATTTATGTTGTTATTTATTGATGACATATACTTGTTGTTCTCTGTCCCAAAGATACTCAAGTGTTATTTAAAGTAGAAAAATGTTGGGTTTTTTTTTAAAGGAAGGAAAAAAAAACAGTTTTATCATCTTATTTATCGAATATACAATATGGATCTAAGAATGGCTTTTTAGATAAGGAAAACTTTTTAAACACCTTAAGTAGGCACAAAGATAGAAGAATAGAACTTTTATTCCACTGAATCTGCTGAAGTAAATCATGTTCCTAGTAGCTGTGATTGATGAATTATTTATGATGCATTCCGCTACTTAGAAGTGTCCTTTAAAGTAAATTGATGTTCACCTGAAATACAATTATGCTAAGACAGAGAGAGCAATCAATCTTATCTGTTCTTAGTAAGCTTTTCATTTTGAAATTTAAATAAACTACATCTGGGATCAGGTCATATTTTAATAGTATAATTCTCTCTTTACCTAAAATAAACTGATAGATAAAACAAAGCAAGAGTTAAGGATGTTATGACAAACTATAGATGCTTAATGCAACAAAGAAAACATATAAATTTCTTGAAGAATAATTTCCCCTGGAAAATATTTTTATAGATTCGTTTCAGCAGGGGTTGAGATTTCCTTTAATCAGCTCTTTCCATTAGGGACACCTTCAGAATAGCTGAATCCATTGAACCTATTTGCTGGTGCAAAAGGCTCTATTCTGATCACATAGTTGGGAAAATCTTTTTTTGTAGGGAGTGCTCTGCATGAATATAAACTATCTGGAGGAATGTCCTTCCTTATCCCCACTCCTTTGTTTTTCCCCATTGAAGTTGTAGCATGACAAAATGAGAAAATAGCTAAGCTTTCATACAGGCAACAAAAATTGAATTTGATTTTTTGGTATCAAGTTGATGTGAAATCATTTTCTGTATACAATTTTTATTGTTTTTCATCATCTGTGTATTTACATTTGCTCAGCAGATTGAATAACTATAGTTTTATTATTTGGAAAGGATTATTGTTTCATGACATTTTCCTTTATCCTGTCTTAGTTTCTGTGGTATGCAAAAATTATCCATTTTTAATGCATCCTTTTCCATTGACCCAATTTGTTTGGTTTTATTTCAAATATATACCCTCTGACTCTCATCATAGTAAACATTCACTTGAAGCTTGTATTAATGTGTGCCTTTGTGCTCAGATAGTTGATTTGCTTAATTTTCAATGGAGGGACTCTGTTTGTCAACATTGCATTTCATTTGCCTTGTGACACCTCATTGATCAGATAGATCTGTATCCTTCAGTACTGGGCTTGCAGCTTTATTTATACTCATCACTCAAACTGATTTAGTGTATCATCAGCAGTTTGGATTAGTTTACAGTAGATCCCTATGTCTAGGTGATAAATTATCATCTCTTGTGCATGAAGATATATGGGATGCGTTTTGGAGATGACCTCCTGAACAGACACTTCATGTCATGGTGAGGAGTGGTCACAAAGTTGATATTAATATGTTTTCCAACCACGAGGCTCTGGGGAGTCTTGGTTTGCTCGTTGTTGAAAGAGCTAATCTGGGCTGTCAGCATTACCTCTGCTGGAAAATCTATTAATTGTTTTTACATTAACCATAGCTATTTCTGTGTTGACAAATGGAAGTTTATTATTTGCAAACAGTCCTGAGATTAGATTTACAGGTAAAGGCAATCCCAAATTTTGACTATTAGGTTTTTCATATACCTTATTCTTTCTTCTTCCTCCTTCCCTCCCTTTTTCTCCCTCTTGTCTTTGTTTCCTTTCTTTTTTCTTTTTCATTTCCTTTTTCCTTTGCTCATACTTTATGCACAAGAATAATGTCATAATGACTATTTCTTTTTTTTTTTTAATTCACAGGCTTTTATTGGGGTTCCGCTCCCGGGCGAGGTTCCCTGGTCCCAACAGAGCAACAGAGCAGGGGCTGGGGAAGTTGCCAAATGGCTATTTCATCTTGATTTCTTATCTACCTAATATTTGCTTCCTCTTGTAATTTTATGAATCCTTATGATTCATTTAATCTATTTTGTGAACAAAGAAAGCATTTTATACAAACACATACATATGTAGTATAGAAAGAGTAGGCTTCTGGGTCAGTTTGTATATTCATCTTTAACTGATAAAATATCTTCATATAGATTAAACTACATTTTCTATCTTGTATAATATTTTAGGTGGGTAAGTACACATATGTTTTAAATTTCAACCTAAGCATACATTTCAGTAGGAAGATACTACAGACTTTTTGAGGAAAGTTTTGTTTCTAATATTCTTAAAGCACATTGGATTAATTATAAGAAACTCTAGAAAATAGTTTCATTTTAAATAGTCACAATTTTCTTTGATATGGTGTTTGTGGTACATTTTCTCAAATTCACCTTATTTTTTAATTTTTTTTCTGATACTTAATTGTGCAGTATTGTTTTAAAATAACTTATCACAATTCTTTTGTAAATAAACACAATATACATACATAAAATTATTCCTTGATACCACTGATACATTGGCTTCAGTTTCAATGTTTGGACAGAAAATTAAACTTACAGTGAATCACACCTGAACCCTTCTGGTTTTAGATCATAGGTGTCACTTGTAAGTAATATATTGATTTTATTTTAATTTTTAATTAATTAATGTATTTTTAAGGAACACACATTTAATATGTGCAACTTTAGGAATATAGTTATTCTTTCCACCAAAAACCCCTCTTCCCACCCATACTCTCCCCCCTTTCCCAGTGCCATTCTCCACTAAGATTCATTTCCAATTAACTTTGTACACAAAAGACCAACAATATACTAAGTAAAGATTTCAACAATTTCCACACGCATGCACAATCACGAAACTGAGAACAAGTATCCCAGTTAACTCTCTTAATGCAACTCATTGAGGACAGAGGTCCTGCATGGGGAGTTAGTGCACAGTGACTCCTATTGTTAATTTAACAATTAACACATACATAAGTAAGATTCTTATGTATGATGTCAGTGACCACCTGAAGCTCTTGACATGAGCTGCCTAGGCTATGGAAGCCTTTTGAATCCACAAACTCCATCAGTATTTAGACAAGGCCATAAGCAAAGTGGAAGTTCTCTCCTCCCTTTAGAGAAAAGTACATCCTTCTTTGATGGCCACTTCTTTCCATTAGGATCTCACTCACAGGGATCCTTCATGTAGAATATTTTTAGCCACAGTGTCTTGAGTATTTCAGGCATAATTAATATATTTTTAAAATGTAGAAGTGTTTATTTTTGCAAAGCCTGCATATCTACTGCTCTGTATAACTGACTTTCCAACTAATAGCAGGCATATTTGGTGAAGCTTCAGGCAGTGGAATAAATAGTGAGAAGTGAGTCTTATTTTTACCTCTAATTAGTGGTGGACATTCTACAACTCACTGAACTTCATCTGACCTCTCATCTGACAGATATAAAATGCAAGAGTTGAACTAAATACTCTTTAGATTCTTTCTGTCTTGCATATTCTCTGACAATAAGGTTTATTTAATTCAGTTTACTAGTTAGACAATTTGAGTTTACATCTTTAGTTTGAGACAACTTTCTGAAATAGGAAAATTTGTAAACTGCCCATGCAAGAGTGATTAATCCCCTGTTCTTAAGTCTCCTGTTAATGATGTGAATATTAAGTCTATATGGTTATCAATGTATATAGTACTATAACTATACTTAAAGCAGACTATCACTTTTAATTACAGAGAGTTTTTCTGGTGCTATGTTTTGTTTTTCCAATATTAGGAAACAACTGCTTTTTGACCTTTTTAGATATGTGTTCATGTTCATATTTTGCTCTAAATACTTTCTATTTGGGAGACTAAGCTACAGTTGTCTGAGATAGTATTTGCTAAGGACTTTTTGCTATTTCATGGAGATTTTTAGAATATATTCAGTCTTTTCTAAGATCACAATTTCTTTTGCTTGTCTTCCTGAAATATACTGGAATCAGCTCCACTTATCGGTCTGAGGCAGTGGGGTATATTTATTGGAGGTTGGTTTTGAGGAGAATGAGCATCCCCCTTGATGAATGCAATTACTGAGGACTGAAATGGAGGGGAAATTTGCTTTTTAAAAAATATTTACTTATTTGTTCAAAACGTAGTGTGACAGAAAGGGAGCAACAGAGATAGAGGACAAGATCTTTCCATTCACTGGTTCACTCCACACAGGGTGCAGAAGCCAGGGCTGGGCTAGCCCAAAGCCGGGCATGAGGAACTCCATCCAGGTCTCCTATGTGGCTGGCAGGGACCCAAGTACTTGGTACTTTAGGAGCACATTAACAGAAAGATAGATAGAAGCAGAGTAGCTGGATTCAAACTTGTACTCCAACATGGGATGAAGACTAGGCAAGTGGTGGCTTAACCCACTGAGAGACAATGCTGGCCTCGAAATTGTCTTTCTCAGAGACATGAAGAATTGCTTCTGATGCCAAGGCAGCCTCAGTAGTATTTAGACTTTTAAAGCCTACATTTCAATTCTCATTACACTACTCTTTCCAATCAATAATTTAACATTCACATAAAAGAACTAATAAGGCCATGAAATTTACTTGAGTTGTAATCTTGCTACCCAGAATGTCAAACAATAATATAGTTGTCAGATATATTGATTCTAAGACTATCAGAGGCACAAGAGCCTTTTTAGCACAGTCAGAATATCTCTGAATCCCTCCCCATACCTTTGGCTGAGAATGTAAAGCATCAAGACTGTTGTTTTGGTTTTGTTTTTATTTTGTAATCTCTCCAGTCTAGTGAGAAAAAGCCAGTCCTTCTCAAAGACTTTAGTTCTCTATCCTACCGTAATGTCATTGAAACAATGATTTGTTTTCCCAAAACCTATGTTACCAGAGAAAGCAAGGGTTCTTGTCTTCGTGCAAGATTCTGACTTTCTACCTAACACCTATTCTTCATTTTAGGAAGCTGCAGATGATAATTTAAGGAACTTTTGGCTCTGAAAACCATGAATTTGTCAAATCACCCACTATCAGTGCCATTGTCCACTTTAAAGTTAATCAAGACAGGCAGACCATTGTAGATAACCCTCTTTGAAAGTCTGGACCTACTTCTGGTATGTAAGTCAGTAGAAAAACCATAAGCATTCCTGGAATTTCAAGCAGAAAGGGGATTAAGTAAAATTGGGTATGTGAATTTCCTAACACTCTTGAGAGGGCTTCTGGAGTGATCATCAGCAAAGCCACTGTGAGCCTTCAGAAAGTCAAGAAATGTGGGTGTCACAATGGACTGACGCCCATCTTTTCAGCTACTTACAATATGCCTGTAATCCACTAACATGATCTTCCCTCTGTCCCTGACAAAGCTCCCATGTCTGCTCTGTGCTACCTGAACTACAAAGGCCCCCTGCTTTTTGAGTATCTTTCATATCTTTTATGAATGTTTTTAATTTTGAAGAATTTGAACTTGTACCTAACTAGCAACAAGTTTTAAGAAATTACAACTTCCGGCCGGCGCCTTGGGTCAACAGGCTAATCCTCCGCCTTGCGGCGCCGGCACACCGGGTTCTAGTCCCGGTCGGGGCACCGATCCTGTCCCGGTTGCCCCTCTTCCAGGCCAGCTCTCTGCTGTGGCCAGGGAGTGCAGTGGAGGATGGCCCAAGTGCTTGGGTCCTGCACCCCATGGGAGACCAGGAGAAGCACCTGGCTCCTGCCATCGGAACAGCGCGGTGCGCCGGCCGCAGCGTGCCTACCGCGGCGGCCATTGGAGGGTGAACCAACGGCAAAAGGAAGACCTTTCTCTCTGTCTCTCTCTCACTGTCCACTCTGCCTGTCAAAAAAAAAAAAAAAAAAAAAGAAATTACAACTTCCAGGCTTCCAGCTCATACAGTGCATAAGAACAAAGGGAATGACAGTGAATTGCTAACAGACACTCTGATATACTTACTCTATACATGTCTTTGTTCTTCTGATTAAATATATGTATTACTTCTGTAAGTTGTAATATTACCATATGAATAAAGATTTAAAATAGTAATTCTTGTATCTCTTTCTTAATATTTGTAGTAAGATCATGTGATAGTTCTCTAGCAGGAACAGAATATTTTCCATTGATTTCAATATAATATATGTCCCTTGTAAGGATATATGATGGCAGAAGTTAGAAAAATCAAACTGACAATGTGCTCATTCAATTCACTTCGTAACTTCATAGTCTGTCGGCTTGTGGTGTGTCTCTCCCATCTCTTTTTTGAGTGAGCTGGTTAGTTATTCCATGGTGAATTGGTACTAGTAATATATCTAAAGTTTTTAAATCATAAAGTTACTACTCTTAATATAATGAGTTAGAGAAAAGACAAGATCTTACTAATGTGAATAATTATTTTCATTTTTATTAAATTAAAAACTTCAAACTTTCAATAACCAAGACTGTTGGCTCCTCATTCTACCTCCCCAGCAGGATCAATCCTGGGATATAGTAAGTATAGGAAGAAGCAGCAGTTGGACTAAATTGCTTTGATTTAAGATCATCTCTACATAAAACATCTGGAAAGTAAGCTTATGCATTTCCTCAGCCCAAGATTTTCTCCTAGCAATGATTCCAGTGAGTAATGACTAAGAAAACAACTGAATTATACATACCATTGGGACTTAAACAGTCAGTAAGAAAGGCAATTGACAGGCTAACAGTAACCAGAAACATTCTTGCACACAGGATCAAGTTTTTTATATGTAATGCAATTGTACCATTAGCAACTCATATTTGTCTGTGGTATAAACGTCTCCAAATTCCCCCCAAGATTGTCTTCCAAGGATAAGCTACCAGGATCACTCAGAGACTCCATAACTATTTAGATTTGTACTATTTAAATGTGATTTTCTCATTGTAACACCAGAAGCATAAGTAGAGTCCTCTCTGGTGGGATGCTGGAGTGAAATTCATGAAGTGTAATTTCATTTCTATCTTCTTTTCCACCTAGACAAACTTCAGTGCCCAATGTAGCTGTTGACTTTCCTTTTGTTTGTGGTACCTGGAATGTACATATATGACAATTTTCCCCCTTCTTATTTTTTCCTGCGTTTCTAGAAGTTCTTGGTGATTTTCTATACCCTGAAATATCTCTTGTTCCTAGAAATAAATGCTTCTCCTCCAATAAACTTTGTCAATCTCAGCATCTTTTAGCAATTCTTGCACCTTTTACTTACTAAGATTCTTATTAGGTGCATATATACTAATTTTCACCTAAATGTAACAATGTTTATGAAAAATAAATGATAAAGATGTACATGTGATAATAGCTTACATTAAAAGTCAGCAATTTAGATAACGATGCTTTTAGATAGAATTTTTTTGTGTGACTTGGCCCTTCCCTATTTCATTTACTTGTTTTAATATCTATAATTACATTTTTCTTTATTCTCTGATTTTTCTGGAAGTAAAAATAAAGCTGTAATTATAAAATTTTCAGATAACATTGAGTGGCTCAGAGCTATTAAAAATAATTAGTACATAGTAGTATAGCTTTTTCTTTTCAAAGAAAACAGTATTGTTTTAATGATTTGAGTCCAGCAACATCCAGGGAATTGAAATTGTGAAGGAAGATCATTGTTAAGCATGATATGAACTCAAACTCTACAATCCCTGTCAGAAAGTGAGTCACCTTTCTGCTCAACCAGTGAGGATAATTCAACATCATCTAAAATATGGTTGAATAAAGAAATATTTCTCTTGATTAGTACTTAACTGCTCTTTTCCATAAGGTAACCTGCAACAAGATGTTTGGCTCCAATTATCAGGGTGGAAATTGCTTATGCAAATCAATGTAAGGCAATGAGGTGTGGATAAAAAGCAAAAAGGAAATATCATTATTATTGGTTTGTGCTCATAAAATGCTGATAGCCTGAAGGTAATGACAGGCTCAGAGCCATGGGGATTATTAGCAGCAACAACATACTTGCCAGCCTGCGTTCCAACGAGGTGTTATATGTTAACATGTGCATGCAGGGTTTTTATTTGAAAACTGTAGGCTTATGTTTGTGAGAGAGCATTTGCTCCCTTGCATGTAGGTTTTCAGTTGAATGAAGAATAAGAAAATAATAGAGGAGCAGAGACAATGTGTCAAAGTTAATTTCCTTTCTGAAGGGATAGTATTGTGTTTTTATCCAGATGGTAGCTGAATCTTGCTCAATCTAAAATGATTGGCTATAGAAAATTTTGCTCAGATGTCTCCATTTTTTACTTAAAATGCTGGACAATTTTAGATGCAGTATAGGTACAAAGCTTTATAATTATTCATTCTGATCATTCAATACCATATGATAACAGTGTTATCATTACTGGTTTTTTAGTCTTTGGATTTGAGTTGATTAGCATTTAATTGATTAAAGACCTAATTACAAAGCAAAAATGGATGAATATACCATAGAGAACAAAAGAATACTTAGTTTAAAGAAGATTCTATGGATTTGAGAATCAATTCCAAAACAAGTACTTTTAAAAATTAAATTATACAAAAAAAAAAAAAAAAGAATCTTAAAGGGCTGGCACCACGGCTCAATAGGCTAATCCTCCGCCTGCGGTGCTGGCACCCCGGGTTCAAGTCCCACTCGGGGCTTCGGATTCTGTCCCGGTTGCTCCTCTTCCAGGCCAGCTCTCTGCTGTGACCCGGGAGTGCAGTGGAGGATGGCCCAAGTCCTTGGGCCCTGCACCCCATGGGAGACCAGGAGAAGCACCTGGCTCCTGGCTCCAGATCAGCATGATGCGCTGGCCGCAGCAACCACTGCGGGGTGAACCAACGGGAAAAAGGAAGACCTTTCTGTCTCTCTCTCTTACTGTCCACTCTGCCTGTCAAAAATAAATAAATAAATAAATAAATAAGTAAATAAATGATACTATTTATTTATATTCCTGAATCAGAGAGGAATAACTTCTTCTGTTCATCAGTTTTGACTTCTTTTAATATACAGCCACTTACTAAATCCTTATTTTTTGCCTCTGATTTGGGTAGTGTTAATTGACCACTGTGACTATATAGCATTAACTAAAAAGCTTTTCTTATTATAGACATATATCTCTATTTGATCATCCTGCAGGCATTTACCCAGCTCAGTGGGAAGACTTATAAATTTATATTTATTAGATATCTTATATTACTTAAGGACTCAGTATTTATTACACATGTTAGCTAATCAGGTTAATATTATAAAATGATATTTCTGATCACTTTATTTAAAGCGTATCTTTGATTTTTAGGCACATTTGGTTGATGGATGAGTGTACTCATGTATGTATGTGGATGTGTGTGCAATTGCATGCTGATCAGCTAATATATACACACTTGGATACATTTTCCTAAAAACTGTCTCTGACGGTAGACATTACCATTTGGTTAGATTGCTAGTTCAGAAGTACAATAAACTTGCCTCGGAGGCATTTTCTATAACCTATTTAGCTCCTGCATCAGCAGTTTTTTTTTTTTTCTTTTTCCTTTTTTATTTTTCTTCTTATTTTCTATTCTCCTTTTGAAACTATGTAGCTGGCAATATTACAAATTTGGCTCCTAAAAATATCCCTCCTAAGTTGTGAATACTTTTCTCCTCATTACTTATATTTTCATAGTTGTTTGATGGTACTATTCTATAGTTTAATATAGGTTTTTTGAAAGATTTTATTTATCTGAAAGACAGAGTTACAGAGAGAAGTAGAGACACAGAGAGACAGAGAGGTATTCTTCCATCTGCTGTTTCACTCCCCTAATGGCTTCAACGGCCGGAGCTGAGCCAATCTGAAGCCAGGAGCGTCTTCCAAGTCTTCCACGTGGGTGCAGAGACCCAGTGTCTTGGGCCATCCTCTGCTACTTTCTCAGGCACATTAGCAGGGAGCTGGATCAGAAGTAGAGCAGCCGGGATTTGAACGGGCACCCACGTGGGATGCTGGCACTACAAGCCAGGGCTTTTAACTGCTGTGCCACAGCGCCAGCCCCTATTCGATAGTTTAATGCTGATAATATACAGATGTATCATGTAATTTTGTTTTGTGAGATCTTTGTGGCTTTCCACTTTTTGCATAATAGCACTCTAATAATCTTTCTTATTTATTTATTTAGAAAGTCAAAGTTAGAAAGAGAGACAGAGATCTTCCATTCACTGGTTCACTCCCCAGATGTCTGCAACAGCCAGAGCTGGGCCAGGCCAAGGCCAGGAGCTTTTCTTGGTATCCCACATGGGTAACAGGGGCCAGAACACTTGGACCATCTTCCACTAATTTTCCCAAGCCAATTGAAGGGGGCTGGATTGAAAGTGGAGCAACCAAGACTTGAACTGGCACCCATATGGGATGCTGGCATTGCAGGCGGTAACTTTACCCAGTATGCCACAATGTGGGTTCCTTTAATATTCTTTGAATTAAGGATTTTCTCCATGGATATTTGATTGTCACTTCATATATTTCAAGAAGCATGTCATTTTTCCTCCATAAGATTAAAACACTATTTAATTCTAGAAATAATTTTGAAAGTTTTCTTTTATTATGCACTAAGTAAATATCAGGTCTTATAGGTGTTCAAAATCAGTTTTGTAGTCATTTAGGAAGTAAATATGCCATTCTTATTTTAATATATATACTTTTATCAGAAAGAAATTTGAAAATTTTATGTACTTTCAATTTGTATTTTATTTTATTGTTTTATAATATTTTTTTGTTTTACTCATTTGAAATTGAAGTCTTATTCTTCTTTATAATGTGTAAATAGATGTAAAATAAAAATGAGACATGTTTTTACTACAAACTTTTTTTTAAAGATTTGTTTATTTATTTGAAAATCAGAGTTACACAGAGAGAGAAGGGGAGGCAGAGAGAGAGAGAGGTCTTCCATCTTCTGGTTCACTCTCCAATTGGCCGCACTGGCTGGAGCTGTGCTGATCCAAAGCCAGGAGCCAGGAGCTTCTTCCCAGTCTCCCACATGGGTACAGGGGCCCAAGGACTTGGGTCATCCTCTATTGCTTTCCCAGGCCATAGCAGAGAGCTGGATCAGAAGTGGAGCAGCGGGGACTCAAACCAGTGCCCATATGGGATGCCAGCACTGCAGGCTTTACCCACTATGCCACAGTGCCAGACCTTACAAACTCTTTTTTCTGTGATAACTAGTACCTACTAATATTTTTGTGAAAACTCAAATGTTATAAAATAGTGGCTTTAGAGTAGTGTTTCAAAGACCTATCCTATTTTAAGTATTTGGAACCTGACTTACAAAAGTTTCAGAAACAGTCAAATTTTGGTACTGAACCTGATTTCCTTTTGCAATTAGTCTCCTACACTCATCCTCACTTTTCTGCTCAAGGTCTCTCCCTGTAAAAATAGTTCTACTTCGGCTGATGCTGCGGCATAGCAGGTAAAGCCGCTGCCTGCTATGCCAGTATCCCATTTGGGTGCCAGTTTGAGTTCTGGCTGCTCCACTTCTGATCCAGCTCCGTGCTAATGCTTCTGGGAGAGCATCATGAGATGGCCCAAGTGCTTGAGGCCCTGCACCCACATGGGAGACCCGGAATAAGTTGCTGGTTCCTGGCTTCAGATTGGCTCAGCTCTGGTTTTCATGGCATTTAGAGAGTGAATCAGCGGATAGGAGATTTTCTCTTGGCCTCTGCTTCTCCTTCTGTGTAACTCTTTCAAGTAAATAATTTTACTTGAAAAAATAATTTTAAAAAAATTTTATAAATAATATTTATAAATAGACCATAATTCTATAAATAATAATTTTATATATATAGTTGTTGAATTATTATTAAATCATTATTAAATTATTATTACTTGAAAAAATAATTTTAAAAACTAATTTTATAAATCATTTTCTTTCCATTGGATAATAATATCATGTTTTACTGTTAAAGTTATTTCTGAATGCATTGTGTTAATAAAGTCTTCCTACACCAGCTTTCCTTAGTTTTTTTCTGAAGTCCACGTTGTTCATTCAACAAACTTGTTAATTCATTAATTTATTCCACATATACTTACCATGCACCTGCCTATTTCAGATACATGATAAGTTCAAAATATTTAGGGCATGCTGTACATAGTAAATGTTGCCCCTGATCTCATGATTTCTATAATATGATGCTGAAGACACAAAATACATAGGAAAAATTAGTACATGTTTGCTAAATATGATCGGTACTAGGAGGGACAAAACAAAATGCTGTGAGACCATGAGTGGGTGGGTTGGAGCAACTTAGATGAGGTAATAAGAGAATCCATCAGGACAAGGCAGCATATGTGCTGAGGTCCGAAGGAAAAGAAAGAAGTGTGAAGGAAGGGAGATTCGTGGAAGATGGGGGGGGGGGGGGGGGGCATGTGTAAAGGGATGAGGAACAGAACCAAGCCTGCCAAAAGGAACAAATTGGTGTGGATGAGCTGAGCGTGTAGTGAGGACAAGAGGTGAGACAGGGTAAGTGAGCAGGAGCCAGCTATCTGATCAGCCTCTGCTGAGTAGGGTGGAATGTATCCTGAGTGCAGTGGAATATTACCAAACAGTTTTAAACTGAATGCGACATAGCTTTTTTCATATTTAAAATAAATCTCTGGCTAAATATAATAACTCACTGGAATTGGGGAAGTCCAAGAGATAAATTGGGTAAATAAATAAGAATTAAAAAAAAAATTCAGGTGAAACATTATTGAGGCTTAGATAGTTAGCAAACAGATAGAAAAACTTGGGTGGATTACAATTGTGCTTTGAGGTAGAATTAAATGGATTTAGGGTTGGACTGGGTGAAGAGTGTGTGTGAGTTGAGGAACAGAAAGGAATCAGATTCAGTGAAAGATTCTGAGGAATGCTGAGGACCTGAAAGGCTATTGCAATTGGAGGTGGAGAGATGAGAAGGCCCCTGCCTAGGAGAATGAGCTGGAACAGCTGAAGAGGCAAGTCAAGCACCCAGAGCCAATAGGAAAGCTGATCTGAAGAATAGGAAAATGGCCATCTAGGTTCAGTATAACAATGAGGTGGCGGCCTGCTCTGTGAGGCAGCAGGTTAACGCCCTGGCCTGAAGTGTCGGCATCCCATATGTGTGCTGGTTCTAGTCCCAGCTGCTCCTCTTCCCGATCCAGCTCTCTGCTATGGCCTGGGAAAGCAGTAGAAGATGGCCTAAAGCCCTGGGCCCCTGCACCCGCAAGGGAGACCCGGAGGAAGCTCCTGGCTCCTGGCTTTGGATCGGCACAGCTCCGGCTGTTGCGGCCATTTGGGGAGCAAACCAGTGGATGGAAGACCTTTCTCTTTGTCTCTACCTCTCTCTGTAACTTTTTCAAATAAATAAAATAAATCCTTTTTAAAAAATTAAAAAAAAAAATGAGGTGGAGTAGGGTAAAGACCGAAAGGTGTTGCTTTTGTAGACTGCAGCTTTGCTGGGTTCAGTGGGAGGAGTTACACTGTAGATAGGAATGTGAATGTGGAGACAGAGAATGTAGAAAAATGTAAGCAAGGAAATAAATCAGAGAAATGGGGTGAGTATGGGAGGTTTTTGTTTTGTTTTTATAAATGTGAAATGGCTGTTCTGATTTTAGGCTAGCAGAGACAATGAGGGAGAGGATGAGGCTGATGATGCAGGAGAAGCGAGGTAGCCTTGGGACATTGGCCCTTGAAGGGGAGAAAGGACTCGTTAGTAGCAGACACAGTACCACTACATCGGGAGACCTGGGAGAGGGGAAATGAGGGAAGTCTTTCCTAATGACTTCGGTTTTTTCAGTGTTTTTGTTTTGTTTTGTTTTGTTTTTGTTTTTGAGGTGATCAGTAGCTGAATGAAAGTGAGGTGGGGTGGAAGGTGGAGAAGTTTGAAGATTGAGTATTGAAAAGAGTTGCAAGATACAACCTGAGAGCTTTGAGTGCCTATTGGAGTATGGTGATTATGCATATACAATAAAATTAAGCTGTTCAATTGTATGATTTTATCCTGTGACTCAATTGTATGCATGATGGTTTGGATTCAAATAGGATTCTTTTTTTTTTTTTTTTTTCCAACCTAGTAGCAGTGAAGGACTGAGCTGCGAAAGAGATAATGGCTTTTCCAGGAATTGGTTAAGATGAACTTGAAGTCTAAACTTCCACTGATTAGGGAAGTAAGGACAGGAGGGGTCCGATAGATAAGTGTGAAACTATAATAATTGACCAGTATACTATGTCAGCAGTGATTTTAACAAAGCACAAAAGAATCCCCTTCACTTTTGAGCATACGGGGAATATAAACTGCCCTAATGGGATTCCTCCTATGTCATGCCCATTAATGTGAAAGTATCCAAGGAACATTTTCAGTTCAGAATATGTGGTAAAGATCCGTCTGCTGTCACCCACACTGATATGCAATCTGATTCATGGAATGCACTGCTGATGGGAAAGAGGTAGCGAGCATCCGTGTTTCTTGAGTTCAGTGTATATTTCTTGAGCCTTCCTACTCTCTTGAAGGTTAGTAGAGTTCTGCTTCATTATCAGCTTGGTTAAGTCTGTTCCATGCTGCTGCGTTTAATTGTTTAATTAGTGCTCCCGTTCTGGGGGCGTCCATCAGTGGTCTTGTCCCCGTTATACAACTCAGAAAAACAGGTGCTCCATCCCTCAGCTTGAGGACCTTTCCCAGACTTAGGGAGTTTTCTCCAAGAAACTTTGGTGTCAGTTTTTCTCTTGCTCATCTTCTCCTTCTCGTCTAAGCTCACAGTTTCTTCTACTTGTCTTCCTGAAATACACTAGAATCAACTCCACTTACAGGTCTGAGGCAATGAGATGTAGTGGAAGTTGCTCTCCTCACCCTCTTTCTCCTCCTCCTCATCTTCCACCTCCTCCTCCTCCTCTACCTCTTCTTCCTCCTCCTATATTTCCCTCTCTCAGTATTTTAATCCTTACAATTAGCCCATATACTTTTCCTATTGACTTTGTAGAATACATTGGCTGTTGGATGTAGACTTTCATCTTTTCCATTGAGTTTGCTATTAAAGTGACAAAAATTACGTGGGTGTTTTGTATACAGGCATTTTTCTCTGTGGGGCTGACAGTTTTCTAAGTGCTCTGTTGTATGTCATTTTCTGTGCAATTCTGCTTTTTTTGTTAATAAATAACTTATTTTTAAAAGATTTATTTCATTTGAAAGAATTACAGAGAGAGGTAGAGACTGAGGTCTTCCACCCGCTGATTTACTCCCCAAATGTCCGCAACTGCTGGAGCCGAGGCGATCTAAAGCCAGAAGCTTCTTCCAGGTCTCCCACGTGGGTGCAGTGACCCAAGGACTTAGGTCATCCTCCACTGCTTTCCCAGGAGCATTAGTGGGGAGCTGGAATGGCAGAGGAGCGACCGGGATATGAACTGGTGGCCACATGGGATGCAGACCCTGCAGCCTGGGGCTTTAACCCACTGTGCCGCAGCACTGGCCTCTCCTGTACAATTCTTACCAGATATACAGTCTATTATTTGACTGTTTCAGTTGAAGAAATTAAGGTTTAGAGAAAATAGATACCTCATCCAGTATCACATCACTGGTAATGATCAGGCTGAATTTTTATCTGGTTCTTCTGAATCTATATGCTACTTCTTTCTCAACTAAATTACAGTTCCTTCTCAACTACTCATGACAATCAGGGCTGAGCCAAAAAAGGGGGCGTGAGAGGGAAGCTCCTTGTACATTTCTACAATCTAAAATCTTGATTTACAAGATTTTTACTAGCCAGCATAGAATTTATCTATTTTTGTGGGCTTATAGTGGTTAAAGCCCTTTATCAGGGCTTTCAGAAAAAGCAATTCAGAAACTTCAGTTTTACCAATACATTCACTTTATGTCTGAGAAATATTTCAGCCTAGCAGCAAAAGTGAGAGGTGGGGATATTTTAGTACCCAGAACACCCCGTAAGCTATAACATTGCTGCTATTTCACTGACAGGTGTAGTCGAGTTGTTCTGGAATGGGGAACAAAGCAAATAGTGGTAATGTTGTAACCCTGGCAATGTGCCTGCATGTTGTGTCAATGGCTTGATCTATAATTAGTATATAAGAGACAATTGAAAACAAATGTCATATGATAATATGCCATTGCCTGTAATTTCAAACAATAACCAAAATCCTTTCATGTGCTGGAAGGTTGTTTTGATTGGAAACTTTGATTTTCCATTATATTTAGTAATCTCTTACAAAAGTATACTGATTTTTATAAAATTTACATTCATTAAGTGGAGTAATGGATTTTTAAAACATGTAAAATGGCTTTTCTTAGAGAAACATTGGCATTCTCTCATTTAAACAAGTCACTCCTAAAGGTAAATTTAGGGTAAACACACATTGAAAAGATCAGAATTGGAATGGCATGCAAACAGTGCTAATTTACTTTTCAGCTATTGTTCTTTTATACCTTTAAATAGCTTTCTTTCCTAAATGTCACCTTTTTGATTTAATTGTGTCTGGTCCCTTGTAACTGCTGCACCTTGAAAAGTTTGGTAATGGCTTCTATTACTCTGAGTTTCCTTCTTGGAAACCTATTATATTTTGATAATAAAACAGTGTTTTCATAATTATACCTTTGTATCTTTAATTCTTATCTAATGGAATGAAGTGTAAATATTACAGCTTTTATTTTTGTATAAGTTTCCTTCAGTGTATTTTTGCTCATTTTTACTAAATCTCATAATTTCCAACCTGCCTCCAGGTATTAACCAAAATAAATATCTTGGTCTGTAGTCCAGCGTTTTTAGGTGCTGGTTGGTTATCTGTCACTATTTCAGTCTCCTTGCTTCTGTTTCTCAAGGTCACAAAAACGTAAAACCATTCTGTGAAGCACATGGGCCATACTTCAAATGAATGTTATACAACTCTTGTGTGACATCACTGTGATGCGACACTTTTAATCTGCTTTTGCTGTTGTTCATGGATTTTTTTAACAACAACTTACTCTAAAAATGTATATACCTGGAAGTGTTTAAGTTCAGAGTATTTTTCCCCCAGTTTAAAAGCCCTCTTTTGGAAGTTTTGTGCAAATTGTTTAAGTTTTGCTCTTGTTTATGCTGTCATTCCTTGTCTACCCGTCCATGACATTTTCTTCATTCCATTTCAGTGTTAACCTCTTTGTCCAGTCTTCTTGGCTGGCTCTTTTTTTTTTTTAGTTTAAATATACATCTCTCCCCCAACTCATACCTGCTATTCATAATACAATGAAAATCTAATAGATTTACAAAATAGAACTTGATTTTTTTTTATCTTTTCTTTCTTCAAATACTTATTTAATAGTGATACTTTTAAAAATGTAAAAGTTTTATTTTGATTACATTAGTTATATATTTATATGTTATGTGACATTTCAGTACAGATTTGCAGTGTGTACTAGTCAAGCACATTTCCCTTTCTCTGTCATTGCTTTATGACTGGAGACTTGGATCACCTTTTCTATTTGGTTAGAAAATATCTTATAGTTTTATGAACTGTGCCAATTTTGAGAATTAGCTATTGTTTTTCTTTCTGATGATCACAAGTGTTATAAAGGTATTCTTGTTTTGTAGCTATCATCCGCTGGAATTGTATGAGTCAGAGTCCAGGGTTGTAAGCAACAGAAACAAACTCTGGCTAACTTAAACACAAACAAGTTCGTTGGAAGGATGAAGCATAGCCCATAGAATCCTTTGGAAAGCTGATGAGCCAGAATTACAAAGCAGTGAGAACTAAGAATTAAGAAATCAAGAAAGCTAATCAAGGTCATACCGAAAAAGTGACTGGTTCTGTGCTACCATTAGCTTGCCTACCCCTGCACCCTCAGTGCAAGGGTTAATGTATCATCTTCTGGTTTTTTACATGACTTCACAGTTGTAAAATGTCAGAGGGAGGCCAGGGCACTTGCTTAAGCTGTGAGGGTAAATGGAGAGTTTTGGTGTTTTGTTCCTTCCACTTCAGTAGTGGGAAGCAGAGCCCTTGTCTTCTCCCAAGATTCCATAGTGAGTTATTGCTTCCACACAAAAGCGGTGTGTAAATGCTGGAAAGGCAAAAAATGACAAATGTTCACTACAAATTTTTTGAGGTACAATTATTCTTGATAGAAAGCAACCATATTTCAAACCCTGACCGCAGCCTTCTTGTCACATGGAAAAATCAGAGCTTGAATTTACCTAGTATTTAACAGACTGTTCTTACCCATGGAAGGCATCCTACTTGTCAGTGTCACTGTGGCTCAGTCATGTCAGAACACATCAGTGGCCTACCCATAGCTCGTCACCCCTTCTTTCTTGTTACTGGATTTTGTTTAAGTTCCAACACTCTTCAAGGGCTGTATGCTTCAGAGGTCTGTGTGCTCCCTTGGGTAAAACTTCAAACACTGCTACCTTAAACTGGAGCAGTAAGTGTTGGCTGGAGCACAGGCTACAGTTTTGACGAATAGGATATGAGGGAGTTTGCTGTAGGTGGTAAGGAGAAAGTTCCCTGAATTTTAAAAAGAGGTTCTCAGGAAGAAATTCTGTCTCCTCTGTACAAAGTGGTGTCTGAATGTGATGCTTGAGATTGCTACCACCACAAAACTGAGATGAAGCTAAAACGTAGGTAAAGGGGATGGTGGGATATAATAATTTCAGAGACAAATGACTGTAACTCTGTCCTACTACTTAAAATGGAAAAGAATAAATATTGCCATTTAAAAAGATATTTTACCGTGGACTTTTTTTGTACTTCCAGCTAACCACATATACACAAATCCATACAGTTCATATTGACCATTTATGTGGTTGATCCTCTGTCAAGCATGTTGAAGGCCCAATTAAATGAAGGAAAGTGTACTGTATTATTTCCATATAAATATTTGAAGAGAATAGCGTTTATGTCTTAGGTCTCTCTTTTTACTTTCCCCTTGTCTTTATTAGTCCCATTGGCTTATGTACATGGAATATTATGAGCCATGTCACTTGTTATCCAAGGAATAAAACAAAAATGGTCTCATTTACAATAGTTTACAATACCTTGATCATGTCATATGGAATTCTATATCCTGGTTCAGGTTTTATCTGTGCCAAATATACACAGATATAATGAATTGTGCCCCATATTATATCTAAATAAGACATTTGGGGGGAGTCTGATGGATATAAAAAAATCTGAATAGCCAGTTATTAAAAGAAAGGAATGTTGCAAAAAGAAAGGTAAATCATACACATGTACTGAATAGCTACTTGGTTCTAGAGTAGGCACGAAGATAGTGGGTGAACAGTGATCTAGTGACTGGTTCCTTACTCTCTTGGAGTTCACAGGCTGCATGAGCAGTCTAATAAACAGGCAATTATAACACAATATGCTATAAAATTCTTTTATATGGTACAATGCATGAGCGTTAACAGAGATTAAACTTAGAACTAGAAAAGAAGTTGCAACAGGCAGAAAGGATTCCTTAAGGAAATGCATCAAACTTGAGCCCTGAAGAGTCAATTGGATTTAGGTAGGCAAAGAGGAATAGCAAATATTAAGAATTATGTGTGCACAGAACTAGATAAGTGTGAAAATTTGAATTGAATCATGGAGCAATGAGTTAACAGATCAAAGTGGAGATGAGCAAAGGGGCCAGATCATGAGAGACGTTTTAAGTGGCATTAAAGTGTTTGGACTATAATCTGAATATATCAGGTGTTCATGTGTGTATGTGAGCAAAGGTAACCTGACTTCATTGTACACATTAGATTTGAAAGGGATGGAGCGGAAGTGGCTGTTGCATTCTTCCAGGTTAGGGACCAAAAAGTGATTATAAAAAAGCAAGGGAGCAGGGACTCTCAGAGGAATCTTTAGCTCATGGATCATTATTTGAATGTGGTGGAAAGGGAGAGAGAGGGATCAAGAGGACTCACTTGAGATGCATGGAGAAGTCATCACAGGGGAAGGGCTGTAAATGGAGCTGACATAGGCAAGGACCTTGGGTTCAGTATTAAAGTGACTCTTAGTTATCTGTCCAGCATCACTGGATTTCTGGATTTAAGTAGGCAGTTTTTTGCATGGTTATGGCACTTGGATATGGACCTATCTCTGAGGTCCAGTGTACTTATTTATTAAACGATAATAACATCTATTCATAATGTTGTTGTAGGGATTGAATGAGATAAACTATACAGCAATTTATATAATACAAAAATCAAATATTATTTTCATGTCTGCATTCTTTATTATTATTAATGATACTTTTCCTTCTGTTACTCAGTATTCCTACCTATAGCCTGGGATGAATTGAGTTTACAGCTAATGTCTACTGACTACTCTTGAGGTACTAGGTACTCTTTATTCTTCTAGAAGTGCACTAAATTAAAATATTTACTTCTCAGAAAAATTATATGCAATACTTCTTGTATTATCTTCATTTATATATGTGAGGGCAAGCCCAAGGAATTTTTTTTTTTTTGACAGGCAGAGTGGACAGTGAGAGAGACAGAAAAAGGTCTTTCTTTTCCATTGGTTTACCCCTCAATGGCCGCTGCGGCCAGCACACCATGCTGATCCAAAGCCAGGAGCCAGGTGCTTCTCCTGGTCTCCCATGTGGGTGCAGGGCCTAAGGACTTGGGCCATCCTCCATGACACTCCCGGGCCACAGCAGAGAGCTGGACAGGAAGAGGAGCAACCGGGACAGAATCCAGCGCCCCAACCGGGAATAGAACCCCGGGGTGCCAGCGCTGCAGGTGGAGGATTAGCCTGTTGAGCCGTGGCACCACTGGCAAAGCCCAAGGAATTTAAAAAGCTTACAAAGGATCATAAATTTGTGAGCGTTAGAACAGTATTTGAACTGAGACAGTCAGACTGCCACTGTTGCATTTTAAAGCACCGTGCTATGCTGCCTTTCCCAGAGGTAGATGTGTCTAAATACACCCCTGCATAATGTGCTTTTAGCTTTTCATCTGTCTATGTTATTTGTTATGTTCTCTAAGACTATTCTAGTGGCTGTTTTTGATTTATTCCTTTAAATAATTCTACTAGTTCTGAAATACCTACCATAGAGAACACACAATTCCTTTTAGTTAATATTAAAACATTCTTTATTTCATATTTTATTTGTCAAATCTAATATTGATTGACTTTCACACACACAAATGTTTACATAGATTTCTATTTCAGATTCATGTCTCTAAGAATTTCATATTCATTGACCTATAGATTTTAAAGAAACTTAAGTTCTTCTTACTCAGTTACATACCAAATATTTGAACTCATCTTTCCAACTGGTAGTCATCATGCCATGATTTCTACAGTTTCAGACAGAGAACTCATCTTACACAGATTGTATCTCAGTGCTTATGTTGTTCTTAGTAACCTTTTCTTCACCACAGTTTCCCTAGCACCAAGAGGTTGCCTGGCACGTGCTAGCTAATTCATACATTTTGTTGAATGAATGAGTAAATGAGTGATTATCTTTTAAAAATATAGTTACTAGACTGTCCTCTAAGTTATTTATAATTTTGAAAGTCACAGCAAGATTTCCTTAATTCAAAATACAAATATTTTTTGTGCGAGGATAAGGCTAAAATTACTAAGGAATCATTTTTTAAAAGGAGTTCATAGATGAAAAATACAGGGAAGTATTTGAATACCATGTAAATATGAGGCTGCTGGGAATCCAGGTAGGCAAGATAACTTCCCTGAATACTGAGATCTGCAGTTGGGAGTTGCTTGTATAATCACCATTTCAGCCTGTGTGAAGTGGAAATCTGAACCTTATTCTAGATGGTGGAGAGAACCAGGCACTCAGCTGATGATCAGTATTGGGACAAGGTCAACTCATGTAATGAATAACTAGACTTACATATAGCAGATTCTACAGTTGTACATTGGAACTCATACTGTCCCTTTGTTTTCCCTTTCTTATTATCGTACCTACCAGCACTGTCCATAAACAGAACCCAATAGTAAATAGTTCTAATTTCAGTTATTTTTATTATATCTAACTAAAATAATATACAAATGTATATTTCGTAAATTCCGTTGCTGCCTGATTTATTCATATAAGTGCTAAAATACAAAAAGAACAAATTAGAAAGCTAAATATGAAATAATCTATTTAAATTCTGGTCCCTGGGTTCATGTTGAAAAAGCCTCATGTGGCATATTAAAGCCAAATTGATTCGGAGTGGTTATGAAGATACTATTTTTGTCAACAACATATGATGATGATGATGATGATGATGATGATGATGATAACGATAACTTAACGGTTGCTAAGACAGTGTTGGGCATTGCAATCCCCAGGCATCTGATTCAGTGGGAGCTGCTATTTGCTGCGATGTGAGTTGCCAAGAAAAGCTGAATCTGTCACAGGTGCCACAATTTGTATTTCAGAAAATTTGCTATCCTGACTTTAATTATCCCCAAAGTACCCCACTCTGTAAAGTACTAAAAAGAGTCAGCACTTTTTTCTTCAGTTTCAGTTCTTTGATGTAAATTAGGATTTTGTCTACTACCTACATGTTTTAGAGATAATAGAATTTCAAATGAAGGAGTGGGCCCTTTGTTTTACATCATAAAACACTATTTTCCATTCATTTTTCCACTTTGAAATTAGAAAAAGAACACCAGGTAACTATGAATGAGTAACACATTAACTGTGAGACAAACTACACTTAGGAGGGAACAAGGCATGAATCAGAAAATGTGTATTTTAAACAGTAATGGTTGAAACTTAGGAAGTACTAAGCTCAAAAATTAAAATTAGGATTTACTTTTTCTTACTAAATGCTAATGTGTGCTTTGGACTCATGGAAACAAGTATTTGTCATTTTTATAATAGACAGCCTTTCCTTTGCAAAAAGACTAGGAAACTGGAGACAGATTGTGGAGAAAGTAAACTTTTGGCAAAGTAATCCCTTCTAACATCAGTATTTATCAGCCAGCCAATTTTTTCTTTTTCTTATTCTTCCATAAAAGAATATATTTTTCAATACTTTAAAATAAAAAATTGATGGGAAAATTTCCTCTATGTCTTTCACTGTAGAGATGGTTTCTTCAAAATTGGCTGAGCTTGACTTGTTCAATTAGATCTTTGACCCTGGAAATCCTTAAGACATGACTTTGGCCATAAAATCATTTTTAAGATATTAATATTGTTTGATTATTTGATTAGGAAGGCTACTATAGTTAAATGTGTGTGGAATATTTTTAAATGAGATTTTTCATCTTTTTGCATGTTTTTTTCTTTGTATTAATACAATTCCAAAACATGGAATTTGTAAATTAAATTGAAAAATAAATGTGCTTACTGGTAATTGCTTAACCTTTGAATTGTAATTACTACTCTATATTCTTTTAGGATTATTTAACCATTCATAAGTATGGCAATGCAGCCAGAAATGATCTCTGGAATACATTGTCAGAGGTAAAGTATAGAAAACTCACATAGCAAACTTCTACTTGACTATTTCATTTGAGTTTCTAAAACATTCGTAACTTTTGTTGAGACTGACAGTTTCCTTTTACTATTTATGTTCCCCAGTTCCTCATATTTTCTTTCCTGTTCTTTGATTTGATACATTATAAATAATGGGGCTTAAATTTGTTAAACTGTGAATGCTAATAAAAATATCTTGTCTACTTTCAAGAATAACAGTACTTCTGAAATATAATTTTAGTAGGGTATAATTCATGTAAAAGAGAATATTGAAATATGACAAGACATGCTGGTGATACTTAATGATGCTGTTATTACTTGCTTTAACAATAAAGTATATTTAATTACCTGTTATGTGTAAACTTTAATGTTAATAAAACTTTCATGTCTCTATATTTATATATACATATGGGAAATATATACATATAAATATTCATGAAGCTTAAGGCAAGAAGATAGTTTCACTGGTACATTGTGTTAACTTCACTGATTTTGAATGCTTTCATATTTAGATAAACTTTAAAGGTAAAAATGAAAATGCCTTAGTGTTAATTATGTTTATAATGCATGTTTATAAAAACTAATTTATACAATTTTGCTTGTAAAGGCTTTAAAAAGAAATGGAAAATATGTCAATATACAAGAGGTAATGGATCAGTGGACACTCCAGATGGGCTATCCTGTCATCACCATCTTGGGAAATACAACAGCAGAAAATAGAATAATAATTACCCAACAGCACTTTATTTATGACATCAGCGCTAAAACTAAAGCACTTGAACTTCACAATAACAGGTACAATACTCTTTAATTACATGCCAGATATAGTTTTTGTGTTTCCTTGTTTATATTTAACATTTAAAAAGCATTGATAGCATGGTTATATGGGAAATATAGTTTTAATTTTTTCTTTATTGATATTTCATTTTGATTATTCTTTTACTCCTGTTCCCTATGCATTTTAACCCTTAGCATGATAACACACCAAAGTTATTTATTTCAGAAGATTAAATTTTAAATTATCTCGGTAATTTAAAAATAAATAAAATGTGATTTTTCACTTTTCTCCATATACATTTCTTTCTTTTTTTAAAGATTTATTTTATTTATTTGAAAGATGGAGTTACAGAGAGAGGTAGATCCAGAGAGAGAGAGGTCTTCCATTCTGCTGGTTCACCCCCCAGATGGCTGTAATGGCAGAGCTAAGCTGATGCAAAGCCAGGAGGCAGGAGCTTCTTCCAGGTCTCCCACGTGGGTTCAGGGGCCCAAGGATTTGGGCCATCTTCTACTGCTTTCCCAGACATAGCAGAGAGCTGGATCAGAAGAGGAGCAGCTGGGACTGGTAGGAGGGCTAATATGGGATACTGGCACTGCAGGCTGTGACTTTAACCCACTATGCCACAATGCAGGTCTCCAGATAAAACATTTCTTGAATTAAATTCAAGAATATTTGATGTTCTTTTGTTAATTAAATGAGCAAACAGATTTAAAAAACAAATGAGAAGACAAACTAGCAATCCAGGAAATCTAATTAAAAGAAACAAAAATCTAAACTAAATACTCTCTGAGTCAAGAGAACTCAAAATAGATGCCTAAAAATGGTCTAAATATCAGTCACACTAAGTATCAAATAGGCTCACTTTTCCCCGTTTTTAGTATTTACTAACACTAAATAGGCTGTGTGTGCATGTCTCTGTTGTTACTTTTTCTCTTAAAACACTTATTTAATTACTGATAATTCAGATTGTAGGGTTTCTTTCTTTTTTTCTATTTTGTGTCTCATTAAAGGTTGAGCCAAGGAAGGATAGTAAAACTTAAATCTACCAGTTTCGCTTTTTTATAAAATATGCTCTAAGAGGCTGGGGAAGATGGGGCGGGGGAGAGGTTAAAATTAATAAATATAAAGAGAAGTGATGGGGCTAGTCATAAAACTACACTTGAATCTGATTTAGGAAAGTAGCACCCTCTCGCTCGCTCGCTCTTTTTCTCCTCTGTGTGTGTGTGTTCGCATGTGTTGACCTTCAAGACATTGTCCTTTGCAATTTAACTGTTTGGACTTGTGGAATATGGTATTTATTGCCATGCCACATTGTCGCTGCTGTCAGGATCTGACTCTGTCAGTGCTTCTCCACCCAGGCTGCGTTTCCCACAGCTGCCAAGTGCTGCTTCATATCGTCTACCGTCTGGCCCCGGGCTAAACATGCGTAGGCATGAACCCGGCCTTGCCAAGAAGTACATAAAAACTACTGACTGTGGCAAAGTTAGAGAGATTCAGGCCAGGCCTTTGAGAATGCTCAGTCTGACACAAGCATCACTGATGCAGAAAAACATAAAGGACATGCAGATGACAGAACAAATTTTGAACAAAAATACTCTGTCAACCTATAAGGCATTTCAGATGTCTAGCCACAAGTCTGGCTCTTTAAGGGAAGCGTCCCTTGCAGTCAGTGTAAGCATGGGTAACGTCTAGGCAGCTTTGGTTTTGCTGGAGTGAAAAAATCATACAGACGACTTTGAACCCTGAGAACGGGCATATAAAATATGAAGTGTAAGGTAATATACAGCCTCTCATTAGTCTAAAAATGATTCTCTACCTATTTGGAATGAATGGAGCTTATTGGTGACAATGCAGTATTCCATTTTTTTTTTCATTATTGATAATTTAATTCACCATAGCATTCTGGACAAAGCTTCAGGACCAATTCTATCTGGCCTTTGTATACAACTTTCATGGATCTTTGTTACACAATGCAAACAGTTGACATAGTAAAACCTGTCTCCCACCGATGCCAGAAAACCTGTGAGTTGTGGATATTTTCTGAGCCAGGATCATCAATTCTTTATCTTCACTCTTCTAGCAGACATAAGAACATCATTATAACTTGCCTTAGAACATTTTTAATGTGTCCAGTAATTGTCAATTTCAAATGTGATATTTATATTTCAGCACAGAAAGATCTTTCCATAATTGATACTTGCATCAAGTTAGTTGACATGTAGTAGAGTTGAAATTATGCGCTAGAGTTTGGGTAGTTGGAAAGCTAGGACTTTGTGTAGCCTCTTTTTTCTTTATAAAGTTAACGTATTGCAATGTTAATGTCTCCTCCTACACTGAGGAGTCTCTCAGAGTTCTATGCCACAGGGAATTATATTCACCTCCACAATTTTATTTTCCTTTCCTTACTGACCTGATGACAGCTGTCTCTGCACTAATCCTTTATTAATATCAACACCATTTTAATAAAGACTTTTCACTCCAGCCAAAATATGTACCTGTTATTTTCTGCCTTAATAAAGTCAGTAGACTAAATATTGCTTTATCTAAAAATGCAAACTACTAATGAATGGAGGTAGTTCCAGAGATTAATAAAGAAAAAAATCCTACATTTCTTTGTTCTTACCTTTATTTTAGAGCTTAAAATAGAATGGCTGAAACTCCAGTTAAACTTAAGTGGCTGGAACCCAATCTGACTTTCTAAGTTTTTTTTCTTGTCTCTTTTTAAGTTAACTCTGCAGTCTCATATTTCTTTCCATCATACCCTATAGCACTCTTCTTTCAGTTGTGTCTTGTGTCTTCTCATCTTTTAAGTTGTCATCACAAAACAACACACTTATCACACTTTCTCTTAAATTAAAATGAAATTTATGAAAATATCAAATGTGCATTATGTGGAAAATTGTGAAAAATAACTCATGCAGTATCACCAGTATGCAACTCAGAAGTGAAAACAGATCTCAAATATGCTTGGTAACTTTTAACTTCTGACTTGTCCCTGTAATAATTGATAGATTTATAATAGAGTACAAAAACTTTTTTAGGAAAAATAGAGAAATCTAGGTTGAAAATATAATGAAATGCATCAGTGCTAAAACTTTATAGTTAACTTCTTTTTCCATCTGAAGAGCTGTGTGGCCGGCGCCGCGGCTCACTAGGCTAATCCTCTGCCTTGCGGCGCCGGCACACCGGGTTCTAGTCCCGGTCGGGGCACCGATCCTGTCCCGGTTGCCCCTCTTCCAGGCCAGCTCTCTGCTGTGGCCAGGGAGTGCAGTGGAGGATGGCCCAAGTGCTTGGGCCCTGCACCCCATGGGAGACCAGGAGAAGCACCTGGCTCCTGCCATCGGATCGGCGCGCTGCGCTGGCCGCAGCGTGCCTACCGCGGCGGCCATTGGAGGGTGAACCAACGGCAAAAGGAAGACCTTTCTCTCTGTCTCTCTCTCACTGTCCACTCTGCCTGTCAAAAATAAAAAAAAAAAATAAAAAAATAAAAATAAAAATGAAGAGCTGTGTGACACAATCTTTCCTGTATGTGAGAATGATCATCAGCAACATGTAGCATTTATCTGAATCTCATTTTCCTGTACAGTGGGGATATTTTTCTCTTAAACTCAAGTACTAAAACATACCAGTTTTTATCATAATCTACAGTTATTTGGAAGAATACAGTTTTACATGCATGTAAAATATTTGTGTTTGTATAAGGGGAAAGCTAAGACGAAAGCAATTTTTTACAAACATCTTATGACCATGTTACAAATGAGACACACTTAATCTATGAAGACTTTTTAAGCATCATCAATTTTATATATTCCTTGTTCCTTTTAATTAATACTTATTTGACTTCACATTTCAGTTGATACAACTTGATGTAGTAGTGAAATCCTAAAAAGTCAATTTCATAATGTTAATCTCTGTCTTACCTCTCGGCCAATTTGATCTCCTTTATTTTATGTTAATTTAAGCCAATTCAATCCAATTCAGTGGCAATTAATAAAATGCCTCCTTATTTCTGAACTTCTCCAGATCTTTGAAAATCAGACCCTTAGTGGGGCATTTTTGTCTCTTAATTTTCCCAATTACCCAAAAAGAGATTAATTCTTTCTAGAAAATAGCAGTTAAAGAAAGAATTCTCTTTACTATTTTGTCAAAGATTTATTTGTTTGAAAGCAGACTTGGAGACAGGGAGGGAGGTAGTTAGATCTTCATTCCCCTGAAAAGGCGCAGCACCCAGGGCTGGGCCAGACCTAGACCAGGGCCAGGAGCTCCATCCGAGTCTCCCACATGGATGCAGGGTCCTAAGGACTTGGGCCATCTTCTACTGGTTTCCTAGGTGCATTAGCAGGGAACTGGATAAGAGTGGAGCAGCTGGAACTTGCACTGGGGCCTGTACGTGCTGCCAATGTGGTGGCTTAATTCATGCCACAACACCGGCCCTTCTCTGTGTTTGTTTCACCGTAAAGCTATCAGTAAGTTTTCGTGGTACATTTTCAGTCCTATGTTAAAAGCATGGGAAAAAACATTAAGAGTTTACCTGAGTTGTTCACTTAATAGTACCTAAAGAACCAATACAGATTTGGCTACTGTAAATTACTAACTTCCTGATTGTGCTGTAACCACTGGAGCATAGTGCAGTGTTTGCACATAGTTGGCAGTCAGAAAGGTTTCTTCCATTAAGCACTGTATATTTTTAAAATTTAGAATCTTACGTGTATTCTTTTGATATTCCATGGGAGATAGCAGTTGAAATTATGAATTTCTTTCAGGCTTCCATTTGAACTCTGCTATTACTGAATTCTGTTGATCATAAATGAAAACATGAAATGATAAAATAATAAACTGCACACAGCAGATTCAGAGGAGATGCCACTCTCCCCCACCTCCAGACGACAGGTTCCTGTGTACTGTTTATCACCCCAGGCATGTTCCCGCAGATTTTCAGTTCTCTGTGCACTCTCAGAGCTCATGAGCTCATCCAGTATCTCTTCTGACATCTCGAAAATAAAAACAGTGTTTCTCCCATGCTGAAGTTATTGGCTATACCTGTTGCTAATGGTGCACTGAGAGAGCGAATAGTCTGTGTACACTCCAAGGAAGGTAACAAAGTATAGTCACTGGACTTTTGTAAGACCATCCAGAAGCTGGCGCCATGGCTCAATAGGCTAATCCTCTGCCTTGTAGCGCCAGCACACCAGGTTCTAGTCCTGGTGGGGGCGCCGGATTCTGTCCCGGTTGCCCCTCTTCCAGCCCAGCTCTCTGCTGTGGCCTGGGAGTGCAGTGGAGGATGGCCCAAGTGCTCGGGCCCTGCACCCCATGGGAGACCAGGAGAAGCACCTGGCTCCTGGCTTCGGATCAGCGCGATGCGCCGGTTGCAGTGGCCATTGGAGGGTGAACCAATGGCAAAGGAAGACCTTTCTCTCTGTCTCTCTCTCTCACTGTCCACTCTGCCTGTCAAAAACAAACAAACAAACAAAAAACCTCCCTGGCTATGTGTTTGCTACATTTACACAGCATTCATGTACAAATGGAAGACTTGATTTCTGTCTTTTTAAAAAGGTAAATGTAATAATTTAATAGCTGAAATTCTTGACTGATTCCTGCATGTTGGGGATATTTTAACATATCAATTTGGAAATTCCACTTCAGCAAACAGAATATTGAGTCCCACAGTGTCTGCATTCCTAAAATGGAGGACCTGGTTAGTTTTGCTTTTCTTCTCCCTACTGAATATCTCTTGATGTACCATATTAACCTTTTTGTAAAATACGTTAATAGTGTCTCCCAGAATCCATAGACAATAAATAAGGAGAGCATTGAAATGTAAATGCATGAAACCCTGCAGTGTGTATTAATCTAAGATTGGAAAAATGTAGAAGGGAATTATTTTTAGGCTTTAATCAATATATGGTATAGCTCAGATTTATAGATTTTAGTTACTTTTTATTTCTAATGCAAAAATAAAGTCTACTTTTTTTCTAAGATTAATTGTTTTGTTGACAGTTCTCCTGCATTAAAATTAAAACTTTGAGAAGCAAAGTCCTCTTAACAGCGTTGAAAGAATGAATTCAGTTTTTTTGGAGGGTGAGGTCTGGGAAGTTTTTGTTACTTTCTAAAAAGAGCATAGTAAAAATCACACAGAGGGGGTAATTCAGTTGTTCTTGTTTAGAGGTAGGTCTGTTTATTCTTAAAGCTTCTTTTTTACTTTGCAGTTACCTGTGGCAGATTCCATTAACTATTGTGGTAGGAAATAGAAGCCATGTGTCTTCAGAAGCAATTATTTGGGTGTCTAACAAATCAGGTAAAATATATATTCTTCTCTGAAGAGCCATTTGGTTTCAGATAATTGTCTAGTAACTTAACCTCTGGTTTCATCTGAAATAAAATATGGATAAAGACAAATGATAAAGAATATATAGAGGAGTGATAATCCTTTCTACCATACCAGGTATGGTACAGTATAGTATTGTTTCTAAACAGTCTAATTTCAGTCTGTTTATATAATTATTGCATTTGTTTCTTTGATGATAAAGATGAAATTTAAAATGCATATTTGTTATACTGATCTTAGCTATTTTAAACTGCATTATTCCAAAGGCAATTAAAGTAATTTAATAATCTCAAATGTAATCGTAACTCTCAGTAAAGTAATACATCAAATACTGAAGTCCTGGCCTCATTGTTAGTCTCATTTTCATGCAGTGTTCTCTTTTACAAGACCAGCTTGTCTCTTTAAGGAATGAGAGAAGCAATATTCTGCATGGAATTGGATAATTGTAGGGTCAGAGGGAGGGGCTTAGGTCATGAAACCATCCCTTGGGTAGTGTCAAGCCTCAAGGTGCAGAGAGAGATGAGATTTTATTTTCTTTCTGAACATCTTCAAATGAGATGGTGACCTGTTTCAGTTCACTGTCAAGGAACTATTTCTTGAATCCAATCTATCTCCTTCATGTTAGAGTACAAAACAGGTCCCTTTTATTTCTGTTTTCCACTAGCTGGAGAAAAAGTCAATTATCATCTTTTATATAACATTCCATTTAGATTTTGATGATCAAGTATGTCCATATTTTTGTTTTTCTTACTCTTTTCTCATATGTTATTAATTGATGTTACCTTTTTAGTTTGTAAGCATCGTTTTAAAGTCATATTTTTTTTATTTTAATAGGGTAAGGTGTAAATAAACAAATACTATTTCTTCTAATCAGTGTTAGTATTGTAAGGGAGATATAAATGCTCTCTCCATTTTTATTCAATAAAAAGTTTTTATAACAAATCTAATCTGATTACTTGAAGTATAAACACTGAAAGTTCAGATGTATTTTTTTTTTCAGAACTTCAGGTTGCTGTATTTTTAACACATAATGGCATATTATGAAAATATATACTTTACCTACATTCATTTTATGTAAAGCATTCATATTCAGTGTAGCAGTGCATTGAAATGCTTGCTTCAAACTTTATTGATGTTTCTCCTTTTAAATTGTTTATTCTAACCAATTCTTTTCATTTCTTGGAGTTATTATTTCCTCCTTGATTCTGAATTGATTGCACCATGTTATTTGTCTTTATATTTCTGTTTTCCTATCATGCAGTTCTTTTGTTTACATAATTTCTTATGAAATGATGACAACAAAGACTAGTTATTGTAATGATCCAACTATTAGAAAGAAGCCTCCCTTCAGTAGGAGTACTAGGATCATGAAATAGAGCAGCATTCAGAAATAAAGTAAGATATTTAACTTTGGAAGGTAGAATGGAACTTCGAAAATTAGGAAAGTGTGAAGATACTGATCAAACTAGCCCAAACTTAACTTTTAGGCAGTGTGGGATTCAGGGCAAGTCTGACTCTTCAGTACCTTTTTCAACCCATTTCCTCTAATTCCTCTAACATCTGTAATTCATGATAGTCTCTTAACCCACATAGTGTGGAGAAAAGAGCCTCAGCTTTCCTTGACCAATAATTACTGGTTGTTGTGTTCAACGCATTCTTTCTCTATATCCTTTCATTATCATTAAGAAACAATAACGATGTATTGATCCAAACTGTTTTCCTAAAATATTACCTTTGTTGGTGTGTATAGTAATTATATGCAGCTGCACAGTTTGTAGAGTACATAATTGTAGAAGATACTATTTGCATAGATTATGGTATGAATGGTACACTTCCTCACCCCAAAGTTGTGCAATGTGCAACCTGTACAGTGTAATGTGTCATTTTCCATGAAATCACAGCAGGATCTCCTGTTTGATATAAACACCATCACAATTGAAATGTAAAGGCTTTGGGGAAGATGACCATACTAATACTGCCTGGAATGTTTTTTTGACAATTTTATAAAGATAAAATTCTGGAAGAAAGTTTCCAAGAAGGACCTAAAAAGATTACCCTCCTGTGTTGCCTTCTCAGTCCCATTAATGGTATTTTGTCTGGAGGTCCTTTTTATAAAATACTAACACGAGGCAAAAATTAAAACAAAAGATTATTAAATCCTACATTCCTTTGTAGGTTGTCATTTTCCTTCTTTGTAAAATATAGCCAACTATTGTCAGTGAAAATTGCTTCTCCATGTAAATATGAAGGAAATTTTCTGGTCAATTCGTATCAGCATAAGTTAAATTAATCTACATTAAAAATTTAAAAAGCAATATAAATGCTTTTGTAATTTTTGTTGTCAGTTGTCATAGTAATTTGATCCCTCAAAATATTAAGCTAAAGTCATTGGACTAATATAAAATATATTTGATTCAAAACATCATATATTCTTTATGGTTAAATATTTTAGCACCTTGGGTGACTTTAATTCTAAAATAGATATTTTAGATAAATTAACTTCAAATCAATTTTTAAGTCATTGAAAGCAGAAGTATTTATGTTTTTCATTGTTACTATGAAAATATCAAGAATGTAGACATTTGTAATGTAGTAGCTTGCCAAGCTAAAGCCAAGGAGCCTGAAACTCTATTGCAGTTCTCACAAGGGTGGCAAAATCCCAGATATTTGAGCTATCTTCTATTGCCTTCTCAGGTGCATTAGCAAGGAGCTGGACTGGAAGTGGAGCAGACAAACTTCAAAGTGTCTGCCTGTATAGGATGCAGGTGGTGGGTTAACTTGCTGTGCCACAACATTGGCATTATGGTTGATTTTTTTTTTAAATACTAATGCTTCTGCAGAAAACAAATATTGGGTAGACATGACTAATTCCTTTTTATTCCCAAATAAAGTATAAAATATAAAAATCTTATAAAATACCAACTACTCTATTCTTCAGTGTATTCTGTCTTGTGCCATTTGTGGTTCATTTGAAATATAATTTTAATCATTATTGCCAACACTCAAAACATATCTTCCGTACTTTTTATTGTGGTACTCAAGTACCATAACTCATTAGGCCATTGGAAATTATCTCTTTAAAATTCATTGCTAGCCATTAGTTAATCTGAAGAACATTCTAAGGATATAATTAATTATAGCCAAAGAGATATTTAAAAATCTATTATAGTATCTTTCAGGAATCATTTCTCCAAAGATCTCATTTGTAGCAAAGGCATAAAAATATTAATGAACAGTAATAACCTTTAGGTTTTAGCTATAAATTTGAAAACAGTAGATGCCTACATCTGGTCAGATGATATAGAAATCATAAGAATTATTTGCCTGTTTTAATATAAATATTACTTTCAATTTTACTTATAAGTTTGAATTGAGTGAATTTAGAAATTAAAGTTAAGGGGCCGGTGCTGTGGCTCAGTGGGTTAACGCCCTGGCCTGAAGCGCTGGCATCTCATATGAGCCCTGATTCAAGTCCCAGCTGTTCTACTTCTGATCCAGCTCTCTGCTATGGCCTGGGAAAGCAGTAGAAGATGGTCTAAGGGCTTGGGCCCCTGCACCCAAGTGGGAGACCCAGAGGAAGCTCCTGGCTCCTGTCTTCAGATTAGCGCAACTCCGGCCATTATGGCCAATTGGGGAGTGAACCATCGGATGGAAAACCTCTCTGCCTCTCTCTCCGTATAACTCTGACTTTCTAATAAGTAAATAAATCTTTTGAAAAAAAGAAATTGAAGTGAATCACATGGAATTAAATTAAACCAGCTATCCAAATGGTGAACATAAGGTTTAATATTACAGAAATCTCAGTCATGAAACTTTATACTTTAACCCATTAAGTTCCAAAATTTTCAATGAAATTGACACAGTATATTAAAATAGGTTGAAAATCATATTCTAGGGCTTAAGTATCCTTTAATATCACTAAGAATGAAGTATAGATGATCCTATATACAGGACAAGTATAGACTCTTTGTCATAAATATGCCATTTTATTAGTAGGACACTGAGCAAATATGAAATCATTTCACACATTATACAATCTACAAAGAAGTGACCTTTAGGACCTGTTTAACAACAATTATTTTTTGCAGAAATCTAGGAATTTTTTTGAAATCCAACAAATTTATGAGGCCTTCCTCTCTTTGTACACAAATTTGTGAATAATCCATGCATTTGGGGCTGATGCTGTTGGGTAGCCAGAAAAACCACCACCTGAGGTGCCAGCATCCCATATAGGTGTGGGTTCAAGTTCCAGCTGCTCTTCTTCTGATCCACCTCCCTGCTAATGTGCCAGGGAAAGCAGTGGAAGATGACCCAAGTCCTTGGGCCCATGCACCCACGTGGGAGGCCTGGAGGAAGCTCCTGGCTCCTGACTTTGGACTGACCCAGCTCCAACCATCACAACCATTCAAGGGGTGAAGCAGAGGATCAAAGTTCCCTCTTTCTCTCTGCCTCTGCTTCTCCCTCTCTCTAACTCCACATTTCAAGTAAAAAAAAAACTCTTTAAAAGATTTTAAAAAGTAAAATAATCCATTTTTAACCTCTGACAAAAGTGGAATATTTAGAAATTAACTAATCATATTTATACACATCATCATTGAAGTTGTTATAGATACCCAGTATGTTTGGTTGAGGCACATTGGCTTAACTCTTTATTTTTTCCAACATTGAACTTTGTCATGTAGTTCAGCTGTATCACACTTCATTTTGACAGTGACACATTTATTATCTAAATATTTTATAATGAAAACTCATTATTTTAGTCAAATCTGTAGCCACACTACCCTCTTGTTTGTTTCTTTTTAATCATGTTGTCATTTTCAAAAGTCATTTGTTTGGTATGTTTTCTTTCATTGTGCTTGTAACTTGGAATCTAGTATTTTAGAAGTGTACCAACAGGCTGGTGCCGTGGTTCACTAGGCTAATCCTCCGCCTGCGGCGCCAGCACACTGGGTTCTAGTCCCGGTCAGGGCGCCAGATTCTGTCCCAGTTGCCCCTCTCCCAGCCCAGCTCTCTGCTATGGCCCGGGAGTGCAGTGGAGGATGGCCCAAGTGCTTGGGTCCTGCACCCCATGGGAGACCAGGAGAAGCATCTGGCTCCTGACTTCGGATCAGCGCAGTGGGCCAGCTGCAGCGCGACAGCCGCAGTGGCCATTGGAGGATGAACCAATGGTAAAGGAAGACCTTTCTCTCTGTCTCTCTCTCTGTCACTGTCCACTCTGCCTGTCCAAAAAAAAAAAAAAAAAAAGTACCAACAAGTCATAACCAGTAAATATATTATCATAAAATACAGTGTCATTGTAGATTTACTGTCACTTCAAGCATTTATATAAATACCTTACTCCAAAGCACGTAAGTCACAACTTTTCAACAAATAACCCTAACTAGCAACTCGAAGAGTTTGGTAGGCAACAGTGTAGAGAAATACTGTGCATTCTTCAAAATTAAATTGCAATCTAGTTCTGGAGCATATTTTCATGAATGCATGTGTTGTATTACATACCAGTTATATATATAATTATATTCAGTTGCACAAAAGTGTTAAAAGTAGCTAATACAGTGAAGTTTATGCCATTTTCACAATTCATTTAAAAATATTTTCAAATGCTGTAATCACTAACTTATTACTTTTTCCAAAGTAATAGAATTTATGTAACATTTATTTCAAAGCTAAGTGGTGTGTTTGTTCAATTTAAGTGTTTTTTTGTTTTGTTTTGTTTTGTTTTGTTTTTTGATAGGCAGAGTGGATAGTGAGAGAGAGACAGAGAGAAAGGTCTTCCTTTTTTGCCGTTGGTTCACCCTCCAATGGCCACTGCAGCTGGCACATCGTGCTGATCTGAAGCCAGGAGCCAGGCGCTTCTCCCAGTCTCCCATGTGGGTGCAGGGCCCAAGCACTTGGGCCATCCTCCACTGCCTTCCCGGGCCATAGCAGAGAGCTGGCCTGGAAGAGGGGCAACCGGGATAGAATCCGGCGCCCCAACCGAGACTAGAAGCCCGTGTGCCGGCGCCACAAGGCGGAGGATTAGCCTGTTAAGCCATGGTGCCGGCTTCAATTTAAGTTTTTATAGAGGTGCTATATAAAGGGAAATTGGGAAATAATGTGTAAATATTTAACTTACAAACTTCTTAGATAAAAATCATGAAATTTTCTCTTATCTCAAGTGAATTCAATTAGAGTTTTGACATTGTTATAAAAATTTTTCTGTACTTGAAGACAGATATACTCAAGAGAAATAATACCTAAAGTATTTATATTTGATTTTTTTCTTCACTGAATTTATATGACTCATTAAAATCTCTTATAAGATGATTTTGGTTTCTTAAAATGATGTATTTCCTTTTTTTACAAAAGGATTTATCTCTTTATTTGAAAGGCAGAGTGACAGGAATAGAGGGAGAGACAGAGCTTGCTTCTCCATTTGTTAGTTCACTCCCCAAATGGCCACAAAGATTGGAACAGGTCCTGGTCAAAGCCAGGAGCTTCATTTGGGTCTCCGACGTCGGTGCAGGGGACCAGGTAGTTCAGTTATCCTCTGCTGCTTTTCATGAGCACATTAGCAGGGAGCTAAATCAGAAGTGGAGCATCCGGGACAGGAACCAGTGCCCATGTGGAATACTGGCATTGGAGGCAGCTGCCTAATCTGCTCCACCATCCTGGCACCAGAATGCCATTATTTTCTTGTGAGTGATACCTGTTTTCATTTTTACATCTGTAAGGGTGACATTCTAAAACTTCTTCAAAGCAAGTAGATGGATAAACACATTAATATTTTGAAAAACATGATTATAAAGTTTCTTCAAAGCAAGTAGATGGATAAACACATTAATATTTTGAAAAACATGAATATAAGGTTTCTGAAACTTGAGAAATAATTTGTATTTTAGAAAAATGTATGGAAGATTTATTTTCTCAGTTACTATGAATTAAGCTAAGTAAATTCTCTTAGAAAAATAGTCCATTTTTCTATTGAAGAACTCCAATTCTTCTGTAGAACTGGAGTGAACCTTAACAGTCATTGTTTGTCTTTTAAGTTACATTAAAGAAAATTGAGAACCAGAAACCATCACCTATCTGTATTCAGACATGTATGTGTAGCAAAATAGAAATGAGAATCCAGCTTAATACACTATTTAAATTCTTTTTCCTATCTCCTTTACGCCCTTTTAAAATGTATATTATCCTTCAGTAAAGGTGTTATACCGTCTGTATCAATGCATATAGCGAAGTCAGGAGACCTGTCAAGATTTCCAGTCTTCTAGGACAATTCAATCAACCTGTTCCAGGAGACACAATTAATAAAGCTGGCAAGAAGTTGAAGTTGCATTGTGCATACTTTTTGATTTAAGTCCATTAAGTTTTACTGCTGATGTTTGAAAATTAGTAATCTGTAACATGCATTGGGTTAATTTCCCATTCTGTGCCAGACCAGAAAAATGAATGTTCATTATTTCTGCCCAGTAATTTTTGTGGCATAACCTCTTCTTTTGTGGCCTGTACTTGAGAGAGTACTTTGTAAGTTCTGTCCTTCAAAGACAAAAATGGGAAAAACTGTATTTCCTGCTCTGGAGTGTTATTTATAAATAACTTAATAATAAAATAAGGGCAGAAGTAGGTTCCCTACTCAGACATGAGGCATATGGTCTCTATGATGCATTTTATAGTTTTCAGTTATTGTTGCAGTTAGAACAGATCAGTTTGATTTTGGTCATTTCATTTTGGATATCAGACTATATGTATTCTGTAAATTTTAAGTAAATTCATCAAGTGATTTTTATGAAGTATGAGTCCTAAAGATCGACAGCAAAGTTATTCTAATTGTGAGCTGTGATTTTTTTTAAAGGTTTATTTATTTACTTGAAAGGCAGGGTTACAGAGAGGCAAAGGCACAGAGAGAGGAGAGAGAGAGAGAGTCTTCCATCCACTGGTTCACTCCCCAACTGGCTGCAGCGGCTGGAGCTGTGCCTTTCTGAAGCCAGGAGCCAGGAGCTTCTTCCAGGTCTCGAGTGTGGGTGCAGGGGCCCAAGGGCTTAGGCCATCTTCTACTGCTTTCCCAGGCCATAGCAGAGAGCAGGATCAGAAGTGGAGCAGCTGGGTCTCGAACCGGCGCTCATATGGAATGCCAGCACTTCAGGCTAGGGCATTAACCCACTGCTGCCACAGCGCCAGCCCCGATGAGCTATGATTTTGTGAAGTCAATAGAGGCTAACTTTACATGGGAACATACTTCCCTCTATTTACCATATTTCAAGGAGTTAAATATGAAGAAGTTATGCTGTTGTTTTAACTGGTTTCTAATAATTGAATTAAGTGACTATTTTCTGAAGTGACTTCAATAAGCAGAATTTATTATCTTTGTTTCTAATTCTATGTGCGAGTATTAGAGTCTTGAACAAATGACTTTCCTTTTTCTAGTATTCTTTATGATGTTGAAAAGTCTGTTATTTATTAGTACTCCCGAAAAAGCACAAGAAAAAAGACAAGAAACAAGTGACTTTTAAGTTAATGAGCTCTATTGCTTTAATTTCTTTCTTCCAAATCAAATAAATAGAATATGTGTCTAAAGCCTTTTCTTTTATTCTAGCTGCATATCTGTACACCATCTAATTAAAAGCTGCATGAATACAGTGATAGATTTCTAGGTTACATTTGTTTTGAGAAAGAACATTACACAGAGGTAATAGAATTTTGTCAAGAACAAAAATATTCATTATAAGAAAACATTTAATTGAGATAATAAAGACCAACCAACTGAAAATTTTTCTAGCAAATTCTCCATGCAAGTAACTAATTAAATAATGAGTTCCAATTAGATATTTAGGATGCCATTCTCTCTTAATTATTGGCTGTTATATCTGGTATTAGGGAAGTATGCTCCATTTTTCATTCCACTTTAACTCTTAAAATTTTAACTCTATTTGCTCCCAAAAATGCTATTTTCAGAGCACCACAGAATAACTTATTTGGACAAAGGAAGCTGGCTTCTGGGGAACATCAATCAAACCGGCTACTTTAGAGTCAACTATGACCTGAGGAACTGGAGGTTATTAATTGATCAGTTAATCAGGAACCATGAGGTATACTTTAGATTTGCTCATCAATGATATGCTTTGATATGTGAACACCTGTCGTTTGAATCTTAAATTATTCCTTTTTTTTTCTGATTACCCTCATAGGTTTTCTCTGTCAGTAACCGAGCAGGTTTGATCGACGATGCCTTCAGCCTAGCCAGGTACATTTTCCTGTGGATCTCTACAGTAAAAACTTGCGCCTGTAGTATCTCTTCTGTTAAGCTGTATTGTGTATATGTTTTGAACTTAAGAAATTTTAAAAAGCAATTTCTATCTCACTATCTTTGTGTTAGATATGAATTATAAGCAGTGTCCCAAACTCTTGATCAATAAATAGCCGTAGGTTATTTTCAAGACAGGAAGAGCTTGATCAATTTTGCTGCAAGTTCAATTTAACACTCTGGAGATTAATAATCTCTTCCCAATTTCATTAATATAAACTCTACAAAATAACCATTGTGCCATATTTAATTTTTGATACCTTCAAGCATCAGCAATTTTTTCCCTGACATATACCAGTGTTATATTTTTTAAATTTTTTTTGAATGTGATTCATTATGAAAAGCTTGTGCAAGAAAATGAAATAAATATTCCACAGGGTAAGACTGTTCAGGACAAAGTATATATCAATCTTATAGCATCTTATAGCAATCTTTAGTTATTGTAGTATTTGTGTTATTTATAGCAATCTTTAGTTGTATTAGTTATTGTAGTATTTGTGTTATTTTCATATATAGATTTATAATATTAAAATCAGTTATTTCTTTGAATAACTGAGTCATTAAATGAAGCAATGCTGATAATAATTCAAGGTGTTTATTCAGGTTTGAGACTAAATAGTAAAATTGAGTTGATCTTTTTTATGATTTTTATTTTTCACATCCAAGTACAGTGTAATTTTAATGACCTAATTTACAAGTTATAGCATAGGACACGAATGATCCTCTGTACTTATCTGGTTATCATGATTTAGCATATTTTCTCCAAAATAGTTGTCTGAAACTGGTTGGTTATGTTTGTACTGATATGAACATCTGACTTATTTTTATAATAAGCATTGTTTCATATGTGGAGCCTGGATCCATTTTATAGTTTATGTATTCAATCAGATTTCAATTTCTTCCATATGTTAAAAAGCTTATCACACCATGTAGCAGTCTAATCCATCAAAGTTAATAAGCTTACATATGGAAGGCTTGTTAATTTGATAGAAACAAAGCTAAGGTTGGGACCCGGTTAGAGTTTTGTGTGTGTGTGTGTGTGTGTGTGTGTGTTTTTTTGTAGAAATAGTAATGTAAAGTGGAGAATACATAAAGAAAGATAAAGAAGAAATTTCAAGTGCTATTCTACTTACAAAACAAAGAATACTTTGGCTTTTGCTCTTCTTGTTGGTATTGAAGAGTCCAAGAACCATTAATATTTTATATTATTCACTGAATGATGTTGTGTTAGTTCCTCATTCTCACCAGGCAGGTACATTTCCAGGCACAAAATGGCTTACTAAGTGAGTGGCAAATCTAAGGTCAAAATATCAGCAAGGAATTTTCTAATGAAATTGGACCATGAATGCAGTCATTTAATGAGAACTGTGGGTCACCCCCAGGAAAGGTAAATGAGGTCTCTGCTGTGTCAAGACGGCATCTTCTGGGAAAAACTTTAGAAATCACTTCTGAGATGGCACTGGGCGGGCATGAACACTAACATGTAGTTTTGGCTCTGCAGTAAAACAGGAAGATTTGAAGCAAATTATTAAGTACCTCAAAAAGTATTTTGACACATAAGGCTACCAGAAATTCAGAAAGAGTGTGCTTCATGTAAGATTGCACTGAAAGAGAGGCAGGAGAAAAAGGATGGGAGATGTTAAATGCCACAAGGAAAGGGTTAGGAACTCGAGGAGAATACCAGCAGGTAGTAGTTGTTAAACACTTGAAAAGAAGCAGACACTGCTCTTTCACATACAATACAGTTGTCCCTCAGTGCCTCTGGGTTGTGGGTCCAGGACCCTTCCTGTCTACTGAAATCCAGGGATGCTCAAATCTCTTCCAAACGTAGCATAGTATTTGTATGTAATCTATGCACAACCTGCCACATAGTTTTAACTAATTCTAGATCACTTATAATGCATGTAGATGCTGTGTTAATTGTTGTTATACTGTATGGTTTAGGAATGATGACATGAAAATCAAGTCTGTGCATGTTCAGTACAGACATGATCTTCTTCGAAATATTTTTGATCCATAGTTGGATGACTCCACAGATATGGAATCCATGGATACAGAGAACTGATTCGAATTCAGTTAATTGTTATAACCTAATAAGATGTGTAGGTACTTACTGTTTTCATTTGATAGGTGAGGAAGTGGAGGCTCATAGAGGTCATGTACCTTTTCTAAAGTCACACAGTCAATAATTGGCAGAGCCAAGGCCTGGATCTGGTTGATCTAGCTGCAGAGGTCATGCCATTGTCCAGAGCACTTTACTGCTTCTTCTTGTAATATTGTTTAATAAAAGAGCCAGGCAGCATAGATATGCTGAAGTACTATGAAGCAGTTGTTCATTTGAACCATGTGGGTTGGAAATGATGGTGAGAAAATAAGTAATACTGTCTTAAAGACAGAGCACATTTGAAAATTTAAAGGGGAGGGTCTTTTGACTCACCTACATTAAATATTAGATCTTATTTTAAAGTTGAAGATTTTATTTGATTTTAGTTGATGAATATATATTCAAAAATTGCATCCTTTGCTTATGTAGGTGAAATTTTTTTCAATATGCAAATATTATCAGATATATATTTATTAGTTTTACTGCTTATGAGATGAGAATAAATAAAAACAAAATTGGTTTATTCAGGCATGTACTCTGTTCTTACTTGGTGTTAGGGGTTATTCCTATTTCATTGTATTATAGTAGATACTCCATAGTTTACTTCGCTTAGTTTGCACAGATTTTCACTGAGGGGCGAGGGATACAACTCTAAGCAGAAGTAAAGCCTCCTGAGTCCATGACTTGGCCCATTACATGAAATCCCTTTCAATTCCCGTCTATTTTGTCTTGTCCCTCCCTTCAAGAATATTATCATTCACACAAAAAGGAAATATATTTGGCTCACCCTCCCTCATTAAAGACTTACTTGTCCTTTGCAGCAAGAGTAAGGTGATGTTCCACTGAGCTATTTTATAGCAGTTGTCATCTCATTGCTCTTCTGTGTTCCTGATAATTCTTTGACGTTCTGGGGAAGAAGGTGTTGTCTTTTCCTTGGATGACTGTTGACTAACCTTGTATTACTACTGCCGGTAAAAGTTGGTGGCATACATGATAGTCATTAATTTTTCAAACCATTAACTTCTATGCCACACTTTTTTGTGCAATTAAGTAAACATCCTCCAAAAATTTTAAACATATAAAACGTATTATATATTCTGACTATAAAAGATTAAAACAAAACAAAATATACCATGTGAGGTCTTTCACTCCTTCCACCCTTTGTCATCACTTTATCCCCCTCACAAGTAAATTTTTTAAATAATTGATATGTATTGATCTAGTTATTGCTTCTTTACATTTCTGTTTAGTGTATTTTTACATGAACAGTTAAGTATTTTGTTCTGATTCAATTTTAAAAATCTGGGGAGCTTTTCATTGTTTCTAATTTCTCACTTCTAATAATCAAGGCTACAGTGAGCATCCTTGAATGTTCTTTTGTTGTGCATGTGTGTATTTTTATAGGACCAAATCCTCTAAGTGGAATTTGGGGTTCAAGGAATATACTTTTGATAAATATTGGAAATTTTTTTGCAATTGTTTTGCAAAGGTTTTCGTAGTTCAACCCTTCATAAATCATGTATGACAGGTTCCAGTGCCTGCAAATCCTCCATTACACTGAATACTATATATATTTCACATTTCAGACAACTTGGTAACAGATTGAATTTTTTTGAAGATTCATTTTATTTATTTGAAAGGCAGAATTACAGAGAGAGAGGAATAGAGAAATAGGGAGATCTTCTATCCATTGATCCACTCCCCAAACGGCTGCAGTGGCCAGGGCTGGGCCAGGAGGAAGCCAAAGCCAGCAGTTTTCTTCTGGATCTCCCACATGGATGCAGAGGACCAAAAACCTGAACCATCTTCCACTGCTTTCTCAAGCATATTATCAGGGAACTGGATCAAAAATAGAGTAGCCAGGATGCAAAAACAAAAATAATTTCAAAAATTGTATTTTCTGCAGGTTAAATGAAGTTGTGCATTGTTTCATATGCATTTACTTTTTGCACTTTTTTTCTTCTGTAAATTGTCACCTGGATTTATAAAATAATAAAAATCTAATATAAATTGGGGAAAGGCATTTTTCCTACTATATCTTTCTATATCTTTTGGGTACTTGGTGATAATAATAGTTCTATAGATCCATTTTACAGTGTTTTTTCTTAGCCTTATACCTTTTTAATTTGTAGAGTATTTCATCATTCAAAGACTTTTTTATGAAATTATTATTTATTAATACAAATAACATTAAATGATTAAGGATCATTCATTATTTTAACTGTATAGATCAAATATTAATCAAAGAACTTGAAAGTTATTAAACTTGTTTTTATACAAATATACTGGATTAAGAAAGAGTAACAAGTTTAGAAAGTTCAAAAAGTCTTAGGAAACTTAAAATTTAACTCATTATAAACTCAAGTATTATAACACAATTTAAATTCTAAGTATCAGTAGACATGCAGCAAAAGCTCTCCTTGGATGTCACCAATTCCAACTGAAAGACTGACATATATTACTAGTGCTGAATTAACACACAAGAAATACAAATAGCGCATAAGTATTAGCACATCTGATTCTCACATATAAAGTTGATATTTTTCTTAATACATATCTTTTAATTTTTAAAAATTTTAATGAACATAAATCATACATAATTTGGGTTACTAGGTGGTGTTTCATCACATGTATACATCATGCAATGTCCAATCAAGATAAATATATTCTTTTAAGCATTTAGCAATTCTTTACCATGAAAACATCCAAAATCCTATCTTGTAGTTTTTGTTTTTGAAGAGAAATATATAGTACATTAGCATTATCTGTAGCAACCCTGGTGTGCAACTAAAACCCTAGAACATCTTAGATCCTATCTAGCCATAACCTAGTTCCTATAAATTAAACTCTCTCCATCCTTCCTTCTCTACCTTCCTCCCCAGCATCTGGTAACCTCCATTATATTTTTAATTTATATCAAATCATCTTTTTTAGATTCAACATATGAGTGAGATCATTTGATTTATTTCACTTAATATAATGACCTCCAGGTCCATCCATGTTGTTGCAAATGACAAGATCCTTTTTTATGGTGAGTGATAGTCGATTGTGTATATATAGGCACCACATTTTTTCTCCATTCATCATTAATGGAAGCCTGCACTGCTCACATTTATTGGTTATTGTGAATAGAGTTACAGTAAACATAGACTGCAAATATCTTCTCAACAGTTGGATTTTGTTTCTCTTGGATGCAGACTTAGAAGTGAGATTGCTGCTTCATATGGTAATACTATTTTTAGTCTTTTAGGAACCTCCTTACTGTTTTTTACAATGGCTGTGCCAAAACACATTCCCAGAAACGTTGTTCAAGACTTGCCTTTTCTCCACATTCTTGCCAACATTTGTTATCTTTCATCCAGTTGTTGGTAGCCAGTCTACCTGGGGTAAGGTGTTATCTACTTGTGGTTTTGATTTGCATGTCTGTGATGATTAGTAGTGTTGTTTTCATATACCTGCTGGCCATCTGTATTGTCTTCCTTTGAGAAATGTCTGTTTAGACCTACTACCTACCCCATTTTAAATTGGTTTATTTGGAGATATTTTTGTCATTGACTTGGTTGAGTTCCTTATATATTCTGGATATTCATCCTTTGTCAGACATACGGCTGCAAATATTTTCTCCCGTTCTGTAGGTTGTCTCTACACCGTTGATCATTTCCTTTGTTAGGCAGAGACAATTTACTTTCCTGAAATATCATTTGTCTATTTTTGCTTTCATTTCCTGTCCCTTTGATGCAGAAAATCCTTGCCCATTGCAATGGACTTCAATGTTTTCCCTATATTTTCTTATAGCACTTTCAATGTATCAAAACCCACATTCAGGTTTTTTCACCCATTTTCCACTGATTGTAATACACAATGAGAGATAGTTTCATTTGTTTACATGCAGATATTCAATTTTCCCATGACCATTTATTTAAAAAGACTCCTTTTTCCCAATGCATGTTCTTAACGTCTTTGTCAATGATGAGTTTGCTGTCAGTTAGTGAGTTTACTTCTGTATCATTGGTCTTTGGGCCCATTTTTTTTAAGGTTTATTTTATTTATTTGAAAGACAAGAGTTACAGAGAGAGGTAGAGACAGAGCGAGAGGTTTTCCATCTGTTGGTTCACTCCCCAGATGGCTACAACAACCAGAGCTGAGCTGATCCGAAGCCAGGAGCCAGGAGCCTCCTCAAAGTTTCCTACGTGGGTGCAGGGGCCCAATGACTTGGGCCATCTTGTACTGCTTTGCCAGGCCATAGCAGAGAGTTGGATCTGAAGAGGAGCAGCCAGGACTAGAACTAATGCCCATATGGGATGCTAGCGCTTCACGCCAGGGCTTTAATCCACTGTACCACAGCGCCTTGTGGGCCCATTTTTAATGCCAATACCATGCTGTTTTCAGTATTGTAGCTTTTTAATATACTTTATTTTATATTTAAAGATTTTTTAAAAATTTATTTAAAAGGCAGTGTTGCAGAGAGAGAGAGAGAGAGGAAGAGAGAGAAAGAGAGAGATCGAACTTCTATCTGCCAGCTCACAGCCCAGATGGGCTAAATGATATCAGAGTTGGGCCAGGCTGAAGCCAGGATTCTGGAACTCCATTTGTATCTCCCATGAAGGTGGCAGGGTCCTAAGTACTTGGGACATCTTTTGCTGCTTTCCCAGGGCATTAGCAGTGAGCTGGATTGGAAGTGGAACAGCCAGGACTCAAAACCGTGCCTATCTGGCATGCTGGCATGACAGGCAGCAGCTTTACCTGCTAGGCCTCAACCCCGGCAACCCTATAATCAATATTTTTATATAGAAAGTGTTAGGTACCTAATTTTCTTTAATGTTGATACATTTATTACTAATTATTCCATCCTATTTATTTAACATCATTTTTCATTGATTTGAAATGGTAGCTTTATCTTAATGCAAACACTTATATTTTAGTAAATTAATTTTATTTCATTTTTCCCTGTTCTTTTCTACACTGGGACCAGATTGATTTAATAGTTTAGATGTATATGTTCTTACAGTAGATAAAACTTTTCTTGATCTTAATGAAAATGTTGTGTATTTTTTGACTATAAATTTTAGAATAAATTTGACAAGTCCATGTAAAAATCCTTCATGGTTATGACTAGATATGCATTGAATTTATCAATTGCTTTAGAGTATCAACATCTTTTCAAATTTGAGCTTTCCAATGACAGAACATGTTGTTTCTCTCAATTTACTTAGGCCCCTAATCCAAGCCCTCTGATTTTTTTTTTATAAATAAATCTGGTGATAGTTTTATATCCTCATTTTTTGGAGGTAAATGCTGTCAAAGGAAATGGCACTGTTTCCATACTTACATATTATAAATTTCATAGCTTGTGTATAGGAAATCAGTCAGTTGTCTTGCAAGTTTCATTGTGTTATATCTTGGACTTTGACATTCCCAAAATTACCTAGATATTTTCATTGTTTGATGTTTATGCTATGGTTTGTGTTTGAGTTTTGTTAAAGCATTGTTGGATTGGGAAATATAAGAATGAAAAAAATATTCATTGTTTTCAATGAATTCACTATCTAATACAGAAGATATATACTAGTGAGTTAACTATATTTAGCATAAAAGAACTATGAATAAAATATTATAAAAGTCTTGATGAGTAAAAGATTAAAATGGCCTAGGAAGATTTTAGAAAAACATTCAAAGTCTGGCCTTGCGGCCACCTCCTGCAATGCCAGCATCCCATATGGATTCCAGTTCAACTCCTGGTTGCTCCACTTCTTACCTAGCTCCCTACTAATGCATCAGGAAAGCAGCAGATGGCCCAAGCACTTGGACCCCTGCCACCCATATGGGAGTCCCAAGTGAAGCTTCTGGCTGCTGCCCAATCCAGCCCAGCCATTGTGGCCATTTGGGGAGTGAACCAGTGAATGAAGCAATCTCTGTTTCCCACCTTTCTCTGTAACTATGCCTTTCAAAAAATAGTAGATCTTAATACAATTTATCAAAATTAACATCAGGGGTGAAAGTTTATTATAAATATCCATTAAAATATAGGAGAATGAGAACAGAATAAAAATTGTGGATTAGAGGGTGGAATTACAGAAGTAGAACTATTATAGTAGCAATGACATGGCACAAGTTGGGCAAAACAGAGATTCAAAATTTCTCAGGAATGGAATTATCACCTAGTTAGGTAAAAATTCTTGTTGAAATTATATATTAGTTTCATATATGGTAGATATTCAAAATTCTGATGATTTAAAATAGGAAATATCGTCACTAAATTGGATATTTAAAGCTATTGACATATTCCAAAACAGGTATTAAAATCCATGAAAGTGAATGTCATTTGGGTATTTATGGGACATTTTATGTCAAAATACATAATTATTTGGAAATTTACTCATGGTTCAAAGAATTTCAGTGATCGTCATTATCAACTCATGATCATCATCATCTCTGCTTTTTGCAATTACAAAGTTCATTTTTATATTTAGTCACCAGTTTTCTGGGAAATTCAGTTATGCAGAATACCTGCCAATTTGCTCTGTTATTAATATTACAATATACATTTTTAGCCTATGTAGCATTTTTTGAATTATTATAAGTTATTCTGTTAAGGATCCATTTAAAAAGCCTAAACAATGTCAAGTTGTCACAATTAAGTTTGCAAACTTTATTTAAAAAGACTTCTCTGTAGTATATTAGTGTTATTAATCAGCATAAAGATTCATGTGTAGGCACTGTATATGTCCCTTTTGGAAATACTCTAAGTGTTGATGAGCAGTAGTCACAAATGTGTAATACATGTATGATTAATGTATAAATTAAGACATTAATAATTACACTTTTATTGACAGGTTTCACAACTTGTAAATCTGAGATATATTGGGAAAACTAGAAATTCAGACCAGAAGTCATTGAAAAAATAATAGCTCATGAAAAAGAAAATTAGGAGAAAATTTTAGAATTAGCATTTTTCCATTCATTCCCTATGTTTAGGAATGGTAAGAACATATTTAACATTATTGTTTAAGGTTTTTTAACACAGTTTACAATCTGAGTAGTAATAATCTGCTCTTTTGGGACTTCTTCCAATATGACTTATTTTTTACTTATTTATTTGAAAGAGTTACAGTGAGGTATAAGCAGAGAGAGAGAGAGAGAGAGAGAGAGAGAGAGAAGTCTTCCATCTGCCTGTTCATTCCTCCAAATGGCCATGGTGACCGGTGCTGGGCTGATGGGAAGCAAGGAGCCAGGAGCTTCTTCCTGGTCTCCAACATGGATGCAGGAACCCAAGCACTTGGGCCAACTTCCGCTGCTTTCCCAGGCACCTTGGCAAGGAGCTGGATCAGAAGTGGAGCAGTTGGGACTGGAACTGGCACCCATATGGGATGCTGGCACTGCAGGCCGCAGCTTCACCCACTCTTGTACCTTGTTTACGGTTTCTCTTGCAAAGTGTGTGGATCATTTTTTTACTAATGCAGGAAATAAAAGCAAGATGTGCCATGAAGGCTTGAACCCAACAAGAAAAGGAGTTGTTGTTTTTCTTTAATAATTGGTTGTTTATAAATGTCCACTGCACTAACCTTTCATAAGTGAAATTGAGAAAGGATGACTTAGAAACCTTTTGCAAGAAATGTGTTGGCAGACTGGACTTTTTGTCTTGTTTTCTCCACTGTGTTATGGAATAGCAAGACTACTTTATTTCAACTGAACATTGCTATAAAAAAAAACCTGATTAAAGAGGGCTGATCCTTTGCTTTCATCTACTCCTTTATAAATTCTGATTTTATGAAGGATGTTTGGTTTCAGAATTCCTTCTTGAATCTCCATCCTTATTTCTTAAAAGTACTACATACACTCATCACACTTTTCTCTCTTAGTTGTTACAAAATAATGGAAACATGAGTCATTAATAATAATAAAACATTGATTTAAATGTCTAGCTAATTTTACCCACTGGACAGAGGGAAAAGATGACCCAGAGCTGTTTGTATTAAACTCATTGGGAGAAGTGACCATGAATGATGGACTCTTAGTTTTTTTGTTAAGTGTTATGTGCAAAAGGATTAAACTTAAATATTTATGAAGTCCTACAAGTAATAAAATTGTTTATTGCCAAATAATGTTCATTGTTGGCTGTATGCCTCCAATGCTCTGGCACTGATCAAAAGCTTTTTAATTTAGCCTATTCTCCTCCAGCCTTTCTACACACTACAGGCTGTTACATGCTATGAGGCCTGACTCAGAAAGGTCATGGCTATCCCCAGAAGATGGGATTTCTCACATTTCTGAGACTGGAGACTCTAATTCTCCATTTGCTATCACCAGTAAATGCTCATCTTGAGACATCCACCAGGTCACCTTGAAACCCTCTCATTTTATACCTTTCTGCATGCAATTATTTAAAACTTCATATCCCAAAGACCTCTAAATTAGTCTCAGTTTTTGCAACAGTTTGCCATGGATAAATGTTAAAAATAGTCTGAAAGCATTTTCAGGACGTGTAGCCATAATGAGCTCAAAGTCCTCAGCTTCCTTCTGTTGTAACCCACTGAAAACCTAGAGTAGATTTCTGGATTTCCTGGTTACACTGTTCCTGAAGGCATGTTCTGTTTTGCGCAAGGTTAGTGAGTTAACACTTTCCTTTGAGCTGTCCTTAGAAATCTGCTGAGGGTGGAGTCACAGATGTTGTCCTTGGGATAAGGATTTATAAGGAGCTACTGTACTAGGAGCTTCTGAGAAGTACAAACCTCCTGAGGCATTTAGGGCAGGCCTCTGGCTCTTGTGGATGACAACTTTCTGAAAGACTTTTAAATTGTGCTGCATTAAATCAAAAGCAAATTTGTAATCTTCTGGTGCCAAATTTGTGTTTCAGCCTCGTGGGAGAAAATGTTTTAATACTAATGCTTAATATCTGAGAGTGCTGAGCGGAAAGTAGAAGAGAGCTATTCTGACATCATTTGGTAGTTTTGATCCATTTTTGTAGCAAACAGCCTGTACTCTTGAGTTACAAAACTGTGGGTGATGTTTGTAGGTTGCATGGATTTGCATGAGCCATTCCTTTTTTGAGAATAAATAGTCTAAGTTTCTAAATAAAAGTGAAATGTATTGGAATAAGTACATATTTGTGTTCTTTATACCACCTCATAGAATTAAAGTAATTCTGTAATTTACACCATAGCCTGGTTATATATAGCACAAATTGTGATGTTTTTCATTCTCTAATTCTTTTTTGAAGCCTAAACCTGAAATTTCATAGGAATTTGCTCTGAAATGCCCCAAAATTTAAAAAAATTTAAAAGGCTTGCCTGTTCACAAATGATTTATTTAGACTGAGCCTGCTCCAAAATGCCCTTTTTTTTTTTTTTTTTTTTTTTTTTTTTTTTTAGACAGGCAGATTTAGACAGTGAGAGAGACAGAGAGAAAGGTCTTCCTTCCGTTGGTTAACTCCCCAAATGGCCGCTATGGCCGGCATGCTGCACCAATCCGAAGCCAGGAGCCAGGTGCTTCCTCCTGGTCTCCCATGCAGGTGCAGGGCCCAAGCACTTGGGCCATCCTCCACTGCACTCCCAGGTCACATCAGAGAGCTGGACTGGAAGAGGAGCGACCGGGACAGAATCCGGCACCCCAACCGGGACTAGAACCCGGGGTGCTGGTGACGCAGGCGGAGGATTAGCCAAGTGAGCCTCGGCGCTGGCCTCAAAATACCCATTTTTACCACCAAGTTTCCTTGTTTAGACTTTCAAGAAGTACTTTTAACATAAAGACCCAATTATGCCTCTGCCGTTAGACCTGGGTGAGAATAGTTTTGTCTTAGTGTTTCTCCTTTCATAGATTTGAGTTATCCTCCATGCTGCTTCCTGGAAATCTTTTACATATTCAGATCCTGTGCTCCTTTGAGTCTGTCCTGAGAGGCCACCTGTGTCAGAATCACATGGGATGTTTTATTAAATATTGCACATGTCTGGGCCAACATTGTGGTAAAGTGGGTTAAGCCACTGCTTGGGCGCCAGCATCCCATATCAGAGTGCTGGTTCAAGTTCTAGCAGCCCAGATTCCAATCCATGTTCCTGCTGATGTGCCTGGGAAAGCAGCAGCAGATGGCCTGAGCATTTAGGCCCCTGCCACCTGTTTGGGATGGAGTTCCTGGATCTTGACTTCTCCCTGGCTTAGACCTGGCTGTTTCAACCATTTGGGGAGTGAATCAGAAGACGAAAGATCCTTCTCCTGGTCTCTCCCTCCGTTTCCATAGCTCTCTGCCTTTCAAATAAATAGATAAATCATTTAAAAATTCGCATGTTCTGAGATGTACCTGAGAATCTTTATTTTCTTAAACATTTCATAAGACTATGAATTCTGATGCAGCATTGTGGAAACCACTGCTTTTGAAGCACAAGATGGCATTTGTGGTATAAGATGAGACAGATACTCGCTGGCGCCGTGGCTCAACAGGCTAATCCTCCACCTAGCGGCGCCGGCACACCAGGTTCTAGTCCCTGTCGGGGTGCCGGATTCTGTCCCGGTTGCCCCTCTTCCAGGCCAGCTCTCTGGTATGGCCCAGGAGTGCAGTGGAGGATGGCCCAAGTGCTTGGGCCCTGCACCCCATGGGAGACCAGGAGAAGCACCTGGCTCCTGCCTTCGGATCAGTGCCGTGCACCAGCCGCAGTGCGCCGGCCGCAGCAGCCATTGGAGGGCAAACCAACGGCAAAGGAAGACCTTTCTCTCTGTCTCTCTCTCTGTCACTGTCCACTCTGCCTGTCAAAAAAGAAAAAAAAAAAAGATGAGACAGAAGACAGATAGGTGCTCTTCTCAAGCTAGAAGACTTTGGAATAGGTAGTAAGCATGACCTTTGTGTCTCAGAGTCATGAAGTATCTGGTCTTTCAACAGCCAGATAATCAAAGGCATCAGTTACTATTCGAAAAAAAAAATAGTTATATTTTAAAAAATTATTTTATTTGAAAGAGAGAGACAAAGATATTTCTCATCTTCTGATTCCCTCCTCAAATGCCCACAACTATTAGGGCTGAACCAGAATCAAAGCTTTGAGCCAGAAACTGAATCTGGGATCCAAGAACTTGAACCATCACCACCTGCCTCCTAGGATGTGCGTTAGCAGAAAACAGAATTGGAAGTGGAAGATCTGGGACTCATACCAAACAGCCTAAATGACAACTTAACCATTGTACCTGTCCCTGAAAACAATTTTCTTAAATTCTCATTCTTTCACATTTTAAAATCTCAAATACTGGGGCTGTCACTGTGGTGCAATAGGTTAATCCTCCCCCTGCACCGGCATCCCATATCAGCACCAGTTCTAGTTCCAGCTGCTCCTTTTCTGATCCAGCTCTCTGCTATGGCCTGGCAAAGCAGTACAAGATGGCCCAAGTCCTTGGGCCCCTGACCCACATGGGAGATTAGGAGGAAGCTCCCGGCTCCTGACTTCGGATTGGCCCAGCTCTGGCACTTGTGGCTAGATGGGGAGTGAATCAGTGGATTGAAGACATTCCTCTCTGTCTCTCCTTCTCACTGCCTGTAACTCTTCCTCTCAAATAAACAAACATCTCTTTTAAAAAAATCTCAAATATTCCATTTGAAAGCTATAAACTAAACTCATAACCCAGGTATTTCAGATATTTTTCCAAGCATGGTTCTTATATTCAAATGAACATATTGGCTCACATCAACCACACACATGAGCCTAAATTGTTCAGTTCTTTGCCCTGATGGAAGACATGGCAGTGTTTTTCTACAGGTTCACCTGGCTTTGAAACCTACGATAATCTGCAAAACTACTGGTAATACAAATAGCCAATGCCAATCTTGCTATATACAGCAAGTAATAACTGAGGAAAGAATTCATGTTGAGGCTTTTTGGCTGTTCTGTATTGTTCCTTGAGGAAATCAGGAACTTTAAAAGATGGAGGAGACAAAGAATAAGTAAATTGTTTCTGCAAGGAATGTTTGATAAAAACATGATTGAAAGACAATTCTGATCATTTTGAACCCTACAATTTCACAATTTGCCACCTTTTCCACAGCTGTTCAAAGCTTTATTAAGAATTGATTGGACTAATTTTTTCTAAGAAATGTTGGTTCTTTTGCTATCTGCTCAGAGACATTGTCACTGAATTGTGTTAGGTTTCCTGGGTTTCTTTGAAATTTATAGGAGTGTGATCCTAAGTAATTTCTAATTTCACATACCATCATAGACCTTTCCTAGATATTCATATTCATTATGAATTCATATCACATTGTAAAGTTATATACATCTTTTTTCTGCAACACTTCCTTGATCTGAATGTGACATAATCATATCTTCTAATTGAGTTGCAGAAAATTATAATTCTTTAGTGATATGGAATTAACCCAAGCACAATCTTTGCTTAGCTCTGTTAAATAGAATAATAAATTCTACGGTATCTTTTTAAAAAATGTATATTAAAATATTTATTTATTTTTTTGAAAGATGGACTCAGAGTGATGGGGGGAGAGAGGGAGAGAAAGAGGTAGCAATGGCTGGGGCTGGGCCAGGCCCAAAGTAAGAAGCCAGGAGCTCCATCTAACTCTCCCAAGTGGGTGGCAGAGGCCCAAATACTTGGGCCATCCTCTGCTGTTTTCCCAGGTGCATTAGCAAGAAGCAGGATCGAAAGTGGAAGAGCTGGGACTTGAAGTGGTACTCATAGGATGCTGGTGTCACAAGCACCACAAGGCTGGCCCCCAGGATGAATACTTGAGCTCCATTATTCTCTATTATTTTGCTTACATCCTTGTTGGAAGCAATGTTGTGAGATTATCCTTTAAGTTAAATATGACAGAACCCTGCGTATGTTTAGTAGATTAAATAATAAACGGAACTATAGTTGGCACATTAGAGAAAAAAACGTATGGTTTATATATAAAAGAGAAGCCAAGAAATCAGCTATTTGCCAGTCATAGTAACACTAGCTTTAAGATAACATCATATAGCTCCTCTGTCCTCTAAGAATGTAGTCAAAGTAGAGACTTCCTGCTGACAAAACCTGATCCATTTGCCACAGTCTGTTATGAAAACTTCTTGGGGCCCAGCGCTGTGGCTTAGAGGATAAAGCTGCTGCCTGCAGTGCCGGCATTTCATATGGGTTCCGATTAGAGACCCGGCTGCTCCACTTCTTAGCCAGCTCTCTGCTGTGGCCTGGGAAGGCAGTAGAAGATGGCCCAGTGCTTGGGCTCCTGCAACTGTGCAGGAGATTCAAAAGAAGCTCCTTGCTCCTGGCTTCTGATCAAAACGGCCCCAGCCGTTGTGGCCAATTGGGGCGTGAATCAGTTGATGGAAGACCTCTCTCTCTGCCTCTCCTTCCCTCTCTGTGTGGCTCTTAAATAAATCTTAAAAAAAAAAAAAAGAAAAGAAAAGGAAATAACCTTCTTGGCAATGTCCTGTACGTGTCTGGTTTAGAACATTTTAAATTTATTTTTAAGATTTATTTTACGGGGCCGGCATCCCATATGGCCTCCGGGTTCTAGTCCCGGTTGCTCCTCTTCCAGTCCAGCTCTCTGCTGTGGCCCAGGAGGGCAGTGGAAAATGGTCCAGGTGCTTGGGCCCTGCACCCGCATGGAAGACCAGGAGGAAGCACCTGGCTCCTGGCTTCGGATCGGCGCAGCGCGCTGGCTGCAGTGGCCATTGGAGGGTGAACCAATGGAAAAGGAAGACCTTTCTCTCTGTCTCTCACTGTCTAACTCTATCTGTCAAATAAAAAAAGAAAGAAAATTAAAAAAAGATTTATTTCACTTATTTGACAGGCAGTGACAGACAGAGAGAGAGAGAGAGAGAGAGAGAGAGAGGAAAATAGAGAGAGGAAGAGATCTTCCATCTTCTAACTCACTCTGCAAATGGCCACAGTGGCCAGAGCTGTATCAGGCTGAAGCCTTGAGCCTGGAATTCCATCTGGGTCTCCCAAATGGGTGGCAGGGGCCCACATTTTAGGACCATCCCCCCCTGACTTCTCAGGTGAGTTAGTGGGAGATAGATCAAAAGCAGAGTGACTGTAACTCTAAGTGGTGCTCCAGTATAAGATGCCAGTATCATAGGCAGTGGGTTAACCTGCTGTGCCACAATATAGGCCCCTGGTTTCAGACAGTTAACTGCTGCCATCTATATATATCTGGATATGACTAATCAGCACCCCCAGGATACAAGACTGTGGCTAGTATTTGCTTGGAACTCTAGCTATCTTAAGACTATAGTTTCTGAAATGATTTTCTGTCTTCTTCTTGGGTTTTTAATGCATTTTTATTTTTTAAGGTGAACAAAATTCATGTATTTTATATACACAGATATAGGAGCATAATAATACTTCTCACACTACCCTCCCACCCAATCACACTCCTACTCTTCCTCCTGCTTCCTTTCTCATCCTGCCTTTAATTTTTACAATGATCTACTCTAAATTCACTTTAAACTCATATGATTAACCCTATATTAAAAATTCAACAATACTAAAAAGAAAAAACACTGTTCCTCAACAGTGTGCACAATCACTGAGTCTCAAAATGTCAATTTTACTCATATACACTACATTTTTTGGCACTCTTCGTTACCAAAGATCAGGAAAAATATATGGTATTTATCTTATGGAGATGGTCTTATTTCATAATGTATAATAGTTTCCAGCTAACAAATAGGATTATATCAAACTGAGAAGCTTCTGTGCTACAAAAGGAACACTCAGCAAGTTGAAGAATCAACAGACAGAATGGGAGAAAATATTTGCAAACTATACAACTGAAAAATGGTTAATATCCAGAATCTATAAAGAGCTCAAGAAATTCAACAACAACAAAGCAAACAGTCCAGTTAAGAAATGGGTAAAAGACTTGAACAGGTCTTTTCCTTTCTTTTTTTTTTTTAAGATTTATTTATTAATTTGAAAGGCAGAGTTACAGAGTAGCTGACACAGAGAGAGTAAGGCCTTCCATCCACTGGTTCACTCTCCAGATGGCCGCAATGGCTGGAGTTGCACTGATCTGAAGCCAGGAGCCAGAAGCTTCTTCTGGGGTTCCCATACAGGTACAGGGGCCCAAGAACTTGGGCCATCTTCTAGTGCTTTCCCAGGCCATAACAGAGAGCTGGATCAGAAGTGGAGCAGCTGGGACTTGAACCTGCACCTATATGGGATGCCGACACTGCAGGCAGCATTACCCACAATGCCACAGCTCCAGCCTTGAACATGTATTTTTCAAGAGAAGAAATTCAAATGGCCAACAGACACTTGAAAAAATGCTCAGGATCACTAGCCATCATGCAATCAATCAATACAATTCAAAACCTCACTCCATTTAGAATGGCTCTCATATAGAAATCAGAAAATGACAAATGCTGGTGAGGATACGGGGAGAAAGGTACTCTGATCCACTGTTCATGGGAATGTAAACTGGTGCAGCCACTGTGGAAGACAGTATGGAGATACCTCAGAAATCTGAACATAGACCTACCAAATGATCCAGCCATCACACTCCTGGGAATTTGTTCGAACCAAAAGAAATCAGTTTATGAAAAAGTTATCTGTACCCCCATGTTCTTTGCAGTACCATTCGCAATAGCTAAGATGTGGAATCAACCCAGATGTCCATCAACTGTTGACTGGATAAAGAAATTATGGTATATATACATTATGGAAAACTACTCAGCTGTAAAAAAAAAAAAAAAGTCCTGTCTTTTGCAACAAGATAGACATATCTGAAACCATTACACTTAGTGAAAGAAGCCAACCCCAAAAAGACAGGTATCAATTGGTTTCACTGATCTGAGGAAACTAATAGAGTACCAGAAATGTAATGTATTGTAGTGAAATAGACATTTTGAGATTCAGTAATTCCTAAGACATTTTGAGATTCAGTAATTTCTAACAAGTAAGCTTCTTGCCTGTCAAAATAGATTCGGAATTTTCACTCCATGATTTACTAACAGTTTGGAGGTTTTATGAAGATTAAAATAGATCGCATATGTACTGCCATAGCACAGCACTAAAGGAGTCCTCAATAAATGTTGTTTCTCAGTGCCTTTCTTACCTTCACAGCAAAGGCTTACTGGCACTTCAGATTAACTAGTCATTGTGGTTATTCTGTGCCTACCAATTAACAATCCGCTGGTGTCCTTCTATACCGACCATGTTCCTGACATACCCCAGCCTAATGCCAACTCTAAGTGGAAACATGGTATGGCTAAAATGTAGCTGTTTTTCCTTCTAGCAAACAGAATGGCAGTATCTTGGCTTTTGGTTGACTGGGGAAGTCTGAGATGGACCCAGTCAGTGGACACTCTTGTCTCCCAGGGAAGAAAATGAGAGTTTGAGGCAGATACAGTTTATGGGAAAATGGAAGAGAATCCTTTTGTCATTTGACCTGTCAATGTAAAAGCCTAATTTCATGAACTCTGTTTGCTTTGGTTTTCAAAAAGCCTCCTTTTATTTTTATTATGACAAACTGTAAAGAAATATTAAATGTGTGGACTATATGGATATGGTATTAATATAGGCTTTTCTTACAGTAATTTTACTATTACTTTGTCTTCTAACGATATTTTCTCCCCTCTGAAAAGAGAGTCAGAGAGTCCTTTCTGATAATCACCTTTCTCAATAAGCATGGCAATTAGCCAGCGATAAAGAGCTGCTCATATGTTTTTCCTAGAGCTCCTAAAATCTATTTTTCACTTCAGTTGTTAGTTAGAGAAGCAGTGTGATTTTGGAAGCTAGAATAAAAATAATTGAAAATAGGTATTTTACATGATTTTCTGATTGCTATGAAAATATAGAAGATCCCATGTTTTTTACAAATGAAGCTGTCATAATTTGGGGAAGATGGAAAAGGAAAGGAGATTACATTGTAAGATTTTGTATGAAGAAAACACACACTTTCTACTATGTGACAGATCTTAAAACGTTGGGAGATTTTGAAATACATGATTTCATGTGATTTGAACTATTCTGTGTGGGATGCTTCAAATGTCCTTACGTGGAATGGAGTACCAGTGCTGAGTCCTTCACTATTTTGGATGTAAGAAAACTTGACTCTGTTGCAACTATACCACAGCCTACATAATGTTATGTAAAGATAGGGATTCAGGCCAGCCAGGAAGCTAAATAGTAGTACTGGGCTCTATGGAGTCCTACTGTATTTGAATGACAAATTGGATTCCTTCTTAAACTTGGCATGGCTGGAATGTTGTAGATACATGCCACTCAAGAGAGGCCAGCAGAGGCTTCCAGTTACTTCACCTAGTTAGCCTGAGGATTAAGCAGGACTTCAATATCAACTCTCAAAAGTCACCAGGTGGTAGTGGTAATCCAAACGGGAAAAAGAATTTCCAATAGGGATGACACTGCTGTCAGTCTAGAGGTTTATAGTTGACAAATTCATGTAAGGTGAGCAGACCCTAAAGAGAAAAATGATTGAAAATCACAGAGTTATATGTGAATGTTAACTTAAACACTAAATTAGTAGAGAGCTTTTAAAATACTACCAGAGGTGTCAAAATAGATAAACTCCAGGTGAAAATTGATTTTGCATTCCAAGTGTGCAAATATATTTGAAGTTAACTGTGTAAGATGAGGGCCCTGTCATCGATTTTTTTTTTTCCTTGTCATATCAAGGAAAATGCTACTTATCCTTTCAACCAATAGGAAAAGTTAAATGATGGTATATAGTTAGTGTGCAGAGAAGCTATCCCTCTGGCCTCATATGTTACTATACTTTTAAATTTCCATCTTTGTAGAATTTCTTGTTTCCAGTTTTTAAATGTTACTAATTCTGTTGAATTTTGGCATTGGTAGACTGTAAGTTATTTCTTAGAAGTGTGGAGAGTTGGAAAATCCATATGAAAATTTGAATTTTGATAGAAGAAATGTAATATGTAGGGTATTTCAATAAATTATATATACAGTGTGGACAGTAATGAAGTTGTTGGCAAGTAGATAGAAAGAAATAGATGAACCCTTCTGAAGGTAGATGGATAACAAAGACAGGGTCATGATACTTATTCCATGCTTTCATGAAATCACTATATTTGGCCCAAGAAAGATTATTTTGTTATACTGTCAGATGAGAAAAGCAATACAGAATTTTTAAATTAGAGTATCATAGACGATGCTTAATTAAAATAAATTCAAGTTATTTTACCATAGAAAGAAGATATTATTGAGATAAAAGCATTTAATACATGTGAATTATATACTAAATAATTATCACATGTAACAATACAGGATAACATAGCTGATGCAGAAATTTTCACATTCACTTCTTTCAAAGATATACCATATTAAAAGGTAGAAATGTGTGTTCTTTGTCTTTAAAAAATCATTATAAACATGCACAGAAGCTCATAATAAAATCTTTCAATATTTACTCAATTTGTGTGTGCTGTCATCATCCAACATCTATCTTTCACTGCAGATAAATTAATCAATTTCCAAAGTGTATATACATGACATTAAAATGAACTATGTTCTCTGCTTATCTTCAGATAAGGGATATGAGAGCTTTTTTTCATAAACAGACAAAATGAAAATAATGAGAAGCACTTCACAGTGCTTTTAATGAATTAAGATTCTTATTTTAATTTTTGAGGCTTATTAGTAAGAACAATTCACAAATGGAGTATTCTGTATTAAAAAGTAAGCAGTATCTTCCTGTTACATTATAACAGCTTTGTACATTTGGAAACACTTGGGCATTAAAAATATATGTTGAAATAGAAATGGTGATCCAAAATATCCTGTCCACAATGTGACAGTTCATTTACTCAGCAAATATTTAATAAAGTTCTGTACAACAGGCCATTTAATAGGCACTAGAGTGAATAGCAGAGCCAAAGTCCTTGCCTGCATAGATAACATGACAGTGGACAGTGATTACAGTAAGATTGTCAAGCAAATAGTTAAAGGTATGTCAAATGGTGAGGCTTGTAGAATAAAAAATAAGACAAGGTAAATACTGGCAGTATTTGGAAATGGGATTGCCTGGGATTGATACCTGGTTCTGGATTCTGCTTCCAGTATTCTGCTTATAAGATCCTGGGAGGCGGCAGTGAAGGCCCTTGTAACTGGGTCCCTGCCACTCATGTCGGGGACCAGGATTGAGTTCCCAGCCTAACTTCAGCCTTCCAGCCAATATGAGCATTTGGAGAGCTTGCTCTCCTTCTCTTGCTCTCTCTTTGATGTTCTCTTTCTATCTTTCAAATAAATACATTAATTAATTTTTAAAAAGATATGCTACAAGGAAATAAGGGCAATCAGGACTAACTCCCTAAAGAAATATGTTGAAGACTACACTGTGCCTAATTACTTGAAGAGGTAAGAGATCCCCCAGAGGGCCAGGGTCGCCTGTTGAGTGTCAGAGGTTCACATAACACAATTACAGACCCTATGCAGACATTTTCCTGGAAAGGAGTTACTCATGCAGTAATAGCAACAGCAAAAATATGGGCACTTATATCCTTTCAGCAGCATGGGCGTGTCACACGATTTTGCTCATTTTCTCTTCCCAACAGTCCAGTATGAGTATTATTGTCATTTACTTTTGTTGGTTGTTTTTGTCTTTGGAAACTATACCTAACTCTTTGTTGATGCAATCTTTCCATTAAGGGGTTACTCAGGTGTAATCAGATAGACTGATTTATATCTAAATGTGTAACTAACGCTGCAATCAGAATCTTCTACAGGTTCCTTACCCAAAAGTTTCCTCGTGACTATTTATAGTTCCTCCCCCCCTTCTGACTCTGGGCAAAAACTAATTCAGTTTTGCTATCGTTATTTTTTTTCCTTTTCCCAAATTTGGCATAAATGGATAGACAGAGTAGGGAATCATTTATGCTTGACTTCTTTAACGTAGCACAAGTTTTTGAGATTCATACATATTGTTGCACATATTAATGCATTGTTCCTTGTTAATATTATGGGTATGGCCGGCCCTGTGGCTCAATAGGCTAATCCTCTGCCTGCGGCGCCGGCACACCGGGTTCTAGTCCTGGTCGGGGCGCTGGATTCTGTCCAGGTTGCTCCTCTTCCTGTCCAGCTCTCTGCTGTGGCCCGGGAGTGCAGTGGAGGATGGCCCACGTGCTTGGGCCCTGCACCCGCATGGGAGACCAGGAGGAAGCACCTGGCTCCTGGCTTCGGATCAGCACGATATGCTGGCCGCAGCGGCCATTGGGGAGTGAACCAATGGAAAAGGAAGACCTTTCTCTCTGTCTCTGTCTCTCACTGTTCACTCTGCCTGTCAAAAAAAAATATTATGGGTATACTATAATTCATTTTACTGTTCATGGTTGATGGACATTTGTGTTGCTTTGAGTTTTCAACTCATGAATAATGACTGCTATAAACATTTGCATAAGCATTTCTATTCGGATGCAGGTTCTCCTTTCTTTTAGTGGCCTGGCTGGGTCATATGGTAAACTTACAAAGTTCACTTTGTAAGGTGTTGTCATACTGTTTTACAGAGTGATTGTAGCACTTCCCATAGAGCAATTGATGACATCCCGATTCTTTTACATTCTTGTCAACACTTAGTGTTGTCAGTCGTTTTATCAGTCATTATATTGGGTGAAGTGTATACTTTACTGTAACTGATAAAATTTACATTTCTTGTTGATCTGTGATGTTGAGACTATTTTCATGTGCTTATTTGCTAGCTGTATGTCCTTTTGTGATTTTCTTTATTTTCAAATTGGCGATTTTTAATATTGAGGAGATTCATTTTATCAATTTTTCTTTATAGTTTGTGCTTTTCATATTCTTTTTAAAGGATATCTATACCAAAGCCAATATTACAAAGTTTGTCTCCTATGCTTTCTGCCAGAAGACTAATTACTTTAACTCTTTTGTGTAAATATGTAACCCAAGTTTATTTAATATTTGTATATGAAGTAGGGTAAGCATTAAGATAAATTTGTTTCATTTGAACATTCATATGTTTCAGTGCCCTTTGCTGAAAAGTGTCTTTTCTTATTGGCTTTCTTTGTCAACTTCATAAAAATCAGAGAGCTATACAAGTTGGGAAATCCATTTTTATTGTACTCTGTAGTCTGTTCCATTGATCTATATATCTTTTATTATGCTAACACCACAGTGTCATGATTACAGTAACTTTATAGAAAGTCATTAGGATTTGGGTTGAGATGCTAAGAATCTATAAACAAATTTTAAAAATTATCATCTTAAAAATACCCTTGTATTTGGCACATTTCATTATTTATTTTGGCCTTTTTAGGTTTCTTTTTCAATGCTTGGTAGTTTTCAGTATGCATATTTTAAACATCTCTTATCTTCCAGTGTGCTTTATTTGATGTTATTGTAAACAAGTTATTTTTAAATTTTCTCTTTGACTAGTTTCTTGCCTACAAATCTCAGGTTGAAACCATAGTATACAGACTGGCCACCCGTTTTTGTCAATAAAGTTTTATTGGATCACAGTTATATTTACTTATTTATATAATGTCTGTGATGACTTCGATGCTACAAAAATGGAGCTAAGAATTTGCAACAGAGACCTTGTGCTCTACATGCCTGAGATATGGCTCTGTGTCCTCTAAGATAAAATATGCTAGCTCCTTATATATAAAAATCCATGAGTTTTCTGTGTTGAGCCTATATCCTAATACTGTTAAGCTCATCTGTTTATTGTATTATATTTTCATTAAAGTTTTCTATAAGCTTTGAAATGTTGTCTGGAAATAACAAGAGTTTTATTCATTTTATTTCAACTTGAGTGCATTTGTTTCCCTTTCTTGCTTTGCATACTGGCTTCAACCTCCAGGACCATGTTATAAATAGAAGCAGGGATAGCTGAGATCATTTCTGTGTTTGGAATCTTCAGTAGAAAGTATTGAGCCTTTCACTATTGAAAATCATACTGGCTTGTTTTTAACAGATTCAGGAAGTCCTCTCATTTTCATTTGTTGAGAGTTTCTGTGATGAATGGATGTTCAATTTCATCAAATGCTTTTTAAATTTTTTATAGAATTTATTTATTTATTTTGAGAGGTAGAGTTATGACAGTGAGAGGAAGAGATGGAAAGAAAGGTCTTCCATCTGTTGGTTCACTCACCAAATGGCCGCAATGGCCAGCAGTGAGCCAATCCAAAGCCAGGAGCCAGGAGCTTCTTCCCAGCCTCCCATGTGGGTTCAGGGGCCCAAGGGCTTGGGCCATCTTCTACCGATTTCCCAGGCCATAGCAGAAAGCTGGATTGGAAGAGGAGCAGCTGGGACTAGAACCGGCTCCCATATGTGTTACTGGTGCAGCAGGCAGAGCATTAACCTCCTGTGCCACAGTATGGGCCCCTCATCAAATGCTTTTAATAAATCTTTTAAAATAATGATATAACTTTTTTACATGTAGTGAATTAGAGTTACTGCTTTTGGCTTGTTAAATCGATTTTGCATTCCCAAGATAGTGGTGTTAAAATAAACTTTTAACTGTCGTTGAAGTTTACTCGTTAACTTTATTATTAAAAGTTGCACATGTGTGTTCATGAGGAATAATGGTTTTTATTTCTCGTTGAAAAATGATCTTTCTTCTCTGTTTTCTGAAAGAGTTTGTGTAAGATTGGTGTCACAGCTATCTGACATATTTGATAGAGTTTGCCAGAGATGCCTTCTGAGCCTGACATTTGCAGTATTCTTTATCAAAGAATTCAGTTTTTCTCATTGTGATACTTGTTAAAGTTTTCTCTTCATCTTAAATCTCTTTTGGTAATTTGTCTAGTTCAACTAGGTTATTAAGGGTATTGGTTTAGAGTTATATATGATATTTCCTTAATATGCTTTTAATGTCTAGGGCTGCTGTGGTGATGTGTCTGTCTCATTTATGGTTATTGATAATTTTTGCTTTCTGTTATTTTTCATGATCCTTTTGAATATAAATTTTCTTTACTAAAGGTTGCCAAAAACATTCTTGGAAAAGTTAATCTAAAATGTTTATATATTTTGTTGCAAAAAGTTTTGAAATCCATGTATAGTTTTTTTTTTTTAAACTACATTTTCCATAAACATTTTAAAGACCACCTCATCACTCATTTGCGGGGATTGCATTTTTGTAAAAAGTATTTATTGACTTGAGAGGAAGGGAGAAGGGAAAAGAGAGGAGAGAGGGAGACTGAGACCACGTTAGCAGATTAACTCCCCCAAATACACAAAGTAGTGGGAATTAGGCCAGGCCAAAGAGGAGGCTTGGAAGTCAATCTGTGTGTCCCATATGTGTGACAGGAGTCCAGTTTCCTGAGTCGTTGTCATTTTCTCTCAGGTCTACACTGGCAGGAAACAGGAGTCAGGAATCATAGGTGGAAATCAAAGTCAATACTCTGTTTGGGAGGTGAGCATCTTAACTGCTAAGCTGTATACCCATCCCCTCACTAAGCTTATCTTTTAATTCTCCTTTCAGTGAACTTTTTGAAGTACCCTTGTATACATTTTTGATTGTGTTATCTCCCCAATTAATTGACATTTTTGTCATGGTTAATCATCTAACCTTAACTTTCATGAAATCTGTTTTATCTTGCATTAGCATAGTCACTCGGCCTTCTTAATTCTGAATTTCTTCTCAGCATGACTGTTTTAATCTATTTGCTTGGAATACCTCTGTGTCTTTATTCTAAATACATTTTTTACAGGCAGCTTATAATTTTAAGAGCTTCATTTATAATATTTCTACCTCTTAATTGGAATGTTTGGGTTTTTAATATTTAGTATATTTGTTGATCCAATTGAGCTTGGGTCTAACCATTTTGTTGTTATTGTTCTATACTTTTCTTGATGGTTATTTTCTTCTCCAGTTACCTCTTTCCCAACTTTTTATTAGCTGTGTATTTTCAGAGTTCTGTTTCTATTTGCTGTTGGATTTTTTGCGCTGGTTTCTGCAGCATTTTTATCCATGGCCCTGCATACTATAATAAACATCTTTAGCTTTTCAGCTAATTTACAGTTAATAATTTATCACACCAAATGAAACAGAAATCCTTCAACTTTACCATCCCATATACTACTAACTTTCTGCCTTGATATTATAAATATATATTTATATATTCCAGACATTACAAATCCCAAAATAAAATAACTTTTTTAGATATTTACATACTTATAAAGAAAGGGAAAAGGGCATAGAGAAAAATAATTTTGTACATACTATGATATTTTCCAGTTTTGATTTTTAATTTTTAATTTTAATTCAGCTTTTAATTTTCAAGGACCTGAACTTCTGTTGTCATTTCATTTTTTTAAGTTATTTATTTATTTGACAGGTAGAGTTATAGACAGTGAGAGAGAAAGAGACAGATGAGAGAGAGACAGAGAGAGAGACAGAGAGACACTCCCCAGATGGCTTCTATGGCCGGCGCTGCACTGATCCAAAGCCAGGAGTCAGGTGTTTCCTCCTGGTCTCCTATGTGGGTGCAGGGGCCAAAGTGCTTGGGCCATCCTCTACTGCTTTCCCAGGCTATAGCAGAGAGCTGGAATGGAAGAGAAGCAAATGGGACTAGAACCTGGCACCCATATGGGATGCCGGCGCCGTAGACGGAGGATTAACCAAGTGAGCCACAGCCTTGGCCCCATCATTTCTTGAACTGAAATTCTGCTACCAAAAATTCTCTCATTTGCTTTTATGTGAATGTTTTTTTTCACTTTATCTCTATGCTTGAAAAGTGTTTCATTATAGAATTCTGGTTTGGCAGGTTCATTCTTTCAATGCTTTAAAGATTTTACTTTTACTTTCTTCTGGCCTTCATAGTTTCTAACAAGAAATTTACCATTAATTGCCTATTGTTTCTACATGATATATATTTCCCTTCTGGCTATATTCAAAATTTGCTCTTTATTTTGAGTTTCAACAGCATAACTATAATGTGCCTTGGCCCAATATATGACATATGACAGGGACACAGTCACTTTAGCCATAACCTGCTGCCTCCCAAGATATGCTTTATCAAGAAGCTGGAATCAAGAATGGAGATGCAACTCAAACTCAGGCACTTGGGTATGGGATGTGGACCTCGAAAGCAGCATCCAAACAGCTGAACCTCATAGCCATCTCTAGGAGGAATGTTTTAAATTCTCATCCACACATGATGGGATACGGTCACCAGTCAGAGAAGTGAATAGAGTTGGGAAATGCTCTCTCTTTCTCTTTGCTTTTTGGGATCTATTACTGTCTTTCATGTTTGTGGTTGCAAGCTTTATTTTTGGGTCCCAGTCCAGAAAATCTGCATGTTTTCCCTGATGTATTTCTGCCACCACTATGCCACTACCACATGCTGCTGAGGTTGCACTTAGTTCCAGTCTGAATGTGAAATTTTAGCCCCAGTTAATGGATGAAGTGACTAAAGTACAGAGTATAACTATTTGCACAATTGCAAATCTGCTGCTAAAAGTAAGACCAGCCACAATAAAAGTGACTCCAAAACTCATGTTCTTTTATTGTCACTCTTGCAATGATTACCTTAGAAGCTCAATATCAGTGATAATATTTTTATTCTCATTGGGACAATAATATATGTTATGCAAATTTTTCATAATATAAACAAGCATAAAGTGAAAATAATATCATTTGCATAATCACACGTTCTATTCCTGTTTTGGACTAGGTCCCATTTGACTTTTTTTTTTCTTTTTTTTTCTTTTTTATTTTTTGACAGGCACAGTGGATAGTGAGAGAGAGAGAGACAGAGAGAAAGGTCTTCATTTGCCGTTGGTTCACCCTCCAGTGGCCGCCACGGCCGGCGCGCTGCAGCCAGCGCACCGCACTAATCCAAAGGCAGGAGCCAGGTGCTTCTCCTGGTCTCCCATGGAGTGCAGGGCCCAAGCACTTGGGCCATCCTCCTATGCACTCCTGGGCCACAGCAGAGAGCCGGCCTGGAAGAGGGGCAACCCGGACAGAATCTGGTGCCCCGACCGGGACTAGAACCCGGTGTGCCGGTGCCGCAAGGTGGAGGATTAACCTGTTGAGCCACGGCACTGGCCCCATTTGACTTTTTATTCCTTTAGTCTTCGAAATGCTTTGCTATTTTATTAAAGAATTCTTAATAAATTTTAAATGTTTTCTAACATTGCATTATATGGATGTATGTGCATAATTAAACATTTCCATATAATTAGAAATTTAGAACATTTCAGTTTTTCACTCAGGAATGATTCTGAAGAATATATAGGTGTGTGAAACATTTATTATTTATTAATTATCTACTAAAATATACCTGTGAAACTTTATTGAGCCTATAATTATAAACAATCTTAAAACTGATTGCCACTAAAGATAAGTAAATTTCTCTCAAGTAAAATAGAACAGTATTTTCCAACATTAGTTTCTGACTAATTTTAAACTTGATGTTATTTATTTCACTTTTCAGATTACTTTACACTAGGAAGTTTATGAAATATTTAAAAAAAATAATTGGTCCCTTTTCTTTAATTTTTAGCTGAAAGAATAATAGTGCTTAAGATTATTTACCCTGGAATTAGATATAATATTAGTTTTAGTTCCAACAAAAAATATGCTGGTGAACAAGTTACACTGTATCATTAGTATGGATATAAATAGTATCTACCTGAAAATATTATTTCGAATATGCAATAAGATAATGTAATTAAAACATTCTGTGTGTCCTCAGACCTAGTAATTACCCAGTCAATATTTTCTGTTACTGTAGTACATCAAAGTCGAGAATCTCAGTCATTAGCATTCAAGACGTAAATACTACAGAGCTGAGAATTCAAGGCTCAAAAAGTATTGAATCCAGGATATGCTCTTTTTGCCTTAGTTTCAATTCAGTTTAAAACAAATCTTTTAGGTTTAATTTCATTGGGCATCCACCCAAGTGTTTTTTTATTATTTGTTTTTATTGACACACAATAATTAAGTACATATTTATGTGATACAATGTAATATTTTGATACATGAATACATTTTAATGATCAAATTAGGATAATTGGCATCAATCACTTAACATATACAAGATTTACTTGTAGTGTAAATATTTATAAGCCTTTCTTCTAGCTATTTAATAATATACAATATGTCATTGTTAACTACTTTTACCCTACTGTGCAATAGAACACGAGAAGGTTTATTTTTACAATAAGGAAAAAAATACTTTTTAATTCAATAAAAGTAAACCTTTCTGAGGTTTAATTTATTTTATTTTTAAGCATTATTTTTGTGAGAAATTCAATTAACTTTAAAGAAGAACCCAAGAATGATACATCTTTTTTGAGCACTTAGACATAACTATAACTTATGAGACATAAGAATATTCTTCACTTAATACACTAAAATGAAATAGATCTTTGAGAACAAGTTTTACTGTTAACTCTCATAAAGCAACTCTTTGAGGACAGAGGTCCTACATGGGAAGTTAGTGCACAGTGACTCCTGTTGTTAACTGAACAATTAACATTCTTCTGTATGAAGTCAGTGATCACCTTAGGCTCATGACATGAGCTGCCTAGGCTATGAAAGTCTTTTTTTAAAATTATTTTAATGAATACAAATTTCATAAGTACAACTTCAGGAATATAGTTATTCTTTCCACCATACCTGCCTTCCCACCCACAATCCTGCACCCCCTCCTCTCCCTCTCCCCTTGCCAGTCCCATTCTCCATTAAGATTCATTTTCAATTAACTTTGTACACAGAAGACCAACTCTATACTAAGTAAAAATTTCAATAATTTGCATGCACACATACACACACACACATAAAACTTTGAAGATTATTTTTACAGTTAACTCTCATAATACAACTCATTGAAGACAGAGGTCCTGCATGGGGAGTTAGTGCACAGTGACTCCTGTCATTAATTTAACAATTTACACTCTGATGTATGACAGCAATGACCACCTAAGGATCTTGTCATGAACTGCCAACACTGTGGAAGCCTTTTGAGTTCACAAACCCTGTCAGTATTTGGACAAGGCCTTAAGGAAAGTGGAAGTTCTCTCCTCCCTTTTGAGAAAAGTACATCCTTTTCTGATGGCCACATCTTTCCGCTGGGGTCAGATTCACAGAGATATTCTTCATGTAGAACATTTTTTGCCACAGTATCTTGGCTTTCCATGCTGAAATGCTCTCCTGGGCTTTTCAGCCAGACAAGGAAGCCTTAAGGGCTGATTCTGAGGTCAGAGTATTACTTAAAGCAATTATTCTATGAGTTGGTTGTGTGGACTCCTTCCCATATTGGAAGATTCTCTCCTTTTTATTTCTATCTATTCTTATTACCAGGCACTTGATCCTATTTATTGGATCACTTTAACACTTAAAATGCTATTTTTACCACCCAGCTTAAGGGGATTTGGGGCAGGTATGAAACTCAGACACTTTGTTATCGGAAGAGGGAGTCTTAAGTGCTTGACCAAATGCCACTTACATTGCTTTTCTTATATTAAAAATCCTAGGAAATACTTTATTATGAAGTACAGGGAATAAATAGAGTTGATACCTACATTTTTTTAATAATTGAAATGCCAGTTTTTTGTATGTTTTATATTCTGCATCAGCAAACTTGTATTTCAAATGATACCTTCTATAGTTTTGTCTTTTGAATACAAACCAATCCTTTGCTCAATGTCTAGTATTTCACATATCTCTATAAAAGGTGTGGAAACCCAAGAATTAACAAATCAGTTGTCCCGCACATCATTTTAACTTGTGGGACAAGAAATCAAACCCATCACTCAAGATGAAAAAATGGCACACAAAAGCCTTTGTGAAGGACTCCTGGGGATAGACAGTTTCATGATTAGATTCTGGTCAAATTTTCATAATAATCTCTAGTTCCACCCTTTGAGAGATTCTGCCTTTTCCATATCCTCCATGGATGTAGACAAGGTGAGATTTAGGGCAGATACCTTCTTTGTTGGGACCCAGGCAGCTTTATCTTCCTTTATTTCCTGCCTGAAGAAATTAGGAAAAAGGGGTTCTTCCCACTCTTGTGTGGTCACACGGTCTTTCAGTTCAAGATTATAACTTGTTTGGTAGCAGAGCCATCTTAATAATTTTGTAATCTTCCTATACTATATCAGGAAATCCCAAGTGTGAGTATCCACTCCCACAATTATTTATAATCTTGGTTTTCAGACACTGTATATTTCTTTGACAAATTATTTTGAGTTCATTAGCCTTCAGCAGGAGAGCTGAGTTCTTAAGCTCTGCCCCTGAATTACATTATCTATTTTTAAGATTTAATGTCAATTAGACATCCTCCAAAATCCAGGGCTGTTACTTTTAGCAAGTTAGTCCCCTGGTCAACAGAGTGGGTGCTATTATAGCGAATCAGAAGGGACAGGACATGGGGAAACACAAGGGGTGTTAATATGCTGGTAAGGAAAAGATTCACATCACTTCTCACTTTCCTGTGCTAGAAATCAATTACACCTAATTTTGAGATAATTGAGAATCTTGGTTATGTCCTCAGGATTGAAAAAAAAGTCATTTGGTGATGAACAAACTTACTCAAATACTAATTGAATAAGTTGTCAGAAATACGTGAGAATGCTAGTTCAACCCAGCCTTCTCAGGAGCATATTTTGTTTATTCTATGTTTTTTTTAGTACATTAAGTTGATGAATGTGAATATATATATATATATATATATATATATATATATATATTTCTGTTTTCCTACTTCAACATTAACTGCCAACAACAACAAAATAGGAAGAAGATAGAAGAGAAGAAAAGGAAAGAAAGGAAAGGAAAGGAAAGGAAAGGAAAGGAAAGGAAAGGAAAGGAAAGGAAAGAGGGAGAGGGAGAGGGAGAGGGAGAGGGAGAGGGGAGAGGGAGAGGGGAGAAGGGCAGGGGAAGGTGAAGGGGAGGGAGAGGAGGGAAGGGAAGGGAAAGAGTTGGGGGCCAGAATTGTGGTGCAGCAGGTTGAGCTGTTGCCTGGGACACAAGCATCCCACAAAAGTGCTGGTTTCGGGTTTCAGTGCCAGATGATCTACTTTTTATCAAGCTCCCTGCTGGTGCACCTAGAAAAGTAGAGGAAAATGACCAGAGGATTTGGGCCCCTGCACCCATGTGGAAGACCTGCATGGAGTTTCTGGTTCCTGACTTCAGGCCCAGCCTTGGCTGTTGCAGCCATACGGGGAATGAACCAGGGATGGAGGATCTGGCTTTCCCCACTCCCAGCCCCTGTATTTCTGCCTTTCACATAAACAAATAGGTTTGTTTGTTTGTTTATTTATTTATTTAAAGAAGAGATTAATGCTCTATATGTCGGTGTGTGTGTGTTCTTGCGCATGAGAGAGAAACATCTAGTGACTAACAAAACTCCAAATTAAAAAAAATAAAGAATGACTAAGAAACCTTTCAAATTATGGACTATAACACAGAAGAAGGGAGGACATTTGTCCTAACAGTTTAGATGCCTGCATCCCATATTGGAATGATTGGATTTGGTTCCAAACTCAGGCTGCTGATTCCAGCTTCCTGCTAATGCGGACTCTATGAGACAACAGGTGATGACCCAAGTGTATGGGTTCCTGCCACCCATATTGGAGACCTGAATTGAGTTCTCAGATCCTGGCTTCAACCTGGACCAGCCAAAGTTGTTGCAAGTATTTGGGGAGTGAACTAATAGATAGGAGCTCTATCTGTCTATCTGTCTAGCTGTCATCCATGTATCTATCTATCTGCCTCTCAAATAAATTTTCAAAAGTTAATAAAAAAAACACAGAAGAATTCTGAGGATAGATGAAAACATTTATAGATTCTCTTTGAGGCATAGAAATCTACCAGAATGAAAAATACATCCCTGAAGACAGTGCTGCCTTTTCTGGAATAATGAAATCTAGAGTCATGATGGGGTACACTGTTGAATGTGTCTCCACATGGAAGACTAGGAAACAGATTCTGAGAAGACAAGCAAACCACCAGTTCTAGCAGGATCCAGGGGGCACAAGTGATGGGCTAAGTAATATATATTTCAGTTGGCTTGGCAACCATTAATTGAGACAGCTGGAAGAAACAATTAAATGCTAAATCACCACAATGAGAAGCTGCAATATACAGAGTTGAACTGTGAATCACACAGCTCTCCAGCATATTCTGAAATGGGACTGTGGAGCAGAAATATGCCCCTAAACAGATGGAACCACTGATTTGATTAGAACCAGGTCTGAAATAACAACCCTAGATGTAAACTGCTACTGTTAAAATCTCTTTACCATGATTACTCTTTTGCCGCAATCCACCAGCAACCACTTCTACTGGATAGGACTCTCCTCTTCAAATATTTATACATAAGCCACACCAAAACCCTTAGAACTGTGGGAAGATACCATTAAAATGAGAGTTAATGGTCACAAAGAAACCAGAACTCTAACACAGAGCAAAAATTAGTATGATGTAAAATGTGATATAAATTGTATGCTGGTTTCTTTGTCTTCCTCAACAAGGATGCAAAGGATATACATTAAATAACAGATTAACCCATGGGAAAAATTGTTTGCATATGCCATTTAATTTTTAATTTTTAATTGATACATAATTTTTTTGTAGTATAATGTGTCAATACAAAATATGTTGTGTAATATTCAAATCAGGGTAAGTTAACCTATCTCCTCAAATGCTTATCATCTCTTTATGCTGAAAATATTTTCTTTTTTAGGTATAGAGTACATTATTATTATCAGTAGTCACCCTACTGTTTAATAGAACACTAGAACTTCTGGCTCCTATCGATAACAATATTAATCAATCTCTCCTCATCAATCCTGCCTCTCTCCTGGCCTCTGGTACTACTGTTCTATTCTTACTTTCTAGTGGAATCCAAAACGTGCTTTTAAAATAGTTTGAGACAAAATTCCTTTTGAAATAAGAGAGTAGTAAGTATAAGTTTTTAAGAGTATTTTAGTCAAATGGAATATGAAATGTATCAGTTACCTGCCATTTTTCTAAAGCTATCAATTTTTTGAAAAGATTTATTTCTTTGTTATCTTTTCTCCTAAATATCTGCTTCTCAATATTAAACACACAGTTCTTATGAAAACTGTTGTACCACTATTTCATATCAAATAATAATGTTAAGAACTCATTCAATTAACATTCCAGATTTTTTAAAAAATTACTTATTTGGAAGGCAGGGAGAAAGAACGAATGAGAGAGAGCACTTCGATCTGCTGGTTTACTCCCCAAATGCCTAAAATATCCTGGGCCAGGGTAGGCCAAAGCCAGGAATGGGTACCAGGGCCCAAGTCCTTGACCCTCATTGCTCCCTCTCCTGACATACACTGGCAGGAAGTTGGATCAGAAATAGAGCAGCCAGGACAAATCCAGGCTCTGTGATGTGAGATGTGGGCATCCCAAGTGATTTATAATGCACCACCCACCCCAGTTTCCAGAATTTTCTACAACAGGAATTCTCTTAACTATTAAGAAATTCTTAACTTTTTCAATGTAATGTCTCTTTAGATTCAGTATCATTAAACTATGAGTGATTTTTATAGCAAAATATTTTATGTTAATTTGATTTTTGTAAAAAGATATTCTCTTTTTACACTGACATTTTGGAATAATTATAAATATACGAATTCTGAATTAACTAGCATGCTTTTGTTACTGTTTTGTAATTTTATTGATGCTTCACTTCAGAAAATTACTTCTTACTAGTGGTAATGAGGGGTACATTTTCAGACAGTGAGCAAGGACTTCACTATGGGAGTTATTAAAATTGATACACCACTATTAAAACATGGAAAATCTATACCATTAATGTCCTGTAATTGTTAGTCATCATTAAGGAGTTAGAACATCATTATCATTACATTTCAGGTTGTATTCAAATGTTATCAGCTTTAAAGAAAATTAAGGAACAATTAGTTTATGTTTCTGAGCTGGGGAATGCAGGATTAAATATTTCTATATAAATAGTGAATTTTGAATTTTGTGGCACTGAAAGTTGCAGCTAAATAGAGCTCTTTGAAGCAGCTACTTCCCCCATATTCTCTGCCCCTGGGGGTTTCTAAATTATTTACAAGTTACTGTACTAAAGCACAAAGGGTATTAGTCATTATGTAGTTATTAACTGATTTCAAAAGGGTTGCAATGTATTCCAAGAATTGAATCTTTCTAAAATAGATCTAAGACTCTATAGAGGGCCGGCGCCGTGGCTTAACAGGCTAATCCTCTGCCTTGCGGCGCCGGCACACCAGGTTCTAGTCCCGGTTGGGGTGCCGGATTCTATCCCGGTTGCCCCTCTTCCAGGCCAGCTCTCTGCTATGGCCCAGCAAGGCAGTGGAGGATGGCCCAAGTGCTTGGGCCCTGCACCCTCATGGGAGACCAGGAGACGTACCTGGCTCCTGGCTTCGGATCAGCGAGATGAGCCGGCCACAGCGGCCATTGGAGGGTGAACCAACGGAAAAAGGAAGACCTTTCTTTCTGTCTGTCTCTCTCTCACTATCCACTCTGCCTGTCAAAAAAAAAAAAAAAAAAAAAAAAACCTCTATAGAAACAAACTCTCAAATAAGTTGCTAGTGTCATTTCGATGCAATCACTTATTTTATATTCCTTATGGCTCAGCAAATTTGTTTAGCTTTGTTCCTTATTTCTTTGGGTTTTCATTTAGTACCCTTATGATGGAAAGCAAAAAAAAAACAAAAAAATGGACTAGCATACTTGCTTCCCCAGAGGTGATTTCAGTGGGTACAGGCATCTCTTTGGGGATGTTAATCCTTTTCCTATATAGAGAATTATACTTTGAAGTTCCATCTCATTGGTAATAAAAGGTATTTTTACTTTCCACATTTTATCTGCAGTGGCATTGAGTGGCTTTTACTTCTCATTTGGAATAGAGCATAATATTCTGAGAGGCAGGACAGTACTTCCTTAAATCATATAGAATTAGATTATATATTTCATTTCTCTATGAGTAAAGATGAATATTTTCTAAGATTAGAGAAGGAAAAAAGTGCATGGCTCACAAAATTTGTGTTGGTTTGTATCTCTTTTCTATTATTCACTTAACTTGAAAGCATTCGTTTGACATTCTTGCATGTCTGCTAACAGCTATCATTGAATTCAAGAGAAACATGGATTATTGTCTATTCTTATTACTGAATTTTTTAAAAATTTGCTTTTTTCTTTGATACAATAGAGAAAATGTTTAAAGAAAAGCAAGTGAAATATTTTTCACATTTTGTACCATCTCCATGAGACAGATGATGGGATATTTCTCTAACTGACGGCAGAGTAAATCACCTCGTTTTCATTGTTTTCACAGTGTTGACCAACATGCTGCCTGCCCAGCTTCCCACTTCTGATTTAAACCCATGATTCAGAATGACTTTGGAGGGTTGTGATACTCATGGATTTATAGGGCACTTGGATGTGGGATTCTCATCACTGTACAGCAACCCTGTCATTTCTGTGACAGAGCCTGTTTGACTGGTTTGGGATTTATGATGGAAATAATTCAGAACAGAGTAATAATTTTCCCTTGGCAATTACACTACCATTTGGTACTTTGTCCCTAAGGGGAAAATGAATGTGCCGAGATCTATACATGAGTTTAGTAGCTCAATGTAAGGAACAAATCAAGGTCAGAATACAGACGCAAAACACATGGTTGCTGAGTTGTGATTGTGGTTCCTCAGTCTTACAGTTGTCTGCATCTGTGTGGCACTTTACAGTTTAAAAAATTCTCTTCCACTTCTTGTCTTTTAACTGTCACAATGACCCTGGAAATAAATACCACTTTACCATTTTAATTAATTAATGGAGAAGACAGAGTGACAGAGAGAAAGTGAGAGACACAGAGAGAAAGATATTCCATCCGCTGTTCAATAACCGAATAGCTGCAATAGCCTCACTTGGGTCACGCCAGAGTTGGGATCCAGGAACTCCATCCTGGTTTTTCCACATGGTGGCAGAGACCCGAGCACTTGGGTCATCATCTTCTTTTTTCTGAGACACAGTAGTAGGAAGCCAGATCAGAAATGGAGCGACTAGAACTCAAACTGTCACTCCTATGGGGTGCGGGTGTCATAAGCAGCAGTTTAACTTGCTGCATCGTGCTACTAGCCTCTCTGTCATTTTATAATGATGGAGGGGGTCAATTGACAATACTGCCTTTGTAGTGGATTTTTTGGTAAAGTTTTTTTTTTTTTTATTTGAAAGGCAGAGTGGCAGGGAGAGAGAGAAGACAAGACAGAGAAGACAGAGGGGGACAGAGAGATTGAGATCTTCCATCCATTGGTTCACTCCCCAAATGACTGCAGGGGCCTGGGCTTGTCCAAATCAAATCCAGAAGCATGGAACTCCATCATGGTCTCCCATGTGGACTACAGGGACCCAAGTATTTAGGTCATCTTCCACTAATTTCCCAGGTGCATTAACAGGGAGCTGGATTGAAAGCAGAGAAGCTGGGACTAAAACAGGCACTCTTAGTGTAGGATGCCAGCATTGCAGGCAGCAGCTCAACCTACTATACCACAACACTGACCCAGTATTGCCTTTTTTGAAGCTTTTTATTCAGCAAATATTTTAAGCATATGCCTTATGAAGACCTCATGATACATACAGTGAATACAGGGATAGATAAGACTTAGTCTAGGGTTTTTCTTCTAAGTGTTTACTAGGAAGTATTTCAAATGTATACAAACTGTGACCAAACAGTGTAATTGAAGTTTCTGTATCCTCTGTACAATTGTATACTCACAGTCAGTCCTATTTCACTCACAGTCTCATCTATCTTAGTCTGTTTTCTGTTGCAGTAAAGCTATCATACCTGATACTGAGTAATTGATAAAGAAGTATGCTTTGTCTCAGAGTTCTAGAGGCTAGGAAATCCAAGAGCATAGTGCCAGCATCTTCCAGGCTTCTGGTGAAGGCCTTGTGCTGTTGCTTGCATGTATGGTGGGAAAGGTAGAAAAGGAGGAAGAGGAGAGAGGGTGCTGTGTGAGTGAGAAAAGGGAACCCAGCTGCCAAGATAGCCAACTCATTCCCGTAAGCCAGATATTCATCTACTCATGGTGATCCTTCCCTAAGATCCAGATACCTCCATCTACCAACAGTGCGATATTGAGGAATCAAAATTCCAATTCACAGATTTATGGGATTCTCTATAAGCATAGCATTGTCCAATTATTCATGTTATTTTAAAGCAAATTTTAGACACAAAATCAATTTCTTAAAATAATATCACAGGTATCTCTGAAAATGATTACTTTTAAGCATGGCTATCAAAAATTTAACATCTCCAGGCCGGCACATTGACTTAACAGGTAAAGCCACGCCCGGTATGCTGTCATCCCTTTGGTGTTTGTGTGATTCACGCTGCTCCACTTCTACCCAACACTCTGCTACTGCACCTGGGAAAGCAGTAGAAAATAGCCCAAGTACTTGGGCTCTGCACTCATGTAGGAGACCCAGATGAAGCTCCTGGCTTCAGCTTGGCCCAGCCCCACCCATTGTAGCCATCTGGGGAGTAAAGCAACAATGGAATATCTCTCTGTCTCCCTTTCTCTTCATAACTCTTACAAATTAAGAAAAAAAAACCTAAAGTTATTTGAATATTAACCAGTCACAGATCAATAACATCTGTGGATCCTGATTCAAATTGTAAAAAAAAAAAAAAAAAAAAAAAGACATTTCTGACACTTTTGGAACTGTAGACACTTCCTGAATGTTTGTTGTTATTGAGGAAAAGATAAATTTTTCTTCTACTTTTTAAAAAAGATTTATTTCTTTTTAAGATTATAGCAAGTGACAAGCAGAGACAAAGAGAGAGGCCTTCCATCTACTGGTTCACTCCCCAAACAACCAAAACAGCTAAGGCTGGGCCAGGCTGAAGTCAGGAGCTAGGAGCTTCTTCTAGGTCTCCCACATAGGTTTAGGGGCCCAAGAAAGTACTTGGGCCATCCTCCACTGCTTTCCCATGCACATTAGCAGCCAGGACATGAACCAGCACCCATATGGGATGCTGGTGCTACATGTGGCAGCTTAAACCAATAAACCACAATGCTGGCCCCCAAATTTCTTTTCAACTGTGTTTTTTCCCTTTCCCTCTTTAGCATTTCTTTCCAAATCATTTGGTGAAGAAAGCTGTTTTTTCTATATGATTTCCAACAGTCTGGACTTTACTGATTTCATCCCCACTGGGCACTTTTATGTGTTCTTCTGTCCTCCCTCTTACCTGTGAGTTGGTAATTGAGTCTGTAGACATGATCTGGTATAGTTGTAAATTACTGGAATGATTATGTAGAGTTGACACTCTGTTAACACATAAAATAAATTGTTCTCTCTTTTTATGTTACTTGTAATTATTGCTATTTAATGACTTTGCCATATAAGGCCCCAAAAATGACCAAAGGCTTAAAGGTTTATCTATGGTGAATCCACTAACACTCACATTTCAAGGTCACAGCCATGGATCAAAGTACTCCCTCCATGTCCACATCTTGTTTTCCTCATCAGGCCTCCAAGGATTGCTCCCATTTGATATCCTTCACAATCTTCTTCTCAATTTACATTTCCTAAAAGAGGTGAAGGGGAATAAAAAATTACTGTCAGAACTTTTCAGAATAATAGTAAGAATATCATGGGCTTAGTGCAAAAAACTGGGTTCAGAAACTAGCACCACCCTTATTTGCAAAATGAGCCTGAGGAGGTTTCAACCTCAGTTTTGATTATAAAATGGGACTAGTAATATTAAGTAATATTACCCACTTCAGAAGATAGTATTGAGGATTTAGTAACATGCATGAAAAGCATTGGCTTTGTAGAGACACACAGAGAGGACTAAATCAGTGTTGGGCATCACAATAAACTCTCATCTTCATAAAGTCCTCTGATTTCTTGGCTGGGACATGGTACTGTTTGATAAAGGCTGAAGACATTTGTTATAACCTTTAGTTCAATAATTCTAATACAGATATTCCATCAAAAGATAATTGGAACATTGTACATGACATTGCATATGTAAAAACATTGTACATGACAATGTTTTAGCCCTATCCTTATGATATGACAAGTGTATAACAACCGAAATCTTCCCAACAAAATAGTATTAAAATCAAAGGCAATTAGGAATAATTTTAACATGCAAAGTTATTGTAAGTTAATTCTGTAAACTTTTCTGTGAGGTATAATAAAAAACTATCTACAATTATAAAAAGCAAAACTTCTGACATAAACGTTAGACTGGCAGAGATAAACCTAGTTATTTTTAAATGATTTTCTTTGAGTAATACTTTTTTCTCTTTTCTAGTTTCTTGCTATTCACACATTTCTCTAAAAAGCAGCAATATAGGACGTTAAAGCTTCACTGATTTATGGGCCTTTAGGTTAATGATTTGATGTCTTGATGGCAGTAAACTCAACCTTTGCAAAATCTTGCTGGAATTTTTTTATTCCTTTTGCTCCCATGTGGCTCTTTAGATCATTAGAAAACTTCACTGCCGAATAAGCAGAATTCTCTACTAGTTTGAGAATTGTATTTTACATGGAAATCATAAGTTACTGGATAATTTTCCTATATTAAATTCAGGCTATTTTTATATTCAAATCTGTACTAACTCTGCCAATTAATCCAAATTTGAATATACAGTTTCTTGTACATAAAATATATATTCATTCATTGCAGAAATGATTGATCGGTGAATCGTTTCATACTAAGGCTGCTTTTGACAGTTAAAAAACAATAAATAATGTGTGGTTAAGCTGATGGAATTTTTTCTGATATTACCATAAAGAATTTTTCTAAAACTAATCTCATGCATGGCTTATGCTCAAAAATTTTGGTCCCTGCTCTTATGTCATCTATTTCACTTACTAGTGCATTTTTTTTTTTGTTATAAGCTTCCTTTGTCTAGTGAGAAAGGATCAACCAGGAAACCATATTTCAGTTCATTTTCATCATGAAAGACCACGTGGCACATTTGAGTTTTTTTACACAGCAATCAGAATCACGCCTTTAAAGCATAACTCATGTCATTTCCCAGCTCAAAAACTTGCAGTGCCTTCAATCATACATAGAAAAAAAAATCTGGGTTCCCAGTGTGCAATCAAACAACCCAAACACTTCCGTACGCCTCTGTTCACGTAGTTCCCAAAGACCTTGTGTGTTTCTGCTCTGTGTCGGTGCAGAAGCAGTAGTCATCTGCAGGACCACTGTCCCCACTAAGTTACCTTCAGATGAGAGGGAGGACATCAGCATGGTGTAGGGCATCCAAGTTTTGGAAGTGTGACAGAATAAAGGAATCCTCTCCATCTGTATTGAATTCTCAGGGGTACTCTGATATTTGTGTTGTCTCAGTTTCAGTTGAAGAACTGAAAAGAAGAGTAGCTGAGTGGCTTGCATTGGGAAAAGCAGATAATAAATCTGAAAATTAGAATGATTCAAGGGACTAGTACTGTGGCATAGTGGGCTAAGCTTCCGTCTGTGGTGCTGGCATCCCATAAGGACACCAGTTCTAGTCCCGGCTGCTCTTCTTCTGATCCAGCTCTCTGCTATGGCCTGAGAAAGCATTGGAAGATGACCCAAGTCTTTGGGCCCCTGTGCCATGTGGGAGACCTGGAAGAAACTCCTGGCTCCTGGCTTCAGATCAGCTCAGCTGTAGCTGTTGTGGCCATTTGGGGAGTGAACCAGCAGATGGAAGATCTTTCTCTCTGTCTCTCCCTCTCTCTGTAACTGTATCTCTCAAATAAATTTTAAAAAATCTTAAAAAAAAAAAGAATGATTCAAGCCAAGCAAAAGTCTGAACTGAGAAGGCTGCATGCCAATGAGCTGTTCTTTGAGAATGATGTTAAGTAAGGAAGTATATTCTATGGCTAAGCAGGTAGAAGAGAAAGGCACAGTGATTAAGAAGCAGGACACGCTTTATGAAGAGCACCTGGATAGACTGGTAGAGAGGTGTGGACTCCTTGGCACCTGGATAGACTGGTAGGGAGGTGTGGACTCCTGGGTACTTGGATACACTGGTAGAGAGGTGTGGACTCCTGGGCACCTGGATAGACTGGTAGGGAGGTGTGGACTCCTGGGCACCTGGATAGACTGGTAGAGAGGTGTGGACTCCTGGGCACCTGGATAGACTGGTAGGGAGGTGTGGACTCCTGGGCACCTGGATACACTGGTAGGGAAGTTTGGATTACTGGGCACCTGGATAGACTGGTAGAGAGGTGTGGACTCCTGGGCACCTGGATAGACTGGTAGAGAGGTGTGGACTCCTGGGCACCTGGATACACTGGTAGGGAGGTGTGGACTCCTGGAATCACCACTGAAATATTTGAAAGTGGCTCATAAGTTGGAAGTAAAGTGCAACTGGGATGAGTTTCACCTAGTCTGTGCTGATCTACAGGCCCAAATGCTCCAGTATTACTACCAGACTGTCAGCTCATCTGTGATCCATGAGTACATGCACTGTGTTCATCAAACCAAGTTGACCATGCATGAGAAGAATTCCAGAAGTGGAACTCTTTCTTTCCTAGTAATCAAATAACTAACTCCTCTAAGACCATTAAAGAGAAAAACTGGGATGGGCAGTATGGTGGAGAGGTTAAGATCCCACTTGAGATGCCGAATACTACATAGAAGTGCTAGGGTTCAAGTCTCCACTGTGTTTCTGATCCAGTTTGCTCCTAGTGCATACCCTGGGAGGTAGCAGGTGATGTCTCAAGTACCCAAATTCCTGCCTTCCCCATGGGGGACCCATACTGAGTGCTAGACTCCTGGCTTCAGTATGGCCCAGCTCTGGCTGCTGCAAGAATTTGTGCAATAAACTAGCAGATGGAAAATTCCTCTGTGTGTGTCTTTCTGGTTTTTTAAAATATGCAATGTTTATTTGTCAAACAGATAAGAATACCTACTTTTTATTCAAAAGTTTTGTTGAATATTGAGTGAAGATCCTATACACAGTGATGATTCAGTAATCACCACTGACTCCATTTTTGGACAAAAAGACATTTAATCTTCCTGTCTTTAGTAATTGCTGTTTTAATATACTTTGTGAGTGCTCCTAGACTTTTAAAAACATTTTATTAAAATATAGTATACACACTATGATGTGCATGTAAGTATAACTGTCAATGAGTTCTTTGGTCTTCTGAACATCCTCATAACCAATACCCAAATTAGGAACAAAGTATTAGCGGCCAGCACTGTGGCATAGCAGATAAAGCTACCTCCTGCAGTGCCGGCATTCCATATGGGCGCCGGTTCGGTTCAAGTCCTGGCTGCTCTGGTTCTGATCCAGCTCTCTGCTATGGCCTGGGAAAGCAGTGAAGATGGTCCAAGTCCTTGGGCCCCTGCACCTGCATGGGAGACCCAGAAGAAGCTCCTGGCTCCTGGCTTCAGATCAGTGCAGCTCTGGCGATTGCGACCATCTGGGGAATGGAAGACCTCTCTTTCACTCTCTCACTCTCTCCCTCTCTCTCTCTCCCTCTCTCCCCCTCCCTCCCTCCCTCCCTCCTTCCCTCCCTCTCTCCATCTGCCTCTCTGTAACTTTGCCTTTGCCTTTCAAATAAATAATCTTAAAAAAATGTATAACTAGTATCCCAAGAGTCCTCACTATTACTCCCCACCCATTTCTTTGTTTTAAAGAGTGAAATAAGACTTTACAGTCATTTACATGGTATGATTCAGTGAAACAATATTTATAACTATAGACGAATTCATCTGAAAGCCAAACAGTTTTTTTTTTATTTGACAGGTAGAGTTATAGACAGTGAGAGAGAGAGACAGAGAGAAAGGTCTTCCTTCCATTGGTTCACTTCCCAAATGGCCACTACAGCTGGTGCTGCGCCGATCCGAAGCCAGGAGCCAGGTGCTTTTTCCTGGTCTCCCATGCTAGTGCAGGGGCCCAAGGACTTGGGCCATCCTCCACTGCCCTCCCAGGCCATAGCAGAGAGCTAGACTGTAAGAGGAGCAACCAGGACTAGAACCCAGTGCCCATATGGGCTGCCGGCACCACAGGCAGAGGATTAACCAAGTGAGCCACGGCGCCAGCCCAGCCAAACAATTTTTATCTTCTTTCTTTTCATATATTAACTATCACAAATAAGAAAAAAAATATGATATTTTTCTTTTTGCATCTGGCTTATTGCACTTAGCATAACGATCTCCTGTTGTATCCAGTTTGTTACAAATTTCAGCATTTGATTCATTTTAATGGCTAGGTAACATTTTTTTCACCTAGTCATCAGTTAATGGACATATAGGTTGATTTCATACCTTACCTATTGTGAATCAAGGCCTGCTGTAAACATAGGAGGGCAGATAACTCTTTCATGTACTGTTTATATATCTTCGGATATACTCCCAGGAGTGGGATGGCTGGGTCATGTGATAGGCCTATTTTAAGTTTTCTGAGGAATCTTCCATAATGGTTGTACTAGATTATATTTCCCACCAACAGTGTATTAGGATATATTTCCTCCACATCTTTGCCAGCTTTTATTATTTTTCTATTTTTGGATGATAGCCATTCTAAGTGGGATAAGTGGGTACCTCATTGTGGTTTTTATTTTCATTTCCCTGATGGCTAGTGAGCCTGATCATTTTTTTCATGTGTCTGTTGATCATTTTCATTTTCTCCTTTGAAAAATACCTGTTCATATACCTTGCCCATTGTAACTGGGTTGTTTGTTTTGTTTGTGAGTTTCTTGAGCTCCTTATATATTCTGGAAATTAATCCTTTATTGGAGGCGTAGCTTGCAAATATTGTCTTCCATTCTGATTGTTGCTTCTTCACTTTGTTGACTGTTTCCCTTACTGTGCAGAACCTTCCTAGCTTGATGTAATCCCCATTGTCTATTGTTGCTTCTATTGCCTGTGCTTTTGGGGTCTTTTTTCTTTTTTTTTTTCTTTTTCTTTTTTGACAGGCAGAGTTAGCCAGTGAGAGAGAGAAAGAGGAACAGAAAGAAAGGTCTTCCTTCCATTGGTTCACCCCCTAAATGGCTACCACAGCTGGCACACTGTGCCGATCAGGAGCCAGGTGCTTCCTCCTGGTCTCCCATGCAGGTGCAGGGCCCAAGCACTTGGGCCATCCTCCACTGCCTTCCTGGGCCAGAGCAGAGAGCTGAACTGGAAGAGGAGCAACCCAGACAGAACCCAGGGCACCGGCGCTGCAGGCGGAGTATTAGCCAAGTGAGCCGCAGCACCGGCCTATTTTGGGGTCTTTCTCAAGAAAGCTTTCTCTAATTACTCTTGTGGAGTTTCTCCTATGTTTTCCTTTAGCAGTTTGAGAATTTCAGGTCTTAGATTTAGATTCTGGATCCACTGTGAATTGATTTTTGTATGGAGTGTAAGGTAAGCGTCTTTGTTCAAATTTTTGCATGTGGTACTCCAGTTTTCCCAATAACGTTTGTTCAAGATCTCCTTTTTCAGGAAATGATTTTAGTTCATTTGTCCAAGATTAGTTGGTTGTAGATGTGTGGATTAATTATATCTGGGGTTTCTCTTCTGTTCTACTGGTCTATATGTCTGTTTTTATGCCTGTATCAGGCTGTTTTCATTATAACAGCCCTGTAGTGTGTCTTGAAATCTGTTGTGATGCCCCCAGCTTTGTTTTTGTTGTTTAAGATTGCATTGATTATTCGTGGTCTTTTCTGTTTCTGCATGAGTTTTAGGATTGTTTTTTCTAGATCTGTGGTATATGTCTTTGATATTTTGATTGAGATCACATTGAATCTATAAATTGCCTTGGGTATTAGGGACATTTTGATGACATTAATTCTTCCAATCCTGAAACACAGAAGATTTTTCCACTTTTATTTGTCTTCTTTCATTAATGTTTTGTGATTTTCATTGTATAGATCATTCACATTCCTGGTTAAATTTGTCCCAAAGTATTTAAATTTTTTGTGAATGGGACTGATCTTACAAGTCCTTTCTCAGTAAGAGTATTGTTGGTATATTAGAATGCTAACCTGTTTTTTTGAGACTTATGACTAATTTATTTATTTTATTTTAGTTTAAAGAACACTTATTGAGCAAGTATTTTGTGCTTGGTTTTGAAGTAAGCTAGGAAGATAAAAGAGATTTATAAAACATACTTTATTTTCTCAAAGATCTAAGTCCTGTGAGTGACAAAGAAAACATTAAGATAAACCTACAACACATATCATAATAATTATTATGAATAGAGGTGTTGGGTCCAGTGAATATCTGCCTTAGTTGAGTAGAGACAGGATTCCTGGAAGAAAGGAAGCAACAAGAGACCATGAGAAGTCTTTCTGTGCAACTTTCCACATTCATAATTTTCTGGCACTACAGTATATAACTTACTTTTTAATCTCTGCAGACGATAGTTCACAATGCCCAAATCATATTTTTATCCCTCTTGCAACTGGCCAAATGGACCACTGGTTGAAAGAAATACCTTCCTCATTTTTTTTTCCTATATTACTCCAAGGACTATTGGGATTTCTAATCTTTGCTATAGGATCTTCCTATATGAGCATCTAAGAGTCTTTCAATAATGAGTAATGAAGAATTAAAGATAAAACCTAGTAAACTTCTTAATTAAGCATTTCAGCAAGTGCTTTAAAACCTATGCTCTAAGGGACAATGATAGTATCTTCTGCATATATTGTGAAATATACAGTAGCCTATTTACTGGCTTTAAATGAATATTCAGTTAATGAAGACTAGAGTCTGGTAGAACTAGAGTATGGAATGGACTGAAGAATCTGAGGATTGTGCTTCCCTACCTACCTAAGTTTCAAACATCCAGTAATTGATTGCTTTTAAAGAAAGCTCACAGAAAAATAGGTTAGTATTTATAATCCACTCAAATGAATAGATTCAAGAGCTAATATTCACAGTATTCAGTATGGCTTCTAAAAAACAGTTCTGGATCTTGGGTGAAAACAAAGTCAGCTACAATCAGCATTTCAGCATCAGCTAATATAGTCTTATTTTGGTTTTCTTCATATAAAAACACTGATATATGCCAAAAGCTATATTTCACTCAGGTAAATTGGAGAAGGAAAAGAAAAAGCAGGGAAGGCTATGTGTAAGAGAGGCAGGGATGGTAGGAACAGCTGTATAAATGCATTCGGAAATCTTTTGTTTCTTTAATAGTTTTCATTTCCTCTCTCATTTGATTCTTGAATCATTTCTTACTCCCATCCCCACCCTAACAGCAGAGAAGATAGATACCATTTACAACTCTTCCCAAAACATTAAGGCACACTTAATTATACATGAAATATTCTTTACATTTGCTCATTTTTTGGCCATTTTCTGAGCAACATTTCCCTGTGATGATGCAAATTTAGGGAAACTACTTTTCAGCATCAGGACCTAAATGGGCTCCCTACCGGGCTGATTACTTTGAACTAATGTAGTGTTCCATTCACTGGATTGCATGCACTTTCCCTATATTGATTACATTATCAGTAGTAGTAATCACAGATATCATTACCAGCCAATTACATAAACACATATCTAAGCTAGGTAACCAGTTCGCTAATATTTTCTCTAACAGTTCTTAGTTTTGTAATGAAGCTGATCACCATGCTCTTGTCAATTAAGTATAGCTACATATTTTGATTTAGTATACTTAAATACAAGCATATTGGATTATATAGTAGGTAATTACTTACAAATATTGGTAATTAAGTGAAATGAGGGCAATTTAAGTGTAGTCTGTTATTTGAGGATTGCATTAGAAAAGTTTAACTACATTAAAAAATTGACTCAAGCATGCATTAGGATAAAATGCAATCGAAATTATTTCTTGCTGACATGCAGTATTGGATATAGAAGTTATATTGGTCATTCAGTTATTTAGGAAGTCAGGTGGATTTTTGACATTTCTCATATAAGACTTCCAAGGTCTCCTGAAAGATTCATTTCAGGAAAAAATGAATTTAGAGTTGCTAATGGGAGGCTTCTGTAGGCTAACAGTAGGGCTTATTTATATTCTTGTGGTTGAATCTTGATCAAACAACCATGCTTAAATACCAGAAAGACTGGGAGTAATAGTCTATCCTAGGAAAAGAAGTAAGATACAGGTTCTGCCATTGTAGGAGTCACAACACAGAACTTGCTTCATTTCTCTATTTGAACAATACTTTCATTTTTTAGCAGTTTCTTTTGAGTGGTTTTTAAATTTTTGTTTGAGTGGCAGAGAGAGATAATGAGCACTCCAATGCACTGGTTCACACCAACATGCCTGCAAAGACTGGGAGCTGGGAACTCAGTTCAGGTTTCCCATATCAGTGGCAGGAATCCAACCACTTGGACAACCACTGCTGCCTCCCAGAGCCTGAACTAGTAGGAAACTGGAATCAGCAGCCAATGCCAACTGAGATGCAGGCATCCAAACTGGTGGCTTAACTCCTGGACTGAACACCCACCCCTTTTTCATGAATTACTTTCCTTTACTTGTCTTGTTATTACTTGAAATGTCTATCAGTATAGCTTTGCGTCTTTGTGTTCTTTACACCATAGCAGATATCGTAGGAGGCCTAGATCATGTCCTGTCTCTTAAACTTGTACATGCTAAGCAATTAAAGAATGAAGACTATAAAGTATTTTCAGGTTTTTAAACAAATAAATTATACTCATATGATTGTAATTATTTCTCAGAATATTTCATTTGTAGATATATAGTTTTTGAAGTACAAAGACTGTCTTCTGGCTCAGCCTTCTAATTTCATAGACAAGAAATATGAGGGCTGGAAAGATAAATCATTTGTCTAATTGTGCTAGCAGTGTTATTGTTATAGCGAGGTTCGGGATCTTTCTTCAGTTTTACTCTCTTTACTTTCATTATTTGTCATCTTTTTGCTTGTAGTCAGATTGCTCTGAAAGGATAAGTCATGAAATAATATCCATCCATGAATAGAAAAAAAATAAAACATAATAATTTGTGATTGACACAGGATTGTCATGTTTAAACCTATGGAAAAATAGATGCAAACAACTGTCCAGATTTTTCAAACATATTTGAAGATTTGCAAGATGTTAGCTGTTTATGAAGGTTTTTTTTTTTTCTAAATAAGTGTTACTTTTACTGTTTCTTCAACAAAATAACAGTAACTTCTAAATAAATCTTCAACTTTGATATGATATAATCCACGGCATGTTAGAGGAAGTAAATATAATCACTATGCTAAATAATATTTAGAATTAAATGTTTAGTGGAGACAAATCATAAAATACTGGAAGCTGTATTTCGTTTAAGAAAAACTGATCATTTTAAATTAAAAATTGCATTCTGGATCCAGCATTTTGGCGTGGTGGGTAAAGCCACTGACTGCAATGTCATCATCCCATATGGGCTCTGGTTCATGTTTGGGCTGCTCTGCTTCCAATCCAGTTCCCTTCTGATGGCCTAGGAATGGCAGCAGAAGATGGCCCAAATACTTGGGTGCCTGCCACCCATGCGGATACCAGATGAAGCTCCTGGCTCCTGGCTTCCTCCTGGCTCAGCCATGGTCATTGTGGCCACTTGAGTAGTAAACCAGCAGATGGATGACCTCTCCTTCTCTGTCTTTCCCTCTCTCTTTCTGTAATTCTTTCAAATAAATAAATAAATAAATAAATAAATCTTTTTTTAAAAAAAATTCATTCCTCTTTAGTGGGTAAGAAACCCATGAAAGGAAAATGACACTATTATTCAGATGCTGTACTAGGTAAGTGATAGCTGTTCATATAATTATTATTGCCAAAGACTAATTTATTGCTATTTCTACAAGGATGTAAATAGTGAAAAGTAGTACAAATCTAGATGTACTTCAAATCATTCAAACGTGAGGGAATTTTGAAATTATATGAAATGTGGGCTTATGTCTTCATTCTTATTTACATCAGATATTAACTATGGTTGATCTTGCAACCATGGTTGAATCAAAATCATTTCAGTGGCATGCATTCTTTTGTCTTAATTCAAAGAAAGCTAGAGCACAATCTTCAGAATTGGTTTTTTTATGAACATTATAAACACAGCTGTAAGCTAATATTCATTTGCAGAGTAATTTTTGCTTTTCACATTGAATAAGGACTAAATAATCAGGCAAACTTACTTTAAGTGAAAATGAGAAAATGCTTTGCTTCTTCCCTGTCCATCTTCCACCATGTGCAGATACTGTGTTTTACAATAGCATGAAATGCAGATAAGAGGGATATAAGCTTTGGTCACTGTTCCCTGTGTTAAAATCTGCATTCCATTAATTATTGTCTTAGTCTGTTTTGGGTGCCTTAACTAAATAGCTTAGAGTGGGTGATTTATAAATAGTAGTAATTTTGCTCATGGTTCTGGAAGCTGAGGAGACCAAGGTCAAGGTGCCAGATTGTGTCTATTTCAAGGTGGTATCTGTTGCTAGGACCTCACATGGCTCTGTGCAAAAGGAGTAGGGGAGTTCATGTGAGTCTCTTTGATAAAGGCACTGATCCCATTCATGAGGCTGGAGCCCTCATTGAGGACTTAAATCATTGCCCAAAGGCCCAACCTCTCAATAGTGTAATATTGGGTGTTAGGTCCTAATATATGAATTTAGGCTACACTAACACTCATACTGTGCAAGTATTAATGTAAAAAAACAGCAATATACATAGTCACTGTATGCAGCAGAAACATGAAGGCTAAACCATATTTTAAATGATTATATACATTGTCATTGAATATTACTTTTATAAGGATTTAAAATGTAATCTGCTGGAAAATAGAGAAATACAATATCTTTTGGCTCCTTTTATGGATATAGCCTTTAATTCGTAGACAATATGTATTCAGATAAATTTAAGACTACATCTTAACATTTTTGAAAAACACCTGATATTGGTCCCCATGGTGACATAACTCCTATGTTGAAGAAAAAAAAAAAAAGGCAGGTTTTTTTGTACTTTTTTATTTGGACTCTGAAAATCTGTGAACTTTAAAAAAAAAAGATTTCTAAAAATGCTTATATTGTAATCTAATATGGATACACGCCAAACTGTAAATTGACATTAATTTATTCATGATTTTGAAAACAACACGTAGTAAATGTCATTATACAGAGTTACATAAGAAGTAAAGAGAATACATTGAGAAACTGAAATTACATTTTAATAATCAATTGTTTTCAATTAATTATTTCTTCAAAAGAGCTTCTGTGAAAGAAAATACCTAGGGTTGGTTTTGTTCAAATTCCATAATTCTTTCCTTTTTACAAAATATGCATTCTGGTGTTTTTGTATCCATGCAAATTTTTTACTCTCCAAGTCTGTATACGTTAAGGGGCATTGACATCCTAAGTAGGGCTATATTTAAAAAGTGAGTAATTTTATTTTTCTGTACTACTGAGTATGCTTTCTTTACCGTGTGATGAATCTTGCTTTTTCTTTTGTTTGCATAAGTAAAATCTCCATTTTTGCATCATCATGTATCTTTTGTGCATATAATTAACATTAGCTTTTTTTAACTGCAGGGCTGGCTATTTGCCTCAGAATATTCCCCTGGAGATTATCAGATACTTGTCTGAAGAGAAGGATTTTCTTCCTTGGCACGCTGCCAGTCGAGCTCTTTATCCTCTGGATAAATTACTGGACCGCATGGAGAACTACAATGTCTTCAATGTAAAAAGATATAATTTCTTCTTTCTAATTTTCAGAAGCTAAGCTGTTTTCTCATTATCTGTTACATGCTACTGATCCTCAGTTACTTCCGTTCTCTCTTCTACTTTGTTATCATTTTTGTCCTGGTTTCTATGCAGCCTTGATGACAATTATCTGAAGAAGATGTTTAATACAAGCCACCTTTTGTTCTGGCCTAAAAGTGTCAATTAAGCTTAAACGCTTCAGAATTTAAGAACAAATATACATGGCAAATCCTTCAAGTTCAAACTTTCTTAGCAAGAGTTAAAGGGCTCTGTGTTCACAAAGGACTCCACCTGGGTAGAAGGATTCCAAAGATCTTAACAGAATAGAGAATATTTCGTAAAGATTCTTAGTCATTATTTCTATCCAAAAGGGCATGGTGAATTCAATTCACTTCCTTAATTAACAAGGATAAGATCAACATTGAGGCAAGAATCCCATTCATAATTGGGTCCTAGGGGATAGAGGAGAGCAAACAACAGATAATCCAAATGGGCATGAAGACATGACAAACATTCCAAAATGTTACCTGACCAGAGCTTCCAGGCTCGAAGTCCAATAAACCAAAATGGCACTGCTGACCTCACCTAATCTGATTTAATAATATTTTGAATAAGATTAAGATTAGATAGTACTGATAAACTTACCACATTGCTTTCTTCCACCTTTGTGCACTATTTATTTCTCCTCTGTTATTTTAAGACCCTTCCTTGTGTCTTTTTTTTTTTTTTTTTTTTTTTTATTTTTGACAGGCAGAGTGGACAGTGAGAGAGAGAGACAGAGAGAAAGGTCTTCCTTTTTGCCATTGGTTCACCCTCCAATGGCCGCCGCGGTAGCGCGCTGCGGCCGGCGCACCGCGCTGATCCGATGGCAGGAGCCAGGTGCTTCTCCTGGTCTCCCATGGGGTGCAGGGCCCAAGCACTTGGGCCATCCTCCACTGCACTCCCTGGCCACAGCAGAGAGCTGGCCTGGAAGAGGGGCAACCGGGACAGGATCGGTGCCCCAACCGGGACTAGAACCCGGTGTGCCGGCGCCGCAAGGCGGAGGATTAGCCTAGTGAGCCGCGGCGCCGGCCTTCCTTGTGTCTTGACCGTCACTCTATTTTTTTTTTTATTTTATTATTTTTTTTATTTTTTTGACAGGCAGAGTGGACAGTGAGAGAGAGACAGAGAGAAAGGTCTTCCTTTTTGCCATTGGTTCACCCTCCAATGGCCGCCGCAGTAGCGCGCTGCGGCCGGCGCACCGCGCTGATCCGATGGCAGGAGCCAGGTACTTATCCTGGTCTCCCATGGGGTGCAGGGCCCAAGCACTTGAGCCATCCTCCACTGCACTCCCTGGCCACAGCAGAGAGCTGGCCTGGAAGAGGGGCAACCGGGACAGGATCGGTGCCCTGACCGGGACTAGAACCCGGTGTGCCGGCGCCGCAAGGCGGAGGATTAGCCTAGTGAGCCGCGGCGCCGGCCGTCACTCTATTTTTTAATGAAATGTTGACTCTGGTAATTCACCTACAGGTTTGGGATTACTTAAAACTTGATTGCCATTCCATGAAATCTGTTTATTAGTGCCATCTAAGTTGTCTGAAAACCATCAGAGTTGTTTCATTTTTTAAAATATTATAATCCTGTAGTTAGTAACTCTGTTTAAATAGTTTAAAAGGGGCCAGCACTGTGGCATAGTAGGCTAAGCCTCTGCGGACATATGACCATGAGTTCCTGTCCCAGCTGCTCCTCTTCCAATCTAGCTCTTTGCTTGTGGCATGGGAAAGCAGTGGAAGATGGCAAAAGTGCCTGGGCCCCAGCACCACCATGGAAGATCTGTAAAAAACTCCTGGCTACTGGCTTCAGAGTGGCCCAGCTCTGGCTGTTGTGGGCATTTGAGGAATGAACCAGCAGGTGGAAGCCCTCTCTCTCTCTGTCTGTCCCTCTGTCTGTAACTCTACCTCTCAAATAAATAAATAAAATCTTTTAAAAATAATTTAAAAAGTAAAGGAAAAGTACAGGAAAGAAGGAAGGAAGGAAGGAAGGAAGGAAGGAAGGAAGGAAGGAAGGAAGGAAGGAAGGAAGGAAGATAATAAATGAATAAATAAATAATCCTGGCTTGATTGTTGATAGTTGTTAGTTTTGTTAAAGCCCTTACAACAGACTGGCAAAAAAATGAGTCACTACAATTATGATACAATTTTATCTGCTAGAGAAAGGCATGTTATACTTCTTTTTTCCCTAACATAGAGACAATATGATATAAAACTTCTCAAAAAATGAAATACATTTTTGTATATGTTTGCACTGTTGAATAGTGAATCATGTCAAACACCTCATTTTTGGTAGAAGTTAAGAATTGCTTTTACTGCAATTTCAGTGCTTTCATCCTTTCACACACTTCAAGAACCACATTAAAATAAGAAAAAGCATATCTTCTATGGGTACTGGTATTTAAGTATATCATTAGGTGTTTGAGTTGTTGACATTAAGTACCATATCATTACACATAAATGTTCTCTGTGCCTCAACTTCAACAATGCTAGACTATTGGATACTTCATTTTGTTACAAAATTTTCATCTAAAATGCTATATTGTGTAAATTACTTAATCATTTGGGAAGGAAAAAGAGTAATCTTACATTCCAATACTATTTTATACTTATTTTCTACGTTTAAAATACTAAATTGAATAAAATTACAGAACGCTTTACTGTGTCTATTACTGGTATTTAAAGGTAGATCTACTTTAATTTTTTTTTTTATTTTGTTATAGAACTTTGTCAGCATGGAGTAGTTTGAAAGTGATATTGTCTTTGTTTTATCCCTCCCCCATTTAGGAATATATTTTAAAGCAAGTTGCAACGACATACATCAAGCTTGGATGGCCAAAAAATAATTTTAATGGATCTCTTGTTCAAGCGTCCTATCAACATGAGTACTGTTTTATTTCCTTATTCTTTTCCTTTGCCCCAGAGCTATAAAATAACACTGCACTAGTACCATTGTGACTTTACCAGCAGGAGACAAACTCTTTGATTCTGCATCTTACCTTTCATTTTCCTGGGAGGACTGCTGCTGGGTGGCACAGTTTTATTGCTTGATAATGAGAACAAAGGCATTTCCTTGCAATGTTTCAATTTAAGATCTGCCTTTTTTGCTGATACTGAGATGGGAACCCATGCCCCTCACTGGATGCTATTTCTAGAGAAGACTGGGTATATTTAACTTGCACTCCGATAGTTGTCTTCACTCAGCAGCATGAGACTTCCAGGTCTAAAAAGTATTTTTGTGTCAATAACTTGCTTATTTGCTATTTTGCAATGAGTTACTCTTTTTGTGTATTAAATCTGCTTATTAATTTTTATCCTTTTTGATGATATCTAGAGAGCTACGTAGAGAAGTTATAATGCTGGCATGCAGTTTTGGCAATAAACACTGTCACCAGCAGGCATCAACACTTATTTCAGATTGGATTTCCAGCAACAGGAACAGGTAAGTTGAACCTAATCCCAAATTTCTGATTTTTTTTTTTTTCTGTAATACTGTACTCAGATGTCTCCATGGGTGCATCCACTTATCAGCTAGAGAAAACAAGAGTGGAAAAAAATACATCAAAACTTTGTTTTAGGCTCACAACTTACAAGGCAACAGCATGAAAGCCACAACATACTTTTCTTTGGAATGTTTCATTGAATTTAAGCTTTCTTAATCTAGGCACTTATTCTTTATATACTCACTTGAAATATCACCTTATTTCAAATTTTGATAGTTCTGCTATCCAAGCAGAAGAAAATAATTAAATTCAGTTCTAAAGTATTTAAGGTTCCTTACAAAGATTGTGGTATTTATTCATAAAAATTTACCAGTATATAATATTAACAAAGTAGCATAACAAATGTGAATATTAAAAACTAAAAGCAGAAAGGTTATGAAAAGAGATCTTTGACCATTCAGTGACCCTTGAAAATGACCTTAAGCTTTTATCTTGGAATTTTACATTACAGCATCTTAATGCATAATATGAGGTTAAAGTTATTCAATAGAATTATTTTGAGGGGAAAAACATTATACTAAATGTCACTTGTTAATAAAAGGAATATTGAACATTAAAATAAATTAGAGATCAGTGATCTTGTCACAGTGTTTAAACCTTCTTACAGTGTCTTTATATTTCCTAGGGATTTTATGCACCATTTCTTTTTGTACTTTGGGCAACTCATATCCGTTCCTCTTTCAACTCTGGTCTCCATGATTAACCAGATTTACATGGAAAGGAAGTGGAGCAAGGAGGCAATGTGTACTGATGGTGCTGTGTGCCACTATAGGCTTATCCCTGTTATGAGCCACAAAGAAAGAAGCTTGTTCTGAATAAATATAGAGAACCATACTCAGTATTACCTACTTAAGGAATAAATTGGTACTTGGCTTGTTAATAATGATGTAGGTTTATATTTAATATCTAAATTGTGCAATTCAAAGGATAGTTATTCTACTTCAAAGGGCGTTGTAGGAAATCTTTTATTGCATCTTCTGTTCAGTACTTTGTCATAATATTTTCTGGAGCATTTTCATGTTTACGTGAACATGAAGTATTTTTTTTGTTCCTGATCTTACATTAAGCTAAAAGGGAAATAATTTATCAGTATCATCTGCTGATTGATCCATCACATATTTGAAGACTGTGATAAAAGATGTCACCTGCCTCCTCTAGGACAAAAACATCATCATTTATTCAATTTTACTAATGATTGTCCTTGGCATGGTCATCTGAAAACCATTACATTAGACCTAAAATGTTATGCAAACATTTTTTCCTATTTTTATTACGTCCTTCAATTCTGCCAAATCCAATTAAGCCATGAAATCAAATATTAATGCAAAATAATCCAACATTTTATTAAAATATATAGCATATATACATTTGAAACAAGTTGAAGTATATTATGAAAGAATTTGTATTCTCTGCTTACCTTCCATTTTTCAATTATTTTGCTACAAACACATATCCTTTCTCAGAGCCAATAATTATTTTTAACCCTTGAATGACTTTACTAATGTAAATATCTTTTCTTAACTCTTTGTTAAAATTTGTCTTATACTATTATACTATTGCTTGGCATAATTTCTCTAGGTAACATTCAAGCATAATTACTTTGTACATTTTAAAAATATGGCTACTAAAGTAAGCATTTGCCACACTTGGAATGTCCACATCCCAGAGTGTCTGGGTTTTAAATGTGGGCTCTGCTTCCAATGACAGCTTCCTGCGAATGTACAGTCTAGGAGGTAGCAGGTGATGCTCAAGCATCTGGGCCCCTGCAACTCATGTGGAGGACCTGGTTTGATTCTGGGCTCCTGGCTTCTATCTGGATCGACCCCTGCTTGTGCTAGCATCTCAGGAACCAATGGGTAGAAGTCCTCTGTCTCTGCCTTTCAAACAGAATGAAACTATTTTCAAATAAAAATATGGCCATTGGGAAAATGCTCTTTTTAAAATAACTCATTTAGTTTACAAACTCTATGGAGTAACTCCCAATACCAGCTGGTAGCTAAAAAACAAAAAGAAGCGAATCACAAAATTAATAGAAAATACAGCTCTATGAACAGTACATCTGTTTTTAAGGAAGAACTAAACACAAGACAGGGTGTGAACACAAAGAAGGGAGAGAATACTATCTTGGAGGAGTGTCATCCTGACTCATGGAGGATGACTAAGATTTGTTAGGTGGACAGGGCCAGACCAGAGGAAGGGGTGGGTGTGTACAAATATGTAGGAATTCCAGGCAGAAGTAAACTAAGTGGGTTGTTCTCAGTTCAGTAAGCATAGTAATTTTTGACTTGTACACTTGAAAAATCCATCATTTCCATAATTCCTTTATAAGTGAAATTTTATATGTAAGATATCAGCTCATTTTGGTTTTAATAATTGCAATTTCTTAGCTAAAATGATTAAATTTGATCCAAACAGTGTAAAGCTCTTTAGTCATGCTCTTCATTATTTTTGTATTCTCTGCTTTCCTGTATTTTGTAGCTGGGCTAAGCCGAGCTAACAGAGTGTTTGTTAACTTGCTTAAGCATCCCATGACATGCCCCAGCTCACACAAGTGGCTTCCTGCAGCCACAGCGCATGATGCCTCTGAGTTACCTGTGAGTGAAGATCATAGGTTTAATCAATCTTTTTTGGTTGACAATTTAATAATACAATTATAATGCAATCCATTAGCAGCAAATGCTGTGTTTAACTTTCTTAAATTAAGTCAATGAAAGGAAGAAGACATTTCTTTTGAACTGAGCCTGTGGCAATAGACTAGTCAGTTTGTTGGTTAACTGGAACCTTAAAACAAGTGATTTGCATAAATCATCTAAGAAAAAGAATACCAGAGGTAATGTAGCAGTGTAGTTATAAAATGTTTTGGGAGTTGTATAGTTATGCTAATAAAGCTAAGGAACAATGAGTCATGGAAATAACAGGAATTGAAAATCTTTGGGGTACGGTACTGCTAAGCAGCTTAATTGTGATGTTTTGGGGACATGCATAAAATCAGTGAAGTTAGGATCAGGAAAATGGAATGGATGTGAAAGTTGGTATAGGGAGAGCTAATAGAACCAAAAGATGCAATGAATAGCTGGAAATGCTAGCACCGCAGAGAAAAAATCAAGAATCATACTGGAAGATAAATTGAATGCGTTGGTATTCTGATCCATGTTAAAATATTCAAATGCTACACTTGTTGAATTCTAATGGTGAGGTCATGCAGAAGAACCAATTGAACTACATTCTGGTCTTGTTAGGCTGCAATTTAGGTGCTAAGTGCAGCAGAATGCCACATTTTAGAGATAGACTTTCCAAGGAGAACAATACAAATGATCTAAAAATCTGGAAAACACAAACTCCAACAGCAGCTTGTGAGACCGGAAAATTTCACTTTAAAGAAGGAAAAGAATAAAATTGAGAGAGAGAGGAAGAGAGTGAGCATGAGGCAGATAGCCTTTTTATATGTATCAAAAAAATGTAGTAAAGGGGAAAGAAAATGGTCTCTTTCACTGGCTGATGCAAATAAAAAAGAAATAATGGGCCTACATTTCATTGAACAAAATATAGGGAACACATTACCATCTTTAAATGTCTGTATTAAAACACTATCAAGGTTGTACAAGTAACCATACAAAGTTCATAATATGGCACTTTGGAGTTTTCTCTAAGTAATAAATTGAACCTGAAATTAAATATGTGTCTGAAATAACATATTATTTTTCAAATACTGTTAAATGGTACAATTTAAAGCTATAAACCAAAACAGGGTAATGATTTTATGTACTTGATATCCATTCCCTAACATAGTCATTGAAAACTGGCATCTTCACCCTACTTAAATATTCCCTGAAACAACAAATTAGATTGAAATCAATTAGAAATTATTGTGAAAATTAAAAACAAATTAAGACCATTCTAGTAAAAATGATAATAGAGGAGCATCTCAGGAATATTGCCTTCTACCTAATACATAACTTTCACTACTCATGCAATTAATTATATTATTTATAGTATTGTCTATCATAGTGATCATAATCGAAACTATATATACTTTATTGAGTGTTGAGTACATTTTAGGCACTAAGTTTTTTTTGTGTGTATAATCTCATGATTTTTATTTTTAATAAAGACAAAATTTAAAAGCTTACAATAATAGCTGATGGAGTTAAGTTTCTCCCAGCACCACTACCACCAGCACCACCACCACCACCACCACCACCACCTCTGCTTGCCCACCCCATTCCTGCAGCAAGTGGCTCTGTAGTATATAAAATTACCGCAGACGTTTTTAGTAATACCTATTTGTTCAAAAATGGTAAATAAGTAAATAAACAAGTAAAAACTACCCAACAGACCCCAAATACTCTCTGCAGACATGTAAGCAACCATTTTATGCCCATGGGGTTACATGTCATAGCCAGTAGTTCTTCAACCTAAAGATTCATCAAAATTATCAGATAGACTTGTAAAAACAGTTCATTGGGCTCTACCCCCAGAGTTTCCTACTTAATAGGTAGATTGAGTTGCTTCAACCTGTATGTATAAGTTCCCAAGTAATGTTGATCACGCTGGCCCAGGGTCACACTCTGGGAACCACTGGTAAAGGCGAAGATGATTCTTTTCAGAGTCAGAGACACTTGTGATCAAATGGGAATTATTCCAGTAAACAATCTTGTGAAAGTCCCTTAGCTTCTTCATCTGAAAAAGTGGCAATCCTGTGACCGGCTGCAACAGGTGTGAGAGTTGTGTGAGAGTGCCTGGAGAACACCTCACCTTCACAGGAACTCACACATGAGCCTTCTGCAGAGTCACCTTGCCTTCCTTTGACTACCTGTGTGTAATGAACAGTGTGAATTTCAAATGGGGGAAGTAGGGATTTGAACATGTATTGAATTCTTCAGTGTCAGGCCTACCTTCTATTAAATTTTGAGAATTACAAAGATGTGACCTGAAACATCAAACACGGCACAAAATAGTACTGTAGCTGTTAGGAACAGGGGGCATTTTCCCTTTTAGGCTACTTTAGGAAATAGCACCTGTCTAGGCCTCCAGGTAAAAATTACTTTTCCTCCTTGCTCTTCTTATTCAGTTGCTGCTTATGTCATGTGTCCCTTCATGAGACATAGCTCCTTTCTTTAAAAAAAAATTATTTATTTGAAGGATGCTCTACAGAGAGACAGAGGCAGAGAGAGAGAGGGGTCTTCCATGCACTGGTTCACTCCCCAGATGGCTACAATGGCCAGAGCTATGCCAATTTGAAGCCAGGAGCCAGGAGCTTCTTCCGGGTCTCCCACATGGGTGCAGGGGCCCAAGCACTTGGGCCATCTGCCGCTGCTTTCCCAGGCCATAGCAGAGAGCTGGATCAGAAGTGGAGCAGCCGGGACTCGAACTGGCACTCGTATGGGATGCTGCCACTGCAGATGGCAGCTTTACCCGCTATGCCACAGCACTGGCCCCATTCATAGCTCTTTTTATTTCATCATATAAAGAACTCCAGATAAACCTGTGTCTTTTGTATCTTATCCTTATCCATCAGTGTTTTTCTTATTAGACAGTATCAAGCTGGAGGGACATAGGGCTCTTTTCACTGTGTTCTGTATATATTTAGTTAGGAAACCTCACTGTTGTCTCCCCAAAGGTATAAAGGCTAACTATTTACCCTGCTTTCGAGTTGTTCTGGTCCTTGTCTATCAGTTGTTTTATATTACTTTTTTCTCTTTTTACATAGTCTGTCCCACTCTAAATGTTCATAGGCTAAAGTTCTTATACCAGACAGACCTGCTGTTTTAGTGAACAATTACTAGCATAGGTATATATTTTTACCTTTTTATTTCAGAATAGTTTTAAATTTATAAAATAAAAGCTGTAGAGTTGTATAGAGTCCCCATATACCCTACACCTAGCTTCCCCTATCTTTTTTTTTTAACTTTTATTTAATGAAGATAAATTTCCAGTGTACAGCTTATGGATTACAATGGCTTCCCCCTCCCATAACTTCCCTCCCACCCACAACCCTCCCCTCTCCCGCTCCCTCTCCCCTTCCATTTGCATCAAGATTCATTTTCAATTCTCTTTATATACAGAAGATCAATTTAGTATAAAGATTTCAACAGTTTGCACCCACATAGAAACACAAAGTGAAACATACTGTTTGAGTACTAGTTATAGCATTAAATCACAATGGACAGCACATTAAGGACAGAGATCCCACATGAGGAGCAAGTGCACAGTGGCTCCTGTTGTTGACCTAACAAATTGACACTCTAGTTTATGGCGCCAGTAACCACCCTAGGCTGTCATCATGAGTTGCCAAGGCTATGGAAGCCTTCCAAGTTTGCCGACTCTGATCATATTTAGACAAGGTCATAAAAGACAGAGTGAGGATAGTAACCAATGATCCTAAGAGTGACATTTACCAGGTTTGAACAATTATACAGCATGAAGTGGGGAAGAGGACCATCAGTACACACAGGTTGGGAGTAGAGCCATTGGTGGTAGAGTAGAGGTTATGATTACAAAGGAATGAGGCCCAAGTGCACTAGACAGGGCCTAGAACAAAGGACAGAGTCATTATTAGAGGAGCTAAGAAAGGTGCTGTCTAAGCTACAATTAAGTTTTCTGATTGAGAGGCAAATAGAACCTGATAGAAGGGGCTTGATAATAATCTGGTGGGCTTTAGGCCTTGTAAGTTAAGAGGCCCAGACCTATCTATCTCTTCACATGGGGTATATCCTAAGGGAGGTGTGAACCTCCTAGGGGAAGGCACTCTGTTGACTTTCATTACGTGGCTGGCCTGGGAGGAGAGCTGGCCAGGTAAAAGCAGGGGACATCTCTAACAAGAAATTTACAGTTCTGCCTGCAATGTTGCTGACCCTACTTGACCATACCCTCAGCTGCAGTGGTCACTTTGGAAGTTGGGCTGAGTGAAGGGCTTTTCAGCTTAGAGCCAATAAGATCTGGTTTGCTAAGTATTCATGTGATATTGCTATTGTCAGCAAGCGATCTAGGACTTGCTCCCTCATTTCTCTATTCTAAGCCCAACTTGTTCTTTCATTTCTCTATTCTCTTCAAGGTAGAAAACTAATTCTATTATGAAGGAATCTGTAGGATGCACAATTTAATCTTTAGACCTTATAAAAGAGATGGCTAACATTTTTCTGTAATAGCATAGCCAAAATAAGAACTTAAATAATAATCCCATAGCTAGATTCACTTCACCATCAGCGAAGTATACAGTAAATAGAAAAAACCTCCCTTTCAGACAAAAGGGAAAGAAAGTTTTAAAGTGAGAATATAATTTTCCTCATGGGCATTGTCTACCTTAGAAAAACTACTACAGAACATGCCTGTGACTAGAGACTTGTAGTTCAGGCCACCGAAGACTAGAGATGGGACCTGGGCACTCCCTTGACTTGCATCCTCTGGTCTGCTTTAACACAAACCAGGAGGAAAAGAAAGCTAGGCATCAGAAGCAATGGGTGGCAGGCCTATTAATGGCTGATCTGTACAGTGATCTGCCCTCAAGGAGACCCAACAGGCCAGTCCACTGCAGTGGCTTTCAATGTGGTAAGCCTGGGCTTCAGCAGAAGTCAGCTTGTGAAGAGCACTGGCAGCTCTGCAAAGAGTTGGATCACTGGAAATGGACCTGCCCTGGAGTCGAAGGATGCCCAGGTCAGAGCCACAGATCTTATTGGCTCCCCTATCTTTTTTTTAAGATTTATTTTATTTATTTGAAAGATAAAGTTGCAGAGAGAGGTAGAGACAGAGAGGAAGGTCTTCCATCTGCTGGTTCACTCCCCAGATGGCCGCAATAGCTGGAGCTGAGCCGATCCAAAGCCAGGAGCCAGGAGCTTTCTACAGGTCTCCCACATGGGTGCAGGGACCCAAGCACTTGAGCCATCTTCTACTGCTTTCCTAAGCCACAGCAGAGAGCTGAATCGGAAGTGGAACATCCAGAACTAGAACCGGCACCCATATGAGATGCCGGTGCTTCAGGCCAGGGCTTTAACCCACTGTGCCACAGCGCCAGTCCCTCTTTTTAAAATCTAAACTAAATATAATATAACATTTTCCATAATCCATAATCCACAGCCAACTTCCCCATTTTTTAAATCTATAGTCCCTCCATATTCCCTACCCTTCCCAGCCTCTAGTAATCAATATTCTGTGTTCAGATTGAGATTTGTTGTTGTTGTTAGCTCCCTTTTACAAGGTTTGGAAGAATGAACTCATCAAGATGTTTGTATGAGTAATGAAAAGACAGGGCTGCCCAGGCTTCCAGGGAGTTGGGGTAAAGAATTAACTTTTGCTGCTACTGTTGTCATTAAACAGGTACTGTTTTAGATGATCAGTTAACATTTCAGAATCTCAAACATATTTCTAAATTAGAGAGATCGCCTCCAAATCTTCTGTGGTTATATAAGCTCTGACAATCCAAAATTTCATACTTATTCTGTGTTTAAGTAAATCATACAATTTCTGCATATAGATCTAATTTTGGTTCATTTTTCCTTATTTAGTCACATGGCATATGTGCCTTTATTCATGCATTCTGTAAATATGTATGTGTTGGACACTATGTTAGACACTTGGAATGTGTCATTTATTTACGCACCTAATGGTACCATGTGGTAAAAATGCAGTTTCTGCCCTTACACATCCTAAGTCTAAGAGGGTAGTGTAGAGTTAATAGAGACAAAAATTGTTGAAAATATTCACACAAAACTGAAACTCAGACAAGTGCAACAAAAGAGAGATCTGTGGGGTTCTGAGAGACCCTCATATGGGAATTCAATGAATGCAAGATCAGGAAAATGTCCAGACCTGAGAGCTGGTTGTGGAAATGAAAAGAGGATAAACTGAAAATAGATCTTTGTAAAAAAAAAAAAATAAGAATGGCAATAGGAGAGGGAGGAAGAAGAGTGGGAATGGGGCAGAAGGGAGGGTAGGTGGGAAGAATCACTATGTTACTAAAATTGTGTATATGAAAAGCATGAAGTTTGTATGTCTTAAATAAAAGTTTTCTAGGTAAAAAGAAAAAAAAGGTGTATGGTAATTTTGAATGCCACACTGGCATATATACCATAACTTTATTAAATTGTCCCACATTCCCATACAGCTGTGCTTAGTAGCTCCACTTAGCTGCAATCACTAGTGTATTTGTTACTTCCTTGAAAGTTATAGTAGCATTTTTCTAAGAAAAGACATTTTTCAGGTTTAAAGAATTGGCACTACCAATACAGATTATCTTCAAAGACAATAGTAAGATTTCTTGTGTCTAACTCGTATACATCTATCCTTCAGCCATTTGAAATTCCACAATTACACATTCTCCTTTCCAAAGTAATATCATTATTTTGCACTCTACCAAATATTTTTGAAGAAAACATATTAAAACTACTGATGAAGAATAACATTGTAGTTAAGTTTTAAACTGTATTTTGTGCAAAGTTCTGATGAGTACTAAGTAACAATATTTAAAAGTGAAAAAACAAAAGTAATAGAGATTTTAGCGCTATTAAGGAAGGAGTGACAACAATCAGTGCTTGTCTTGTTGAGTAAAACAAAGGCATCAAAAAGAGTTTTCTAGAATAATTCAATAGAACACAAACTGTTCCCATTTATAGCCATTAAAATACCATGTTTAAGTTAGCATTGAAAGTGCTCCATCATGCATTTTAAAAATTGCAAGGATTTGACTTTCATGTATTGTTAAAAGAATTTTTTAAGATTTATTTATTAATTTAAAGGCAGAGTTTGGAGAGAGTGGTAGAGATAGAGAGAGAGCTTAGTGTGTGTCAGGATGGCCGAGCGGTCTAAGGCACCAGACTCAAGAGATAGAGAGCTTCCATCTTCTGGTTCACTCCTCAAATGGCTGCAAGAGCAAAGAGCAGTCTCCCACATGGATGCAGGGGCCCAAGGATTTAGGCCATCCTCCAATGCTTTCCCACGTGCATTAGCAGGGAGCTGGATCAGAAGTGGTGCAGCCAGGACTCAAACTGGCACCCATATGGGATTCTAGTACTCCAGACAGGGCCACAGCACCAGGCTCTAAAAGAAATTTTAAAATAAAGCTCTTTACATATATTAAGTGAAATTAAAAGAATAACTATTTCTACTTACCATTAGCTACTTAAAAATGATTAAACTTTTAATAGTCACAGATTTTTATATAATTCTACTCAAAAATATTTGATGGATCACCCTATCATACTTCTCTACTGAAAGAAACACCCACACAAGTAAGTCATTATTTATGTCAACACAAAACCTGTGTTAATTTGTTTCTTAAATTGAATTATCATTGCAATAATTAATTTGATCACATCCCAACATAAAAATAGTTAAATATGAAAGAAAAAACATAGGCCCATATTTCTTTTTTTTTCTTTTTTTTTTTGACTGGCAGAGTGGATAGTGAGAGAGAGAGAGACAGAAAGGTCTTCCTTTTGGCCCTTGGTTCAACCTCCAATGGCCGCTGCGGCCTGCGCATCATGCTGATCCAAAGCCAGGAGCCAGCTGCTTCTCCTGGTCTCCCATGTGGGTGCAGGGCCCAAGCACTTGGGCCATCCTCCACTGCCTTTCCGGGCCATAGCAGAGAGCTGGCCTGGAAGAGGGGCAACCGGGATAGAATCCGGCACCCCAATCGGGAGTAGAACCCGGTGTGCCGGCGCCGCAAGGCGGAGGATTAGCCTGTTAAGCCACGGCGCCAGCCATTATTCTTTTTTTTTTTTTTTATGACAGGCAGAGTTAGACAGTGAGAGAGAGAGAAAGGTCTTGCATTTTCCATTGGTTCACCTCCCAAGTGGCCGCTACAGCCGGTGTGTTGCTGCTGGCGTGCTGCACCGATCTGAAGCCAGGAGCCAGGTGCTTCTCCTGGTCTCCCATGCGGGTGCAGGGCCCAAGGACCTGGGCCATCCTCCACTGCACTCCCGGGCCACAGCAGAGAACTGGACTGGAAGAGGAGCACCCGGGACAGAATCTGGCACCCTGACCGGGATTAGAACCCAGGGTGCCAGTGCTGCAGGTGGAGGATTAGCCTAGTGAGCCATGGCACCAGCCCATAGACCCATATTTCAATTAGGTTATATATTTATCAATAAATATTACATATTACTAGAAGGAAAAAAAGTCTCACTGTTAATTTTATTCCTATGTTTATGTTAAAGTGCTGAGAAATCCTGCACACAAAAATAAGTAAATGAGAATAGAGAGTTTTTAATAGCAATGTGACACAATTTTTCACAGTCTTCTCAAATTTTGTTCCAAACATCACACAATAATCTATTATAAAAGTCTAAATTTGTTTTTAACACCTTGATTAGGTCTTCTCCAAGTTTTGTGAAATTAACAAATTTTAAAGTTCAAAAACTCATTTCCTAAAAATCACTGATACTTGGAGGTTTGTCCTTGCTGCTATAGCACTCTTTACCATCACAAGATGGAAGATGATGAAAAAAATAAATAAATAAGTGTTTCTCCTAAAAAAAAAAAATGGGAGGAAATAGAAGGGCTTTCATTAAAAAAAAGCACACCTATATCAAAGCTTAGGATTTGGAAATAGTTCCCATAAGTCTGCCGGTATCCTTAGGTACTCCTTGGAAAGACTTCTGTTTTACCCAGAGAATTAACTCACTTTGAATGCCATTGCGCTAGAACAAGCATACATGAAAAAGGTTTAAATTAAAGTTAATTTTCTTTGGTAAAAATATTGAAATCCACAAATTATTTTTCTCATATATTTTCTGTAAAGTTTTTGAGCCTCATATGCATGAATTTAAAAACATTTTGCATTCAAATATATATACTTGAAATGCATTTCCCATGGGTTTTTGGAGTAACCTAGTGTGGGAGTAGAAATAGAGAGAATGAGGAGTAGAGGAGACAGCCCAAGCAGAGACTATGCTTAAAGAAGGGCTGAGACACAGAGAGTCGAGGAATGACAATGCTGAATAGCAAGTATATCCCAACATAACTTGTGGCTCTTGAGCCCTAACATTTGCAGGT